>NW_026713041.1:0-600000 GCF_030625045.1 Achroia grisella | reverse complement strand
CAGTGTTTCAGCTCTTATTATACTCTATTGTAATCTTTTGCGTAGTTAATACAGGTACCTGTATAACGCTTTACGTACCACACGTGGTAAATATCCTAAAATGGTCAACAAGCTGGCGTACCAGTTATAAAAAGTTAATGATCAAACCGCCCACATATATATTATATTTCGACCATAATTTGTTATATTGAATCAATTTTTATCTAATTTGTTATGTTTGACTTGCTATAATTATTTTTCTTTGTGTCAGAATCTGAAATAGGTAGTTGTTGATTTGAAAAGAAAACTGTAAATTAATTAATGTTATTCATGATATTCATATAAGTTGTATATTTCTTACTGTCACTTAAACAATTAATGCTCTATAAATAATATCATATATTACACTTGATTATTTCAAAATATATTAATTTAAAAAGAATGGTTACAATTCCTTAATACCTTATGTTTTTTTTGTCTTTGACTTTAATACCAATGTATTTGGTTAAATTCAATTGTACTTGTATTGAACACATAATATCAGTTTACAGTATTTTTTTTATAAAATGTATGTACATGATTCACATAACTTTATCTTTAAATAATGTCTGTTAATCATATTTATTGGGTAAAGTATTACTCACTAAACAATTTCTTAAATGACAAACATGCATGGGAATAGTCTGCATGGGATTTTCATTTAATGTTAGACATACAATACCAATATAAGTATACAATGTAAATAAACTGGCATTAAAAAGAAAAGAAATTTAGTTGAGTTTCTTGCCAGTTCTTCTCCATTGTAATCTGTATACTGAACTGGACAGTGGGGAAAAAATATTAATACAAAGAATTTTGCATTCATTAGCTGCTGTAATATTATATTATATTGCTATATGAATAAATGAATTGAATTTTGATTTTGATGTAGCATTTTATTCTCACAGTCCCTAAGAAAATATATAGTTTTCAAAAAATACATTGTTCACCTTTTTTAATAGAAATTTTATTTAATTTTGAATAAATGTAAATTAGAAACTTAAATAACTTTACTTGCATATTTTTATATTATAAAGATGGGAAGTTGGACATAAGTATTGTGTTAATACTTCCTTCCCTTTACTTAATCAGATCACATGCATTATGTGTATGTATTACACCATCACACATGAAAATAATTACAATAGATGTTTTACAAAACTTAGTAAAAGTTGTCATAAGTACACTCAATTACATATTGTAATAGTTATAGTTTCAATAGTATTACATTATGTAGACATATTCCCAGTGTCTTATTATTATAATATTTTTTTAACTTCTTCTTCTACTTCCACATAACAAATTTTCAACATATTTTTGGTTTATCTATTGTTCTTGTTATGAAAAGCTTCCTCTGTCCTATGCCAATTCTATCCATGCCAGTTGGCATCCAATCTTTTCCCTCATTGTTCTTTATATCATCAGCCCATTTTTTTTCTGTCATCCTATTCTTCCTTTGCCTGATTGGGATAAAATAAATTTTACAATTAATTGATCATAATGACAATAGTATGATTAGTTTTATTTCAGTTGTTGAGTTATTTCATTCATATCTTATTTAGTTGTTTTTGTTTTAGTGTAAGCCAATATAATCCTAATTAATATTATAAATGCAAGAGTAACTCTGTCTATCTCTTTTTCACCCCAGAACTACTGAACCAATTTGAATGAAATTTGGTACACTAGACCCTGAGACTTTGGTCTAGACCCTGAGAAAGTACATAGGCTAGTATTTTTAAAGTGAAAAAAGAGTTGTAAGGGATATGAAAGTTTGTCATAGGGAAATAATATACTTAAATAGTATAAGTACAAATCTAGTGGAAAAAATACAATGCTTTACTTCCGGTGGTTCTTGATCAATTCCTCACACGGTACATACATTTGTCTTCATGAGTATGATTGGTTGTATCATTTTGATGTTTTCTATGTATTTTGGTTTGGTTTGGGTGTTTTCTGTGTATAATATGTGTTTGGAAAAAAAATCTATATTACATCAGTTGTCTTAGTACCCATAATACAAACTTCGCTTAGCTTGTGACTAGATGGTGGTCTGTGAATTGTCCAGGGATATTATTATATTATCATAGTTGGTAAATGTCGCCCTTATTGCCTATAGCAATTAGTTTTATACTACTATACTATCATATTAATTGTATGTATATAATGTCATTTTCTCATCCTTCCTGGTAGCTTATAAATGAGTATATTAACACATAGACTATAATTTCAAAGTTATTATACAAATTGAGCGAAATATAATGATAAATGTCAAGTATGTGTGATGTATAGTACGTTGCGCGGGTTAGCTGGTATAATGTAGGTATATATATGTAACTCTGTATAATTAATTATTTAGATATTCCCACAATTTCAATTTCCATTAGGTACATATCTTATATATAAAATTCTCGTGTCACAATTTTAGTTACCATACTCCTCCCAAATGGCTTGATCAATTTTTATGAAATTTTATATGCATATTCAGTAGGCTTGTGAATGGGCTACTATTTTTATACCCCTAAGTGGTAAGGGATATCCACCCCTAAATATATTTTTTTTCGACAATATTATATTATTTAGGATTGAAAAATACAACAATATATACAACCCTAAATTTTCCCCCTTCTAGCATCAACCCCTATTTTTGAATAGCAATTTTAATTTATATGGCAAAACAACGTTTGCCGTACAGCTAGTAACTTAATATAATTCAAACATAAGACAACGCATCTCATTTTTCACTTAGATGTGCAAATATCGAATAGATTGCAGTGTTACCACGGCTATCCGACACCTATTATCTTGAATGTAATTTGAGACAAACACTCCTTTTTCTGTATCTATGATCTAATACACAGAGTATTAAATTATATCGTACCTGAATTATTAGGTATGGGAAAAATCTTAATTACGTAATTATGATTGTATAAACAAATTATAGATATTATTAATTGGTTTTAATAAAATCTATTCAATTTAGCTTAATTATTAACTCATCTCAACTAATAAAATAAAAGAAATGACAGTCAAAATAAGATATTTGATTTATATGTTCTTTTAGGCACATTTTTCGGTGTAATTTTGTTTGTGGTGTACGGTACGATGTGATATGTTACTGATCATATTGAATTGTCCTATGCCAATTATAATATTCACCAATAGTAAAATATAGAATTATAATTCGTGTAATCCCTATGTTGTTTTCTTTATTCTTTCACACATTTTTTATAAGAAGATTTTATAAACTTGATGTTGGAGCTGATTTTAAAAGGAAGGTTTTTGAATGGCGGCTCAACACAGGTAAAAGCCGTGTAGGGCGATCTTTGGTGTCCTGATCCCAAAATTCATTTAAAGGATCGATGGATGCTCATCTCATGACTCAATCACATACATATTTAATTGCGTATCATATAAAAATTACGGCTGTGATTATAATAAATTTAAAGATTGTCATACAATTCACACAGCGCCATTAAGTACTAAGATAAGTAGAGCATGTTTTATGGATACTAGACAACTGATATAAATACATGGATATATTTTTTTAAATAAATATATTTTATACATAGAAAACACCCAGACCCATTAATAACAAATAGATGTTACAAAAATACCCACTAACAATACGATACTTAAAATTAAATTACAGGAAGTAAATAGCAATTTCCTTGAAATAATAAATCGTACTTAATAACAACATGTTATCGGTGGTTTTGGGATTTTACACGACGGGCCTTTTACTATCGATACATTCACTTTAAACATTAGTCGCGAGAAAGTATTTATTTTCCTTTTATTTGCGCTTGGTCGGAATTAATAGAGGCGCTTTAGTAAGTACTTACGAAGACGCGAAGGGAGCGCGTTAATACCTATGTATACATAAATTGGTATTACAATATGTAATTGGTCACTGCCAGTACATGGTAAATATATGAGAAAACTATTATTGAGGGATTTTACAAACGTAATAGATACAAAACCAATAAAAATAAAATTAACCCAAAACAATGATTATTAAAATTATCGAATTATACGCTGGCGAGGCACCAGTGGAGGATTATAAGATGAACATGAGGTCAGGTCAGTTAGCCCATTTAGAATTTATCATGGTTCATCTTATCATTCTCCACTGGTGCCTCGCCAGCGTATACCGTCAGCAAAGACGGGGTGCTCCATTAATTATATCCATCCAAATTTTATTAATTTTAATAATGATTGTTTTGGGTGCAATTATTTTTCTTGGGTTCGTATCTATTAAAAAATCTTTCAATAATAGTTTTCTTTGCGACCAATTACATATTTATTTTCCAATTTGTTTCTTCGTGAAAGTTTCAAAAATACTAACTAACTTTAGACTTGGTAAACCTTTATATAGATAATTTATTTATGCAGTAAAATAACAAATTATAAAACTATAGGTAAAGATACATATCCGGTGATGGTGAAATTTGTGTCGATAAATATTCAGGAGATTGATAAAAACTGTACTACAGATAATATTTTAGTGCATGAGCGGTTTTGATATCAATATATAGCTCTTGTAATATCAAAACAAAGTTTTCTAGTAGATGATAAAGGGATAGCACTATCCCCTTACTTTACCCACCTGCTCTAACGATATACCTATGATAGTGAGGCCCCTCTGAAGTCAGAACAGTTACCGCGTTATAGCTAATTTACCAGGAATGAGCCATGGTTACCCATGGTCGATTTTTTCCTGGGAAAAACTCGTGGAGATCGACCTGACATTGCCAGCAACTGGACTACTATATTACTAACAATACGATATTTTTATGAAATTTTATAGACTATAGAAATGGGAATACCATAAAAAAACATTAATGTACCTTATTACTTTGTAACGCTACACTGTATATAAAGGTGTTGGCAAATGTGATACTTCCCATTAATGTTTCGGATCTTGCAACGAATACGTACTTACACGGAAAATCCGAACGCGTTTCGTTAGGACAGCATATGTATAATGTGTTTCACTAAGAGTATTCGTGCTTTACGTCTGGCCGGTTGGTGTCGAATGGAATCGTCCAAAATGGAAAGTAAAAAGAATGCTAAATGTGAACGTACTTCGCACAGACTCATTGCTGTTCTGGACCAAGTGGAGATGCGTGTAGAGCGACTGCGACGTGACACAGTGCGCATCGAGGAAGAAAGGGACTCCCTACTCTCCACATTGGATAGCGTCAAGCATTCAGACCTGCTAAACGATGTCACCGAATGTAAGTTCCCATTTAAATAATTCTTCTCTAACGTTGACAATATCAGAAGAAGACTGTGAACACTTGTCTGCGTGGGTACCTGAGTCTCACCTATTTCAGCCGCCAAGCAGATTTATTTGTGAGCAGTATTTTAGTGGGACAGTGTGGATTAGGCAGTGAAATTATAGGATAAGTGATAAGAGGCATGACATCTTAGTCTTCTGGAATGGCAACGCACGTGTGGTATCACAGGTGCCAATAGTAATGTGATGACCGAAGCTCTGTTCGTGTAGCTTATTTACTATTTCAGTTTAAAAAAAATTAAATTATAGCACTAGCTACATTCCGTGCATGCGTGAAATCAGGTAATAGTATTAATTTAGAATATTATTTGATGATTGTATAACGTATATGTGTGTAAAATTTTATTCGAATCATATAATATTTTTAGCATACAATGCATGATGCATGCAGATGCATGCAAAATAACAAATTGTCCTCACATAATTTCTCGACTATTAAATAAACAAATATTATAAAATTACAAACAAAAAAATCCCCTAGTTTTTCGTCGACAAGAAGCTTCATATAATTCAGTACCATGTGCTGGAAATATTAAGTATCCAAGTAGATATATTGTACGTAGTACTATGTAACATTATGTTATCTGTGGTTGTACTAATATCATACACGTGTCAATTCTATGTACCTACTAGATTCATAGGTACCTACATTATAAATGATCTATGGGTGTGGTTTCTACATCGTACGGTACCTACCGACTTAGACTATGCACGTGAAAGTTATGTAATGGGATGTAACACAATTTAAAATGCAACGCAATTATGTTTCTTATGCAAGTTAGTTACTGCGTTTGGTGACAACGAAACTATTATTAGAATGCTGATGAAAGCTTCTGTATCAGATTGTTTCGTCACGTAGAATTCGCAATTAATTAGTAATTTCCAGTATATATTGTCTGGAGATCCAGCCGTTATCAAAGTCCAAGCTATAGGCTTTACAATAATCGCCTTTACTTCCCCGCCTAAGACTATTTACATTGTCTGTAAAATCAGACAGCGATCTACCTGTTATTTTTACAAAGGCATGTCTGTGTTTGTTTAAAATGCAAAAGAGATTTTTTAATTGTAACTTGTATGCGAAGCCTTTGTGTCGTATTCTGCAGCAAAATAATCCTATATATTTTCTGACATGGACCTACCTGATAGAAAGTAGCCATAATGACCAGTGCAAACTATTAGTGACAATAATTATAAACACACAAAGCGAGCACAATAGACCGCCGAAGGTCGCAGTGCTACAAGGCCGTCTGATATACTTAGCCCTAACAACCTAATCCTATTATTATTACAAACGTGAAAGTGAGGATATATTATGTTACTCGTCCACTCAACTACTGGACGGATTGGAATGAAATTTGTTAGATAGATAGATTTTATTCTAAATGAATACTTAGGTTTTTTGCCCGATTTAGTACAGTAGAATAAACAGTAGGCACGCCGTGGTAGTGATATAAATAATAGTTATATAAAGGTTAAAGGATGCAAAAAAACCGACATGAAAATGCATGTAGTATTGATAAGATGGAGTCGATTATTATAAAGTCATACACAGCTAGAAAAAATACCATGTAAGTTTAGATTAAAAACAACAAAAGATCCGTATAATAAATTATTCGTAAATATGTAGTTCGTTAAGGATCGCATAAATTGAATGCTCGCAAAAAATCTTTGTATGTTTATCCTAAATACTATTAAAGCAATATTGAACGAGCAAAGGCGAGGATTAGCACGTTTGCTCTAACTACCTACAGTGGTAAGAGTATCCGGTTGCAAAGTTTAGTATAGTCACGTTCTGATATGGAAAAATAAAATTCTTTATGACAGGGAATTTATATTCACTTGACAATTCCAACAATTTTTAAACACTACCTTCATAAAGTGTTTTTATTTTAAATACAAATTGAATAAAATTATTTGAATAAAATATTCTTTAAATTTGAATATGTTTTTTACTACTTTTATTATTTACTACTAGCTACGCGCCCCTGTTTCGCGCGAGCGTACATGTATCATACATATAAACCTTCGTCTTGAATCATTCTATCTACTGCTAAAAGCTGCATTAAAATCTTGTGTAGTTTAAAAGATCTAAGCGAACAGACAGCGGAAGCGACTTCATTTTATACTATGTAAATATAATCTTATATGTAAGTAAATATATTTGTTTATAGGCGACAAGGATGACATAATGCGATACGCTGAACGGATCCTGGCGCGGGCGATGACCGTCGAGGTGGCAGTAAGGACCGACCGGGATTCGCAACAGGAGGAGGCACTGCATCAAGTAATATTCAAGATAACTAATAAATATTACATTAATTCCTTCATTGTACAAGCAAATCGTCCCTTGAACTGCTTCACTCTCGATTCGATAGTCTACTATATCAATGTGTAACATAGTATGCATGTCTATAATATGTATATGTGTATATTATTATTTTATTTATTTTGACGGCTGTGGTGGTTTCCGATGGTCGCAGATTCCATTCCTCGCACGGTACAAACATTAGTATTCATGAGTATTATTGTTTGTATCGCTCTGGGCGTTTTCTATGTTTATCATGTAGGTATGTATTTTTTAAAGTATTATGTATTAATATCATAATCTAGTACCCATAACACAAGCTCTGCTTAGCTTGGTACTACATGACGCTGTATGAATTGTCTAGTGATATTATTATTATAGTATTATTTTTAAATATAATAAATGACTAATGTGCGTACAAATCCTTTTCTCTATATGTAAATATACTCATCTACCAGGTTGTCTGTAAGAGATTGCTTATAGCGAAAAGACCATCTGTTGTATTAGTTCATGTAATTTTATTCTTTTAACTATTTTCTGTATCTGGTGCAATGTAGAGTATAAATAAATAATAAATAATATAATTTTCTAGAAGAAAGCACTGCGGTTTTGCGGTTAACATGTCATTTCGACAATCGACATGTCTCTGACCATCCCGTTTAAGATAACTGTCGTGCCGGTAGTGCGGTCTTTTAGTATTCAGGATATAGTACTCTTTTTAATTTAATAAATTTTCTCGTCTGAAGAGGACAATGACGTAAACAATTAGATAACATTATAGTCTTCCGCGATAAAGATTATTTTCTATATTTGTATTAAAAAAATATAATATTGACTCCTAGGAATTTCTGTTATTTGGTACTTTGTTTAAAACAGCAATACACAAACTTTTTTCTATTTTTTTTCTGAATTTCTATTCCGAATGGTCTATAGAAAAAACAATGCTATATTCAAGTAAGTGTTTCTATAAACAGCAGTGTATAGAAATTTCAAAAAACCACGTATGACTGACTGCATTAGATAATTAGGGAACACGTGAAATTTTCTACAGAATCCATTATTGAATCATCTGGCGGTCATCTCACTTCAGAATTTCCTTGTTATGTTTCCCCTACAACGAAAAACTATGGTAAATCCCCTAATGAGGAAGTGCGTGTATAGTGTTTTGATATTGTACTCGCGGCGTGTTGTAATTATTGATTATCAGTTTCAGATCTATTTTGCACAGAAGTTTAATTTACATTACGAAATAGGTTCTGTACATTATGTAGGTATATTAACAGTTTCGTACTGTATGTACGAAATGTATGTTTGACGTTACGACTGTATGACAATGTATTACAATAAATAATTATAATAATTAATTTATACATTTATTTTATTTAAGTATGTATTTTCGTGTAATTATTTTTTTCTTTATTATCATCATCTTTTCGTCCGGAATTAAATTACATTTTTTTACACCTAGTTCATGACTAAACATTAAAACATGGGTAATACCTTTCTATTGGAAATTTCTAATGCATTCCAGAGGGAAACGAAAGTTCCTCATATCCTTTTTGTGTGTGGCCATATCTAATTCATCCTCTCGTCTCCAGCAGCATTAATTTGTTTCTGGTCCAAATGTTACAGGGTATTATCACCTGTATATTCCAAAACAAATGAGACAGTTTGTGAGTTATGTATGTTTGTTACTCTTTCATTAAAATAATACCGGTAGTATTCGTAACCCTCGGTATAGGTATTATTGTAAATATGTACAACATTAAAAAAAAATACGAGCTGAGTTTCTTGTCAGTTCTTCTCATCTCGAAATCATTCCGAACTGACGGTAGATTTGGCATATCATAAGAGTCTGTAATAGACCTACATGAATAAAGATATTTTGAACTTGAATTTGAATTTGAGTTAGCACTAAAGTTTATGGCATTTAAAAGATGTAGGTGGTAACTGATCTATATTGTTTACTCCTAAATATAACAACATATCGTAAAACTTTATGAATATTATGTAATTGGGTCACAGACGATATACATTTTGATAGTGTAATATCCCATAAGACTAGCTGATTTTACCATCATGTACAATAAACATTATATTATAGTATTTTGCTAATGGAAGTAGTGTGGGTCGTATCGTCGCCAGAAAAATAATAGAAAAAGTTGCAAAGACCAATAGCAAGTAAGCATATTTTACGATGTATAGTGACTATACAGTCGGTTAAAATAGAACAAGTGTAAAGTAAAGTAAGAATAGCAAACAGAGCAGAAATAGGAATAGAGGATAAGGAAATGTAAAGAGAAAAGAGGCAAAATGTAAATTAAAATGAAATACCAATAAGTTAGAAAGTTCTTACTTTCTAACTTATTGGTATTTCATTTTAATATTACAATAAGTCCGAAAATGTAAACTGTGGAATTAGTATATATATATATATATTAGAATAGTCCCTCAAAAAAGTAGAAAGCCTGGAAATTGACATCCGGGAAGAAAGGAAAAAAAAGTGTGGGTCGTATTTATGGTTAAAAATGTTTATAGTTTTGGCCTTTATGGTTGTGGGGACCAAAATATATATTATTATATAATTATAAATATTTACTTTTTAGTATAAGAAACTAGCTATTAATGTGAAGTACCTAGTTACTTGTTCAATTTAAACTTAATCTTAGTGACAGGGGCAATAATACAAAAAAAAAATGCTACAAAATGAGCTCGAAATTGAGTTTATTTAATTATAAAAATTAAATTATACCAATTGAACATTAATTTTTTCAGGTAAACATGTACATAGATCAACTGGTAGTGTCTGTACAAGAAGACGCAGTGGTTGCACACACGCGTTGTCAGATGTATATGAATGCATGCACCTCACAGCCGGACCCCAGCACCGGTACCGACAAGAACTTCGAGACCGCCATCCTGGGCTGTACGCTGGACGACCAGAAACGGGTCAAGAAACGTCTTCAGGGCCTCCTAGATTATTTTGCCAAGTTGAACGTTACTACGTGTTCGTGAGTCGAGGACTTGATTCGTAACAAGCTTGTCATACGCTGAGTGTTCTTTGTTTATATTGCCAGCCTCTTATTTGTGCAGCGTTGGACCACCGACAGTGATACGTTTTCCTTCTAATTGCCTATTAGTGTTGCGTTCAAGTGATCTAGGTTACTAATTGTACATTATCTATTACTTTCGTCTTTGGTATAGTCTAATATAAAATTAGTTGATTTAATTTTGTATAAGTAAATATAATTAAATTGCTCGAGATATATAACGGCAGTATAGAATAATAGTTGAACATATTTCACTGTATTTAGTGCATATCTTTAAATTACAATTGTGTAAAAAAAACTACTATTGCAACAAAGTTGACATGCAAATAGCCTAATTTTCTCATCAAAATTATATTAGAAATATTTGGCTATAAGTTTCATTCAGTGGTAAATTATAAGTGATAATGTTAGTGTACATGAATGTATTATTAAATAGATTGAAACTATTTATAACTTAGATTTGTGTGCACAGACACGGATTATTTGTGTGTGTGTGTATATTTTATATGCAATAACGCGGCGGCCACCATACTCGCTCAAGCATATAACACATTCGTAAACTCATACCCCACACAAACAAAATATTAAATATAAATAAATAAATATTTATTACAAATAAATTAATACTAATCTATACATCTATACATATAAATAAAATTGGAATGTCTGTTTGTAATATTGAAATAACCGTATTTTACTACATGCATATGAATATATATATGGTACATATACTAAAATAACATTTTTTATAATTTTTGTCTGTCTGTCTGTCGATCTGTTTGTTCCGGATAATCTCTGAAATGGCTGGACCGATTTTGACAGGACTTTTTTTGGCAGGTAGCTGATGTAATAAGAAGTAACTTAGGCTACTTTTATTAAAAAAAAATAAAGTTAAATTCCACGCGGGTGAAGTCGCGGGAACAGCTAGTAATAAATAAATGTTAAATATTGTTTATACAAGCAATTCTTCCATCAATATTTTATTTTTGAACTAAATGATTTATGTAAGGTAATTAAAATACTATATCTTATATTGAGCTTGTATGGTGGACATATCTCTGTTTAGTGTTCTCTCGGTTCCATGGCAGTGGTTACTAACTTTGGCAAATGTGATAGCTGTATACTTTTGTAAATAAAACGTTATAGAAATTCTATAAATATCTTCTATAGTAAATAATTCATAGAAATAAAACAAATGTGGATTTACCATTTTCGTATGTACCTATTTAATCCTGGCTTCAGTTGGTACAATATATTTTTAAATGACTACATACATATAAGTTTATTAATAGTCTTATATATAATAATGCACTTATATTTGTCAAAGTTTCTAATTACTTCGTTATACGTCAACCTTATCATACAGGATTAATCATAAAGCCTGTATACCATGCCGAAAGTCAGAACTCATTTAACTGAAATCACATTCACTAAGAAAAAAAGCGAATCGGAAAAAATTTAAAGATCACATGACAGTGCAGGTCGAATTAAGCCTTAAAAATATTTTTGTGTAATTAGGTTCTTCAATATTATCCATTTTTATAAATGAATACAAACTATATAAATGTTACGTAAGCAAACGGGCCTGCGGATAATTAGGTAACACCAGGGGAATTGCAAGTGCGTTGCCGGTCTTTTAAGATAGTATTGAGACTGACTTTTGGCATAGTGTATTCTGTTTAATTAATCCCTTATAAGTTTATATAATGCTATGTGTGTAATGGTATCTCAGTGATGTTCTATGATTGTGGTTGGTGTGAGGAAACACAAGAAGACTGTGTGAAATGATTCTTGTACAGCGCAAAGATGAAATACTGCAATTCTCTGAAATAGATAAAATAAATGTAACTAGTAATACTGCCCCTCCACTCAAGTAATGGCACCACAAAAAAAAAAATAACAAGAAATAATGCATTTTAAATATTATTTTTTCTCATTAGAAATTATCTACATTATTGAACCACATATTATTTATATATGCTATAATTAATTGAGCTAAAGCTATGATGTATTTTGAAACATGCAATCAATTTTTTTTTTAATTAAGTGATATTTTTGAGCAAAGGTGCTTACTGTTAACTGTCTTATTAAACCATACGTTTATAGTACAGAGAATTGCAGTGATTTATTTTATTGTTTAATTATAATAGTATATTATTGGCTGCATGAATATCGTGGAGGGCGTATCAATATGTAAAATTTAAAGAAGTTGCTTAGACAAGTGATGTACTTACTCATCTCATAGATAAACTGTTGAAAACTAGTGATTGAAAATATATAGTTAGGTATTATTAAAATTTAAATAAATAAAATAAGCCGATTATTGTTTTTAAAGTTACCAACTACAAAGGCAAAGTACAATACTTTGCCAATATATAATTGAATCTGGTCATAGAATATATTTATTAAACATTGAGGTCTATATACTATAGACATCATATTTGAATTAATTCCATCTTTATTTTAAAAGAACTTTTGTGGAATATGTATAAAAACATTATAAAGGAAATTATTTTCCTGCAAATAAAGTGCCTATTAAATCTCGTGTCTGGAGGTTATATCATGAATAGCAGTATAAGCTTGTTAAATTCACTCTTAGTTTGAATTCCTATAAAAAAAAATATTTCAAATACTCTCAGTTTGTTAATGGATGACTAGAATAATATTAGAATGACAGTAGAGTGATATCCATTAGTTACATATGTATCATATTTCGACTGGTAGTAAATATCAACTTTAAATGTGTACAACTCCTTAAGCACGCAAACTAGAAAATCTATTTAATAGAGTGTTACATAGAAATATCTGTGTTTGAAATAATTAAATAAACTAAGGAAATATATATATTTCCTTAGTGTACGTGTACCTTATGAGCTACAAAATGTACGTGTATTAAAAAAAATACCTTTTGCATTATTTTAATAAGACTTGTTTTTCAATAATTTTACTTATAATTTGATAAATATATACGGTCTTTTTTTCTAAATTCATTCGTAATTTGTTACAATGTCCGTACAGATGAGTAGTTAAAATATAATAGATTACTTAGACATTTTACTATAATATAATTTAAAAATTATGCATTTAACTTAAAATGTATAGTACTCGTACATTTGCACAGCCTCCATTAAAGGCACGCATTTTAAAAATATGAATTGTATCGTTGGAGATTTAATATTTTTTATGGTTAGCGTTTTTATATTCCTTGTGTTATAGCGTGGTGATATGTTTTTTTTTAATTTTAGTAAATTTTGTAATGTGAAACTTTTAGCTTTTTGCTAGAGGTCAGTATATCAATAATTTAATATATGTATATTTTTTATCTAATAAACTTGAAGATTTCAAATATTTAATTTATAAATACAATACATTAATTAAGCTTTTATTATATTAATTATAACCTAAAATCTCAAGATAATTTCTTATATAGAAATTCTACTTTTTTAAATGTCTGCCGTTCTTAGAATCACGCTATTACGCACGGAGTATGGAAGGTCCATTTTAGTTTGTAACTTTTCTGAAAGATCTTTGTCGACAGTTTCAGTTATAATTTTATTGAAATTTGTTGCACTATTTTTTTTAATATAAATTAATGGCTAATTTATCTGTCTTTTCATCACCCTTTCATTATTCAAAATGGTGTACATTTTCGAATTTTTGTGATTATGAGATTTTGTGAAGTGACCAAAAGGTCAAGATTCCAGAACATAAACATGCGATTGAAAAAAAGTCAAGTTTAAAAAATAATTTATTTATTTATGTAAAATGGTTTATTCTACAGTATATTACATAACTTCATGTTACATAATAATGACTAAAATATTACAATATCAGTTGGTCGTTTTGTCACTAATACCACTGACTTATTTTATGAACACAAAATAACTTCAATGAGATTAGTGGGTAAATTAATATATAATTGAAATATATAACGCACCTGGTTGACACTGTTTTTTACCATCAAGTGGTATAATCGAAACAGTTCATTTACCTGTTTATAATTATCAACTTACCTGGAAAGAAATACAATTGAAATATGTGAAAGAGAACGGTACGTTCTATAAACAATTCTTGTAAACAGAGTATGTATTGTTAGGTACATATAATTGATTGCACTTTGCATATTATACAGTAGCTTTTGTCCGCGGCTTACATCATGATCTTTATCCCAATTTCCAGATAACCTTTTTTTAATCACAGATTTGTTTAGGGACTTTCATCTTAATATGATTATGCCAGTCGCAAGATGTCCCTTCTGACGAATTGATTTATGAAAAAGCCTCTGGCGGAGGTCAGCAGCGCCACCGTTTTAAGTTTTTCATAATCCAATCAGTGTCGTCCGCTGGTCCTTGCGAACTCTGTAGTGATGGGAATTGGAGTGCAGACTCGACGCAGGTGTGTTTCATAGCAAGCACCTTCTTGCGTCATGTTTGGTGGTCCGATCCGATCGCCGTTGTATGAGGATGTGTCGCCATACTTTCTAGGTATTATACTATATATAAAATAATAAATATCAAATATTTATTACCTATCTCTATCTATCTCTGCTTATATCTAATCTTATTTAGAAATTACGTATAATTATATATCTATTAATCGCTGTCTTTTATAGAATATATACTGAAACGGAAAATTCGAACGCGTTTCGTTAGGACAGTATATTTATAATGTGTTTCACTAAGAATATTCGTGCTAAAGCAAGCAGATGTAAATGTCTGGCCGGGTGGTGACGGATGGAATCTTCCAAAATGGAAAGTAATAAGAATGCTAAATGTGAAAGTACTTCGCACAGACTGATAGCTGTTCTGGACCAAGTGGAGATGCGTCTAGAGCGACTGCGACGTGACACAGTGCGCATCGAGGAAGAAAGGGACTCCCTACTCTTCACATTGGACAGTGTCAAGCATTCAGACCTGCTAAACGATGTCAGCGAATGTAAGTTTCCATTTAAATAATTCTTCTCTAAAGTTCTCAATATCAGTTAGATTTCAGTTAGATTATCAGTTCAGAAGAAGACTGAACACTCGTCTGCGTGGGTACATAAGTCTCACCTATTTCTGCCGCCAAGCAGCTTCATTTATAAGCTGTATTTCTGTAGGACAGTGTAGATTAAGCAGTGAAACATGAAATAAGAGGCATTACATCTTAGTCTTCTGGAATGGCAACGCACATGTGGTATCAGTGGTGTTGTTGACATGTTAACACGATGATCGTAGCGTTGTTCATGCATATAAGCAACGGTTACTGCTTACCTTCAAGTTTACCGTCAGCTTATTCGCAATGCTAACGGTCTTATTCTAATATTCTTAACGGTAATAAAAAAGAAAATTATAGTACTATCTGTATACCGTGCATAAATGAAATCAGGTAAAAATATTCCCTGTGATAATTTAGAATTAGATCTCATGAGTATATAATGTATATGTATGTAAAATTTTATTCGAATTCATCTAACACTTAGCATGAAAAAATATCAAATTATTATTTTACAAAATTTCTCGACTAGTAATTTACTAAATCATATAAAATTAGAAAGAATAAAATCGTACCGTGTGCTAGAAGTCTCTAAATTTATCAGTGTTTCTCTACAATATTATGAATGTATTAAACATATAAACCTTCCTCTTGATCACTTTATATTTTAAAAAAATCACTTCAAAATCTGTTACGTAGTTTTAAAGTTTTAAGTATACATGTGGACGGACAGACAGCGACAGCGACTTTGTTTTATACTATGTAGTGATATGTAAACATTAAATTCTTTATCACAGGGAAATCTTATCAAAATAACAATTCCAGTAATTTTTAAACATTATCTTCATATTGTGTTTTCCTACAATCTAGTACAGTGCATTAGTCACAGAGATTGTACGTGGATTTCAAATTAAAATTCGAAACAAATTAAATACAATTAATATTATTTAAATTTGAATATATTCCTTTTTATTTATTACTAGCTACCCGCCCCTGCTTCGGGCGGACGTAAATGTATTATATAATAAACATAATAAAGATAATATGTAATTAAATATATTTGTTTATAGGCGACAAGGATGAAATAATGCAATACGCAGAACGGATCCTGGCGCGGGCGATGACCGTCGAGGTAGCAGTGAGGACCGACCGGGATTCGCAGCAGGAGGAGGCACTGCATCAGGTAATATTCAAGATAATTAATATATATTATACTATTTATTTTATTGTACAGGCCGATCGTCCCTGGAACTCCTTCACGCTCGATTCAATGAGTATTTGCAGAATATAAAAATCTTTTCAAATCCCATTACCGCTCCTCTGTAATTCCAACTATACATAAATTTCTTCTTGTTCTCTATCAATATGAACAAAATAGCATGTCTGTAATATGTCTATATGTATATTATTATTTTCTTTATTTTGATAGCCTTGGTGGTTTAGTGGTTTAGTTTTATTTCCTATGGTCGCGAATTCAATTCCTCGCACGGTATCAACATTAGTAATCATGAGTATATTTATTATTGTTTGTATCAGTCTGGGCGTTTTCTATATATATTATGTATGTATTTTTTTTTAAGTATCTATCTATTTATATCAGTAGTCTAGTAACCATAACACAAGCACTGCTTAGCTTGGTACTAGATGACGCTGTGGGAATTGTCTAGAGATATCATTATTATTATATTATTTTTAAATAGCACATATTTGTCAATGCCCAATGTCAATTCTCTGTATATAATTACACTTCTCTACCAGATTATCTGTAATTGCTTTGAGCGATAAGACCGTCTTTTGTATTAGTTAATGTAAATGAATTATTATAAATATTTATTGAATGTAGTGCATTAGAGAGTATAAATAAATAATAAATAAATATAAAAATACTATAATAATCTAGAAGAAAGAACTACGGTTTTGCGGTTGACATGTCATCTCGACAATTGACATGTCTCTGACTATCCCGTTTGATATAATTGTCGTGACGGCACTGAGGTCTTATAGTATTCAGTATATAGTAGTATCTTTAATTTAATAAATTTTAATGACAATAAAGTAAACAATTCGATAACATCAAAGTCTTCTGCGAGAGAGAGTAATTTCGATATTTGTATTCAAGTTAGTAATATATTATGTTAACTGTGCTTTCAGGTAAACATATACATAGATCAACTGGTAGTGTCCGTACAAGAAGATGCAGTGGTTGCACACACGCGTTGTCAGATGTATATAAATGCGTGCTCCTCACAGCCGGACCCCAGTACCGGTACCGACAAGAACTTCGAGACCGCCATCCTGGGCTGCACGCTGGACGACCAGAAACGTGTAAAGAAACGTCTGCAGGGCCTCCAAGATTATTTCGCCAAATTGAAGTTACTACGTGTTAGTGAGTCGAGGACTTGATTCGTAACAAGCTTGTCAATATGTTGCAAATAGCCTAATTTTCTCATCAAAATTATATTATAAATATTTGGCTATAAGTTTCATTCAGTGGTAAATTATAAGTGATAATGTTAGTGTAAGAGAATGTATTATTTGTGTGTGTGTACTTTCTATTCAATAACGAGGCGGCCACCATACTCGCTCATTCGTAACACACACACACAGACACACACACACACACACATTGCGTACACATTCATAAACCCATACCCCACACAAACAAAATATTAAATAAAAAGCAATATATATTAATTATAAGTAAATGACTATTAAATTTAGATAAATGAATATTAGATATAAATAAATGAATACTAATAATAAATAAATATTTAATATCGTTTAAAGCATGCAAGTTTTCCATCAACGTTTTATTCTTGAACTAAATAATTGATGTAAGGTAATTAATCGACTATATATATCTTGTTTTAAGCTTGTATGGTGGACATGTCTCTGTTTGGTGTTCTCTCAGTTCCATGACAGTGGTTACTAACTTTAACAATTGTGGTAGCTAAAGATAAACCATTATAGTAATTCTATGGATTTATATACCTTTATTCATAAAAATAAAAAAAACGTGGACTTACTATTTTCATATGTTCTTAGGTGATTCTGGCTTCATTTAATAATATATTCCTGGGTTAATAATATATTTTTTAAATTACTAAATACATATAATGTAAGTTTATTAATAGTGTTTCTAGTGATAATGCACTTTTGTTTGTCAAAGTTTCTAATTACTTCGTTATTCGTCCACCTTGTCATACAGGATTAATCATAAAGCCTGTATACCAAGCCGGCAGTCAGAACAGATTTAACTGATATCACATTCACTAAGAAAATAAGTCAATCGGAAAAGAATACTTACTCATCTCATAGATAAACTATTTAAAACTAGTGATTGAAAATATATAGGTAGGTATTATTAAAATTTAAATAAATAAAATAAGCCGATTATTGTTTTTAAAGTTACCAATTACAAAGTATAATACTTTGCCAATATATAATTGAATCTGGTCATAGAATATATTTATTAAACATTGAGGTCTATATACTATAGACATCATATTTGAATTAATTCCATCTTTATTTTAAAAGAATTGTGGAATATATATAAAAACATTATAAAGGAAATTATTTTCCTGCAAATAAAGTGCCTATTAAATCTCGTGTCTGGAGGTTATATCATGAATAGCAGTATAAGCTTGTTAAATTCACTCTTAGTTTGAATTTCTTTTAAAAAATATATTTTAAATACTCTCAGTCTCATAATGGATGACTAGAATAATATAAGTATGACAGTAGAGTGATATCCATCCTTACTTTCCATAACTATCCATGTACTTTCGATGTGAACAATTCCTAATGCACGCAAACTAGAAAATCTATATAATGTTTGTTACATAAAAATATCTATGTTTGAAATAACTATGTAAATTACATGTTACGAGCTACAAAATGTACGTGTATTAAAAAAAATATCTTTTGTTTTATTTTAATAAGACTTGAATTTCAATGATTTTACTCATATTTTATAGGTAGGTATCAATAAATTAATATTTTTTTAAAATTTTAAGTTGAATATTTAAAATGCTTAATTTATAAATACGATATATTAATTATGCTTTTATTACATTAATTAGAACCTAAAATCTCAAGACGATTTCTTATATAGAAATTCTACTTTTTTAAATGTCTGCCGTTTTTAAAATCACGCTATTATGGACGCACGGGGTATGGAAGGTCCATTTTAGTTTGTAACTTTTCTGAAAGATCTTGTCGACAGTTTCAGTTATGATTTTATTGAAATTTGTTGAAGTATTTTTTTTGATATAAATTAATGGCTAATGTATGTTTGTCTTTTTGTTACTCTTTAATCATTACATAGTAAAAAATAAAGTTGCTATCGCTGTCTGTATGCCCTATGTATGCTTAATATAATCTTTAAAGTTTAATAGAGTGACTCTAGAGGAAGGTTTGTATATATAATACATGTACAGCCGGGCTAGCTTAAAATTATAAATTTGGTAAAATCTTGATTGAAGAGGAGTATAGATATAGATTTTTGTTAATTCCAAAATATTGAAAACGTTTTTATGCGATTCAAAAAAAGTCAAGTTTAAAAAATAATTTATTTATTTATAATAAATGGATTATTCTACATTATATTTACATAACTTCGTTGTTATGATCATTTCACATGTTACATAATAATGACTAAAATATTATAATATCAGTTGGTCGTGTTATCACCAACACCACTGATTTATTTTATGAACTCAAAATAACTTCAATGATATTAGTGGGCAAATTAATATATAATTAAAATATATACCGCACCCGCTTGGTACTGTTTTTACCATTAAGTGGTATAATAGAAACTGAGGTAATTTACATGTTTATATTGATAAATTTACCTTGAAAGAAATACAATTCAAATATGTGAAGGAGAATGGTATGTCCTATAAACAATTTTTGTAAATAGAATATATATTGTTAGTTACTAAATTGATTGCACTTTGCATATTATAATATACACTAGCTTTTGTCCGCGGCTTTCATCATGTTGTTTATCCCAATTTCCAGATGTCCTTTTTTAATCATAGATTTATTTAGGGACTTTTATCATAATATGATAATGCCAGTCCCAAGATGCTCCTTCTAACGGGTTGATTTACGGACATTAAAATAATGAAAAATCTTTAGATTATCATGTATTTAGATACATGACATTGTATTGCGTAGTTTTCCATCTTTCTATACCTTTAACATCATACACTAGCACCATATTCTGTGCCCAATGAAAGATTACTATAGATTATTTTTCACAAAACTGGATTAGATTCAAATCTGGATAAAATAGATATCGAAATTAGATTTCAAAGTATATAGTATGTAGACCTGCTGATCTACTAGATATACACAGAAATGTGTCTATAACAAATAGCTCTATGACTGCATGGAGCGAACGCAAACCGCGTCAGTATGTCGCATCTATTTCACAGATGGCACTCGTCTTTCTTCCTTCTTATTATTTATAATCGGTTAAATTTGTTCAGTGTTTGTATACATTTAACTAATTATAATATTAAGTCGTATCCCCTGCATTATTAAGATAAATAACCCATGATATGTCATACGTAAAGTTTAGTCAGAAATTTACCAGAGCTTGTACTATAGCCACTAAGCAACTGATAGAAATCATAATATAGTGTCCGATTCGAATTCGAGAGCTTCGTAAATAATGTTATTTATGAAACCTCAACCAACTATATCGTCTATTAGATCCAATTATTACTAAAGGCGATCCTATCGGCTTCAAAAAAGGCTATGCTTGTGGCGGATGTGATTTATAATTATATTGAACATCTTAAATGTCATTGAATTCCGATTATATACTCATGTATGAGCGCAGTTGCCTTTCCTTTTAAGGATCAACAGAACCAAAAAAAATATATACCCATACTTGGACAAAAGTGAATATGTGCAGTAGATACCTTCACTTATTTAAAAAAATCCATCGACTACAGTATACAGCGAGCGTCACATTAAAAAATGTCTTATAACACTTCATTAAAACACATTGCAATTAAATAAATGTTTAGCACAGCACTGTCCGCACATTCACATTTTGCAATCAAAATGTAGCTTTATTAACTACGTTATTAAAGGCCACTGTTCCGTGACATGGTAATTTGATGTGGATGGCGATCAATCATAGTATCCTGCAAGCATTTTTGAGCACGTTTTTCTTCTTGCCGCCCGGTCTATGCTTCACAGGTCTCAGGAGTATGGTCCCATTGCTGTTTTGGTTTGTGAATGTGCCTACAAATAGTAATAATATTAGAAAGTTAGTTTGACAACAAATTCTAATTCTATACATGTAATAATCGCTATTACGGGAGATATATGAGAAATACTATTGTTAGGGGATTTTATCAATGTTTGTGCGAAATATTCTCAGAAACGGATTAACTAATTTGGGACCAGTTTTGACTAATGTACTATGCTAAGCTTCATTTAAAATATAGAGTTTATTCTAATTATTTCCAATCGGTTTACAAAGAAAAATTAAAGGTTTTGTATACCTTTAATTTGTCGCGGTCTGAGCTAGTTTTTTTTTATAAAAATGAAATGACCCTGGACAGTTCATACAGCGCCGTCTAGTCCCAAGCTAAGCAGATATTGTGTTATGAGTACTAGACAGCTGATATAAATTAGTTAATAATATGGTTAATCAGATCTTAACATGTATAGTTTTATTATGAGTTCTTATCTCAACATACCACATAAAAATATTCATAAGATACAATGACAACGTCAGTATTTGTTTCGTATAATATTTTAAGGTCCATTACATGTATTCTAGTAAATAAATATATAATTTTTGGAATTATTTATAGGTACTTTACTATTTCTTTTGTAGTTTAATTGAGGATTGACTACATAAGTCCAATAAGACCGTATGCATACACAAGCCTAATAAGTTCAAGTGGCATATTCCATGTATATATAACTATATTCTATATATAAAAAAATATGTACCAATGACAGGCGAAACGCACGGTGGTGCAATTTCATCGGAGTCCTCCCGACGCATATCCGCCAGGCACCTTGCGGCGAGCGCGCGGAATACCGCGCCCACATTCACATCTTCTTTCACAGATGCCCTCATCAGGCGGCAGCCGAGCGCACGCGCCACCAGCTCCGCCTCATCACTAAGAATACAACGGACATGAAGAATTGTTCGACATGATGTCCACTGATACCTTTTATAATTGCACAGCTTGCCATCGACAAAGTAGAATTTAGTCAAAAGGTAATAAGTATTAAATTGTGTATTGGATAATTGTACTATAAGTACTCGTAGTTTCGTACATACTGTTATGGGAAACATATACTAGTAATATCTGTAATAATTATAATTGTAACCTTCAGTGAGTAAACAAACAGATAAACCATTCGTATTATCGTTTATTGTAATATCTAAAAAACATAAGTATGAACTTTTATCTAATGTAAATAATAAAGAAATTCAAAGACCAATCATTCCACATTCACTAGTAAATTGTACCTATATCAAAATTCAATTTGATATACATAGATACAATATACTAGTGAAAGGAGATAGGCTATCATTTGCGAAATAGTGATAGTCCATCTATAGACTCTTCTCGTCAATATCTATTTGTATGTATGGTTTAATGTAATATTATATTATCTGTGGTGTCTATAAAAAAAATATACTTGTGACCAACATACCAGCATATTTATGGTATTTGTTTGTGTATATTTTCCTTTTAGTGCAAATCCATTTCATCAATTTTATGGATTGATATTATTGAATGGTATCGAAATTAAACTAAATAATATACACACCCAGTAATTAACAACTAATAATTATTTTTATGTATTTCTCAAGCAGGATAATCACGAAATAGGAAATGAGATAAGTGTTAATTCTAAATGAGTAATGGGTAACGTTATTTTCGCTAACAAGAATAAAAATTGTATACAAAGGTTCATATATATATATATAAAATACAGAACGTTTTAATTAATTGTTCATACCCAATAAATAGAAATTTAATAAGCAAAATGGATATTAATACACACACATATATAGGTATACATTGATATAATATATTTAACTTAAAGCAAGTACCTATATTTTTTTAATACCTAAACGTCAGCATATAATTTTCAGTAGGTATATTTCCAACACTAAATTTAATCCTAATTATTAAATGTTTTTTTAAATAAAATATATATACTTACGGTCCCACGACGCATTGATCCATCAAGTCTATTTTATTTTGAACTATTATAGTTGGAATCTCCCCACATTCGTTCTCCACCTGAAAAAATAATTTACTTGAAGAGATGCAATATTCAGAATAATAATAAATCATGCAGATAGTCAATTATGATACGTTAATTTTGTCTATGGCTATTAGTATCTAGTAGTTTTTTTACATATTATTATACCGTGTTACATACATTTTATAATAAGTTAGCTATTGATGTAGGTATCTCTATAAATAATATACAAATTTCCTAGAGCTGTGTTCTTTTATAATGTGAGATATAGCTTAAATATTACAGGTACAGTGTTATAAGAACCTTCTATTCATCAATTCATGAAATATCTCGAGCGTTGCAATGTACCTATTATAATGAGATTAGCTTTATACACTAGACGTAATATTCAATATTGTTAAATAAATATTAAATCACCCTGAACAATTAATACAGCGCCATCTAGCCAGGGTAAGCAGAGATTGTGTTATGGGTACTAAACAACTGATATAAATACTTAGATATTTTTTTTGGAAATACATATATTATATACATATAATACACCCAGACCTATACAACCACCAATTCCATGATTTTAAATGCTTGCACGGAAACCGCTAGACCACCGAGGCCATATTTAGCAAATAAATAATTTGATTCCATTAAATTAATTTATGTACTTCTAAGATTTGGGATGATCATATTAGATTTATTGGGATGAGCCATGACATTAGTTTTAAAAAATAAGTTCTGAGCTTCTTTAAAAATGATGATACTTCCATATAACCTTTCGTCTCCCTTACAACCAATTTTTCACATTAAAACGTAGCCCATATCCTTTCTCAGGGTCTAGACTATTTGTGTAACAAATTTCATTTAAATCGGGTAGTTAGTTGTGAAAGTGCGACAGACAGAGTTATTTTTGCATTTATAATATTAGCAAGGATGAATTTTAAATACTATATATACATTTAATAATTATATTGCCTCTATTTTATTAGTACAGCACTGTTGACCATATAAGGCCTTAATAATTTCACCGGGCACCATTTATTGCCTCTTTTATTTTAATTTGTTAAGGGAATTACAAAATCAAACATTATTGTTTAAAAGTAGATGGTATATATTACACAAGGTATAATTCAAAACGGTCTTAAGTTGCAATCTGATCCCCCTTCACGGCCTGCCATGAAATCCGTACTCTTCACGATTGACTGCACTTCCATTGCTGAAGGTAAAGTACTAGACAACAGCATTCCACGCCCTGCGGCTGAACAGTTGATACCTAGCACGTAGTTATCATTCAGCCTGATAAAAATATATCTTGAGATACGATGGCAGGACAAATACATATATTTCACTTCTTCGTTTCCATAATAAAGCAGTGTAACATTCTTCCCAAAAGTATTCACGTATTTCGCTTGTACCACTGAAGTGTTTGATGGCAATGTGTTGTTGCATCCGCTTAGTGCATTTTCAATGTCATATTGATTTAGTATCTTGAAGTTATACAGCGCACAGCTATCTCTATCTCTTTGCATCGGAGGCCAGTAATAAACTGCATAATGTTTACCTTCCAGATCAGCTAAATTGAAATTATCTCTGGTTTTGTAGTAGTCTATACAGTGTTCAACATTCCCGAACGTTCTAGCACTATTTGGTCCATATATTAAGACAACGTAAAACAATAAACTGACACTTCTCTTCTCCGGCATTATGCGAAAGTATTGTTTATTCGTTAATTGTTATATTGTCCAAATACACTCGTATATAACACAAAATAATAGAAACAGTGTAAAACAAGATAACGTTCGTTTATTATGTTTTAAATGTGTGTGCGATCACTGCGTATTCGGATACATATGTGGTCGAAATCGGAGTCACGACCTTTTGCATATCATAATTACCTACTGTTTCAATACTATCGCATCACGGAAATATAATATTGGAACGCATTAAGCTAAGTTCGCATAAAATTGCATTCTGTATAAATATAGCATAAATGCTAGAATATTTACAAAATGAATGAATCTCATCCTATATTTTTACCTATGTCTAATTAAACGTTGATAGAACATATGCGTATATTAATAGGTACTAATTGCTAAACCAACTATAAATTTGAAAAAAAAAATTGTTTGTCGAGCAAATTTAAGCCACAAGCATATAAATAATTTTATTTCTATACAACGACCATAGACGTGTCTCGGTCATTCACTGTAGAATATTTGATAAGGTTGTATACCTACAGGTATTATTAGTAATCTGTCCCGGGTTCACCCCACAGCTTTGTGAGTTTTATATATTTCAGCATAATATATAGTGTATGTTACTCTGGAATAATATGCCTTTCAACTACTTAAATTTATCAAAAAAGTGTCATGTAGTCAAGTAGTTACACTTATTTGATAATTCAAGATCGCGAAACGCGAAATAAGATCACGATTTTACTTTCCTTTTAAGAAAATCTGTACATATTCTTATAAGAAACAGTAAGTAAGAATAGTAGTCTGAATTAGTAGATATCACAGAATACATTCGAATACTTTCTTGATGAGAAACAATAATTATTGATGAGATAGAATAAAATATTTTTTTATGTTACATAATCACAATAAACTGTGTTTTTTTTTATACCACGTAGGTGGCAAACAAGCATAAGGCCAATCTGAAACGGTTACCGTAGCCTATGGACGCCTGAATCACCAAGGATGTCACATGCACGTTGCCGACCCTTAAGAAACCTTAATATATCCTTCTTGAAAAAAAAAATAGTGTAGAAACGGTAGACCACCGAGCTAGGCCACGGTGTATGTTGTATAAAAATATTATTTTATCTCTTAAAATTATTCTTAACTCTTATTTGACGGCCTCGGTGATCGAGTGTTTTTTACACAGCTTTACTTCCGATGGTTTTGGGTTCGATTCCTCGCACGGTACAAACATTTGTATTCTTGTATACCGTATTATGTATGTATTAAAAAAAAAACAGTATATATATCAGTTGTCTAGTACTCACAATATAAGCTCTGCTTCGTTCCATTGGCATTATTCCATATTAGCCCATAGATAAATTGACTACATATTTTTAATTTTCTATGCATGCTACCGGTATACAGTATACCATAAGATATACTGTATACCAGTAGCATGCATACCACAAGATATATTGAAAATACCTTAAGTTTCCATGAGTGTAGGGCCAAGAACGAATCTCGATCCGTGGTAGAAAAGGCTAGCACGCACGCATGCGCACCCCTGTAGTACGCCTTGGTGATTGCATCGAACTCCTCCTGTCCCGCCGTGTCCCACAGCATCAGTCGCACTTCCTCAGCGTCTATTCTGGAAATCATAAGTAAGTTATTTAAGTTTGAGTTCCACTTTTTTCTGAGGAAATTTAATCCATATCTACTAATATTTTCTGGAATGATAAACAAGTTATTTAAAACTGAGTTAAAAACAATTCTGTTGAAATTGAATCCATACCTACTGTATTTTAAATTCAAAAGGTGGACGCCTTGATTATTAGCTTTTCACGACTAAATAAATGAACGGATTTTAATAAAATATTACGTGTTGCGTGTAAAGTAAAGAGACGGCAAGTAACTCATGTTTTGTTAGATTTTTCTAATGGAACAATACACTTGGCTGCGTTAACGGTTTACGCTGAAAGAGCACCAGGGAGGATGATAAGATGAACGTAAAATAAAGCCCATCGTAACAAATTCACCACGAACTTATCGTGTGATATCCAGGGGGAATCGCGTGGAAGTCAATCTGACATGGTACATTGGCAATGGGAAACTACTAACAACGGGAATACTAGCAATGGGATTAACAGTTCATGTTACTAACAAACCCCTTACTGTTATTTGGATTTTTTTATTGATGTTAATAGAATGATGCAACGTTAACGGTTTACGCTGGCGGAGCATCTGTGGAGGATTATTAGATGCGCATGAGGTCAGGTCTTTTAGCCCATTGTGTTAAATTCACTAGAAATTTAACACAATGGTTTCCAGGGGAACCGTGTGGAGGTCAACCTGACTTGGTACATTGTTAGCAATGGGGTTATTAGTTCACATCAATAACAATCGCTTCTCCTATTAGTTGGATTCAAATATAATATGTAAAATGAGCTACACAATTAACTATCGATTTCCTATGCAATTCCAACGGGTAATCGATATTATGACGGGCTCCTGTAGGATTTGGTTTTCGGCGCATTCTCTAAGTTCTTTCATGGATTTGGAGTGCCCTCTGCACTCGCACCCATTTTCATCCGGTACGGTGTAAAAGCCAGTTACAAAAATCACCATTAGAATACTTGGAAAAAAATAAACGCAGAACACAGGGCAGGGCAGGACAGTGCTCTATCCGCTGGTATTTAATTTTTATTTCATTTATTTTACTTTTTCTGTAAGCCCATTGCGATGTGAAACATATATTTGTCTAGATTATTAGGGTGATGTGGTGCGGCAGTGAAATTATATAGAATTCTGTACGGAAACGTATTGCGGAGAGGGTTTTGAAAAATGATCCATTGTATCCAGTACATACTAATTTCAACAAAATACCAGTATTAATTTCAAGAACATAACTGATTAATGATAGCTAATCAACATTTACCTTTTTCTATGTGAAGTACAATCTGTTTGACATTCTCAGTATAATAAAAAATACTTGTTTGGCCAAACTTTGTGCAACTACTTATTTATAAAAAAAACTAGTTACGTAGGTAGGTATGTAGATGTACCTAAATATTTTTGTGTGCCTGTCGCAAATATGTGCAACAAATATCAAGCGAGTATTTACTTTTTCATAAATTGTTGATTTTAGCTATTAAATCATATAGGTATTTTCTGTGAGATTTTTCTTTGTTGCTTCCAGTATATTGTAAAACGGCTTATAAAGTATTGTATGGCAGTAAAATTACAAGGAAGAAAATTGTATTCAAATTTAGTTTTGCTTTATATTTTAAACGTTATTTCATGAGCAATTATTGTTGTGATAATATGCAATTGCCTTCACATATTAAACAGTTAGAAGTTTAATTCATATTCATGTATATTTTTAGTAATAAGTATAAGTAGAATAAGTACAGGAGCCAAAAAACTATCTGTCATTGGTGAATTAAGAATTTATCTATCTATCAATCAAATAAATTTATTTTAAAACTAAAACAGGCGGTAAAATTTCTATATATAAGTGTACTTACTCAATTTGACGTTCAAGGAAGTCAACGCCTATAGTCTTTTTATAGTCTCTGGTAAAGGTCCCACGGCAGTAGCGCTGAATCATGCTGGACTTGCCAACTCCACCGTCCCCCACGATCACCACCTTCAGCGCCACCTCCAATTCCTCCTCGCGCATCCTCGCACCATTAGCGACGTCCACAACATTAGTCCTCACTATACAGATCCTGTAAAAAATATCTATATACAGACTGTGAGGCTCAAATCATTACTATTCTACTAGTGTACAACATAGCTTGAGAAGGTATTGTTAATAATTGTCAATTCTTAGTGAATTCACCACGATCAGCTAACTGGCCTAACTTCACGGTGCCCTTTCACTTGTGCCCCGCCAGCGAATACTGTTAGCGAAGGCGGGTGCACCATTCAACTATCACCATTAAAAAACAGTTTGTATATAAGATGACCGCCCCGTCGTTCATCATCATCATCATCATCATCTCTCATACCGTCGTTCACGTGTATGTACGTCAATAAAAAGAAGTAACGAATAAGGTTAGTATGATTCATTATTATTTTTTATGCAATCCATATTAAATAGAGTAGATACTGTACTTGACAATAAATGCATTTGATAAATTAAACCCTTAATGAGATTAATTTCTGAACTATATACTGACAACATTAGAATTACGTTTATTAAAAACTATTTATTATATACGTATATCTTGAGCTACGTTTATATACTGTGAAATTGAGAGAAGATAAGATAAAGTTATTATTCCTCGAAGAGATCTTAAAACCTGTTTTGTTATGAGACAGCTGGTTTCTTGAAAATCTTGCGTTTGTTAAAATACCGAATAATTATTTACGCCGATTAGAATATAGACAACATTTAGTTAATGGCCATGAATTATTGAATGTAATAAATTGGTAATAGCTATCGTGTTTGTTTGTGTAATGCTCAATTAAAATTGAAATATTATCTTCGACTTTGTTATATACCGAGGTAGACTGTACTGAGCCGGGTTTTTTTTTATAATGGATGATAATTGAATGGTGCACCTACCTGCTATGATGATGTAGACTTGCGGGGATCTAGTGGAGGATGATAAGATGAGTATGATGTCAGGTCAGTTAGCCCATCGTAGCAAATTCACAAGGAATTTAATATGATGGTTTCCAAGAGGAGCCGCTTGGAGGTCAACATGACATGGTACATTGTTAGCAATGAGTTTATTAATGCCCATTACTAACAATTCCCTTCTCCCCTACAAAGTACGTGGGTACGTCTGTCATCTGTCTCACCTATTTCACCCGTCAAGAAGCTTATTTTGTAATGTATGTTTCGGTTGAAAGGTGAGATAGGGCTGTATAATTATAGTGTACATGGACATCACCACCACTTCGCAGAATATAGTGACATTAATGAAAAAAGTGAAACTGTTTAAAAGTATAGGCCACGGTTACCACTTACCATCAGGTGGGCCGTCTGTTTACTTGCTATTTCAGTTGCATAACAAAGTATGAAGAGGATCCTTGGTAGACATAGAACCTTTAGGTTTATATTCAATTTTTCATATTCAACAACATTAACTTTTTAATTTAATATTTTCCATGTGTAACTATGGCTTGATTTTTGGTCAAACGTGCAATAAATGTGTCATAGTCCCCCATGCTCTCCTAACTTGTTTATACAATGTTTATCAGCCTTATCTCTTACAGTTTAGCGTTAGTAAGTTGAAAACAACCATACACATTGTTTAATAGTCTCGGACACTCGCGGGGGCCCTTAGCGATGGGAAATTCATGGCCAAATTTTTACGTAATAATTATAGACCAATGACCGAAACGTTCCCATGAAGTAGCGAATACATCTACCTGGTAGTAAGTAATAAGTCATAAGCGTGTAAAAATTGTGGTCACTTGTGTATAGAAATGAAATGAAACTGCTTTCAATCTGTCGCTCGGTAACATTAATATTAATGACTTACAACGCGACGCGGCGTATCTATAATTTTAGGGTTCCGAAGCAAATGGTAAAAGCAAACTATCCTAAAAATATTATAAACGCGAAAGTTTGTTATTATATAATTATTATTTACGCGTTTCTCGTTGTATATGTTTGTTACTCTTTCACGCAAAAACTACTCAACAAGTTTTGAAGAAATTTTACAGTAATGTAGCTTAGATATACATTGGAATATTTAAATTTAACGCGGGTGAAATCGCGGGCAACAGCTAATATAATATATACGTTCGTTCAACCATAGGTCACAGTGGTGTATTATTATTATAATATTATTATAATATATATTTGATATTTTTATTATAATAGTATTACTATTATAAAAAAAATATCAATGACATGTGAAACAAAAATAATAAACTAAATATTTTATTGATCTATAAAAGAGGTTTAGTAATATATGTTTATTACTGGAGTGCAAAGAATTCATTGACACATTCCAAAGCCGGTTTTTTAATATAAAGCGTAGTATCAGAAAAAATGATTGAAATAAACAGGTCTGTTTATCTTTATCTCAAAATTTTATTTATTCAAATAATTTAACTTCTGTGGTTGATTAAATAACAATTTGGACTAACAAAATCATTTATAATTAGAAATATATTTCTTATAATATACATTACATAAGTTGACTGTATTTAGTCTTATGACTAATTATTGTTCTAATTTAAATAAGACTAATTAGAGTTAATAAATAGAACTCTCTTTTGTACCAAATGTGTATATATCACAAAGAACATAATATAGCAATGTGGTAATTACAAATAGAGATGTATGGTAAACATAAACGTGCATATATTATTTGTACGGAATCCTCGTTGTGGTAATCCAACTTCCATTGACCGGTTTTATTATTAAACATCTGTGATCAAATATGAAGAGTCGAAGTTAACAGTGAAGATTTTTCATTATATATTATCGCTATCGATTGATGTGAGAAAGTTTCGTTTCTAGTTAATAATGCGGTCTATTACGTAGTGCGAGCAATAAGTAACAATGACTGAATAGTTTTTTAAGTATTTGTCGGTGACCCATGGCTCATCAGTAATCATTGTTATAGGGTCTTCATTAGAAAAGAGGAACGGAATACATAATAATAATTTAGACGAAGCGGAATTATAGCTAATAATATAAGTACTTTTTAATAATATAAGTAAGTTTGGAATGTGGTGGTAGACTAAAAAATGTAGATAGATATAAGTGAATTAACTTAGTATAAAAGTAATGTACATTATTATACACCAATTACTTTTATGCTAAGTATATTCACTTAATTAAACTATTTTTAACCATTTACAAATTATTACTACCGACACATATTAAAATTATAGACATAAGTATTTTATAAAATATAAAAAAATAATAATATCTAAATTAATGAAGTTTCAGTAAAACTACAGATAAGATATTATTACACAGTAAAACTTAATTCGTAGTAATTACTCACGTCTTATATAATTAAAAACTTAAAACACTAAATTATTCTATTTGTATTTCAAAAACTTCACATTACCGGCAGCCCTACAGTTTGGGTGGTACCTCTTCACAATGATAAAGATTTTACTTTCGTCGCGTTTCTCTGTGTTCGAATGTGGACTCGCCTCGAATTCCGTAGCGTCATCTCACCACATCGTGTATTGCAATCATGTCAACATCTATTGAGATATGAGATTTTTAATCTTTGTTTCCTTAAATGTTCGTGGTATGTACCTACCTACTCACACCGTGAAAATTGTGAAAGTGTTTTGTTTAATTTTGCTTTTTACGAAGTAGTGGTCATCCATTTGGAACTAAGCAAGCAAGTTTATACTGACTTTAGATTTTTTTAATAACTCTCAGTTACTAAGCGTAGTTTTTCCAAAATTTATAAGTTTAGTATGAGATATCTTTATTAATAGCGAACATTTTAATAATGTGGTCTAGGTACTTAATAGATAGACATTCATATCACTATAGTAACTTATCAATTCACACCACCATCCAAGCCAAAGGGCGCTTGTACTACATTTAACTACTAAAAAAATACATACATAAATATCAGATCAATACAATCATACTCATGAATACATAAATTTTAATCCAAAATAAAGATCAAAATAATTATTTGCTTTGAAGAACCAACTACTGGCGGGAAAATGATTCTGAAGTGGTTTCAGATATCTTAGTATACTTTTGAGCAGTATGCTTTATCTATGGAAGAAAGGGCAATGTAACTCTCTTAATGTAATCTTAAATACAGAGAGGTACTCAGTCGTCCGGAGAAGCTGTAAAGGCCAGCTACAGTCAACCGGAGAAGACTTTACTACGACTTTTATCTCTATTAAAATGGCAGTCTTTGGGATAAATTTGAATTCAGAAGCAGTTAACATTTTCTTAGGCTGAAATGGAGATGGCAATACTTTATTATAATGCACGCATATGTCTATAAATGTCTATGTCTTAAAAGTTCAAACTATTTTCAAATAGTCTATGAAGATTATTAGTCCCTCCGAGAAAATGAACAAGACTTTCTTCGCTTGTTAACTCTATATCGCTAACGGCTATGACCAAATGACGAATAGTGCTTTCCAACATTGACATATAGCATTTGCTGGCAAGAAAGTGTGTCGAATAATAAAACTTGACTAAAATATGATTTGACTAGATGTTGTGTGTAAGTAATTACCTGTAATCTGGAGGATTTATATACCGTTTGTCTTATACGGCGGTCTAAGTGGCATATTTTTCACTTGGAATTTCGTCTTAGCGCAAGTTGCGAGTGATACTGAGTGAATTCTGTCTATTTACATACTGTCCATACTATTCAAAAGTAGTTATATTAAGATTATCTTTTACTATTTGTACATACTTTACATGAAATTTTTAATATCCGATTCATATTGATCATAGTTTTATCATCAATAAGTAATTGGTATATTTGGTTTGTTCAACACATAGTCCGAAGTTAAGCAAAGTTAGTGTTATGGGTACTAGACAACTGATGTAAGTACAATTTTTTTTAAATAGATACAGTATACAAACAATCATACTCATGAATACAGATGTGTTTGCACCGTGCGAGCAATTGAACCCGCGACCATCGGAAGGTAAGGCGAGGTGCGAGGCGAGGCTACTAGACCAACGAGCCCATCAATATTAAATTACATACATGGTCCCACTATAGTAATAGATAGCTATGTATTGATATGCGGGTCTAATCAGGTACTTGGATATTTGTACGATAGAGTCGGCCTGTCGTTCTCTGTTGTAAAAATCTGTTCAAATTCTCTACAATGCATAATATCAAAAAGCGTATGACAATAAAATATTATTTATTTATTTTGTTCATATTACCTAAACAGTAATGATTTATATCCGGAAAGTAGTAATATGTAATACATACCTTTATAGGTACATTAATCATTATCATTGCATTGCCTTTATCTAATTATTTGGTTGGTTTCATAAAAAAATATTATTTCCATTTTTCTGCAATTTATAGCACACTCGTCTAGAATATACTTATGCAAATTTTGTGCAATATATCAATCCGTGATTTATGTTGAATAATAAGAAACTATTATACAACACCTATAATAATTGAGTTGTCACAGTCTAAAAAAATAACCATTTGAAAGCTATTTCTTGCATAAGCTATACGTTAAATTCAAGTTCAAATGTTGTAGTAAGTTGTACAGAAATATCGACCTTAAAATATTATCTTATATATAAAATTCTCGTGTCACTAAGTTAGTTACCATACTCCTCCGAAGCGACTTTGACCGATTTTTATGAAATCTTATGTGCATATTTAGTAGGTTTGAAAATCGACTACTATATATTCATAACTCTAACTGATAAGGGTTGTCCACTCATAACATTTTCTTTTTCATTTTTTTATAATATAGTATTGAAAAATATATACAACCCTAAATTAAAATAGCGATTTTAATTTATATGGCAAAACAATGTTTGCCGGAACAGTTAGTATTCTATAAAAATCAAAGATGTATCAGTCTATCATGTAACTTTAATAATATAAAAATGAGAAAAATAAGTAAGTACATAATGAATATTGAATAATTGAAATATTAATAGTAAATCAGTAGAGTAATATATCTTATTGCCACCGGTATTTTATGGAGACATCACATTCTCTTCATAAAATACTATATGGTTGTAAAGTGAAGAATTTTAATTTACTACATCAGAAACTTCACAGTTCGCTTCAAATTTGTTCATAAGGTTGAATTTCGTGTAACATCGGTAGGTGACATGAGTTCCTTTATGATTAACAGAGCGAAGCCAGAGCATGCCAGTTGATAGAATGCAATACGCTTTAATTGTAAATCAGAATAAAATCCAGTTGAATAGAATTAGGTATGTACATTATTAGTTATCAGAAAGTATTAAAAAACAATTTGATTGATTGCGATAAGATGTAATATAACCTTATGTTACAGCCTATGCAGGTGGGTAGAGTCGCTCAATTACGGTCTACTCAAATCTTATTTAAATGACTGGTACAGTTACTGGGGTATTGAATAACAGGTTCAGCTTCTTATACCTAATATTAAACGTTATAACGAAGTCTCAAATATTTGGAGCGACCAATATAATGGCGGAAAAAACAGTTTGTTATCACGTACACAGTGCAATAAAAACAGTAGGTACAAATAATACCATATAAGTACTTAGGTAGTCTAATTCGACTTGTAAAACCTGTATATTTAAATGTATATTACTATTACTACTAATCACATACTACGCTTCGTAATTCATACATTGTTTACTGTAATTTGTATACGTACATTTATCGAAAATCTGTATTTAAAATTGCTAAATGATATTTACAATAAATACTATGAAAAATTTCATAGGATTTATCCATAGGTAACATATTAAATGCGAGTTATTAATATAAATTATTAAATTCTAAAATTTTGTTCTTAAGGAACCGAATGAAAACCTCCAGAATTATACCTACATTATTTTTGCACAAATTATTTTGTAATTACTACTTACTTTATGAAATTAAATTAATTTAATAATTAAACACTCACTTAATTTACATTCAACAATGAGATCTTGCTAATATACTTAATTACATTGAGATTTTGCGAGATTTAGATCTGAAACACTTTTAGCTGACTTTAACAAGGAGATTCTTAATTCGACCGTATTTCTTATGTAGAATGGATTACTCCGCCGTTGGTTTTAATATATTTATAATGAATGTATTCAATTATTTAACCTATTAATCAATAGGGTAAAAAATTGAATACTTGATATTAATTATAATAGGTTAGGTACAGCTTCGGAGTGTAAATCTACATACTGACATATATAGCCCCTTTTGTTAAGATATCTATATTTTGCAATTACATTATTTTATTTGATTCGGCTACATAGACCATATTACAAATACCTTATAGACTAATATACAAAAGGAATAATAATAAAATATAAATTCAAAATGTATCTATGGTTCCGGCAATGACGACGGCAATCTGCCACGCTAGCCCCGATACACTACCCCCTTCGGCCAGTAGTCCTGCTTCATGAAGGTGGACAGCATGTTGTTGGGGACCCGAGTATACGAGGTGTTTAATAGTGAAATATTTAGTTTACATGCGTCTTCTGTTATATAGTAAATCCTTTTGTATGTAATTGGAAGTGTAAACAAACTGACAGCCTACTACTAATGGTAAGTGGTGTTGTTTATATACATGACAAGCACCACGAAGATCACGTTAGCATGGGTTGCCATTCTGGAGGACTAAGAAGTTATGCCTCTATATCTTGTACTTTCACTGTCTTAACTTCAACTGGTACAGCTTATAAAGCAAGCTGCTTGACGGCTGAAATAGCTGACACCGAAGTACCCCTTACGCTGACGATTTTTTTCTCAGTCATCGTCTGTTAAATTCAGGCAATTTCGTACACGATGAGTGAATTCATCTACATAGATAGGTAAAATTTCATCAAGCAATATACATTAGCAAATACATAATCAGAGTTCATAAAATTGTAATAAAGGTACATTAATATGAAAATAAATGTAACAAAAGGTAAGAAAATTACTGTTCATGCAATTTCAATACTCATTTAAAAACTAATATGTTTTGCTAAATGTTTCGACTGCACATTGTTGCATGCAAACCAATTATTAGTAAGTTATGACATATAACTAATTGATTTTTATGTACTTATATAATAATAAACATGTAATAAATTGCAGTTCTTTTTGTAATGTTTAGCAATTTAAATATTGGAATTGCTGTCTTTGATTGAACAGTGTTGTACCCATAAAAATGCAATTGCAAAATCAATTAAAATCTTAGACTATTATATTTATAAAAGTATATTGTACCTATATAAAACTCGGAACATTTGATATAATAACAATATTGTAATAGCTCAGCACAATTCACACAACCCCATCTACTCCCAAATTAAGCAGAACTTGTGTTATATATATTAAACAACTGATACAAATACATAGATACAATTTTATGTTTCTTAATACATACAAAACACACCTATACAACAATTATACTCGTGAATACAAATGTTAGTACCATGCAAGGAATAGAAGCCACGACCGTCAGGACGGAAGTTAGGCGGTGTGCTAAAGACCACCTGCTAGACCACCGAGGCCGTCAGATATACGAGTAATAGAATAAAAATAAAATTAGATATTGTTTTCATTACATATATTATTACTTAGTACTATCACAGATAACATAATAACTATTCTCTTCATATTTTATTAGTACACAAGATTCTACAAACCAATTAAAAAAATAAGTGTTTTTTTTTCTTTATATAAGTGAGATTAACATTATAAGATTTATCCAAGTTGGCTGTTGCTCTATCAAAGTTTATTGGCATCAATCTTGTCTAATTGCTGGATAGACTGGTTTAGTTCGCCGCGAACTATATCTGCCATGAAATACCTTGGCGTACGATGTAATTAATGCGTCTAAAGCAGATAAGTGCGATAAATCGGTATTTTTGAGCAATTTTAAATTGATAGCAATATTACTTTTAGATTTTTTTATCGTATACCTCATGAGTTATCTCTGATACTATTAAAATTATGTAGCTTAGTATCAAAAGAAAAGCATCTTCCAAGAAATAGACATCGTAATGTTTTAATAATATCATTTATAATTATGTGCATTCTACTGACATACCTACCATAAACCGTAAAAATATAACAAAAATTTAACTTTTAATATCTATTTACAACGAAAGTCCTAAATAGTAATATTGTATATTGAAAGTGAACCTTTTTATTTAAAATAACACATATTAAAAATATTCATAAATTGGTTGCTATTGTTGTATAAATATAGTACAATATAAACAAATAGTTAGGCACTTTTAGACATTTATTTTATATTAAAATCAACACATAAGACAAAAAATTCTGCGTGGCCTCACCAAAAAAAATATCATCAAAATCTTTGCCTCATCTATGTGTACCTGCTACAAAATGAAATTTATTGTAATATTATGAGAGAGAGTGAGTATTAAAACAATTTGATGAGGTATTTTTACCCAGGAAAAACTATTTTTTTTACACGATTTTTTATAAAGAAAGTAGACTCCGTAATCACTGCACCGATTTGAGAAATTCTTTTAAAGTTTAAAAGTTACATTATTTTAGAGTAATGTGGGCTATATATTATGTTAATATATCTCACGATTAATGCAAAACTGCAAAAAACATCTAAAATCAAAATTGCTAATATTCGAATATCTACTCTGAAATTTTGTGTTTAAGGTTCTCTAGTTCCATAAATTTATATATTTTCTATTTAATGCAGTATAATGTTAAGTGTAACAGTGTACAAAAGTCACAAAGTTATAAACAAGTGGGGTAAGCCGGGACGGACTATTGGTCAATAAAGAGATTCGTGTCGACTGATTTAATAGGCGTATTGAGCAGCTATTAGCTGTCGTTCACCGGTAAAGTGATATCCATCGAAGCAATGATCGGAAGTCAGCGATGAACCCAGAGAGAGCCATTGTTTGCTACGCGGAACGTCGTGTATCTGTTTACATAACCGCATTAACTAGTACGAGTCGTATTCTTGTGCATTTATGATTCTTTGATATCATTGATATCAATTACAGATGACTAAATTTTGGATACTTCAAAATATAATTGTCTTATTTTTTGTACTAATGTCGTAGGTCAAAGTAGTAATAGAGTTTAGATCACGAATTTATTAAATTCGTAATCTAAAATCTAAACCTAACTTTGTCAATACTAATCAGGTAAATGTATAAATTGTGACAATATTGCAGAATTCTTAAAAAGAAACCATTCAAAGATAATTTAAGTTTATTTAACATTAAAATGATCACTAGATAATATTTTAAAGTCACTATTACTGTTAGTTAAATCTCATACAGGTACGGCATTGATGCAAGAATTTACAGATAACTCGTAATAAAACTGCATTGGCTGTAGACGACAGCATTATTTGCGGAAGACTTTAATAATATTAACAGAAATCCCAATGATCTCAATACACAAGGAATATATTTATCAAAGATGAAGATAAGTTTTATTATCGACTTTACTGTTAGCTATATAAGCACCTACAATACAACGTTAGTGTAAGACAATGCACGAGATCTGACCTCGGCTCGACACTTCCGCACCGTAATAATGTTTTGTTTTATTGTGATACATTTGTTGACTGACAAATTTAATTGACCTTCGGAATCATTTATGCACTCTGTATGTATCCAATTAACGAAAATTTATAAAAAAGGTAATATTACAGATAAGATAATATTACACAGAACAGAAACTGATAAAATATTATTATGTTGAGAGATTTTAAATGCTATTCTTATTTCTAAATGCATGTTTACTTTAAAAAAAAAAAAAAAAAAAAGGGAATTGTAGGTAATTATGCATTATTATAAAATATATTATAAAGTAAATGTCGGGTAGGCTGAATCAACAATAAAGGCAGAGAGATTCAGACTATCTACTCTGAAATTTTGTGTTTAAGCTTCTCTGTGCTGTAGTATCTATGTAATGATGATAATCATCATTACATAGTATAAAATGAAGTCGCTGTCGTTGTCTGTCTTAAAACTACGTAACGGATGTTGAAGCGTTTTTTTTTAACAGATAGAGGAATAGTATATAATAATACATATGGGTGTATATGTAAAGCGAAGCCGGGGTGAGTATAGAAAAACAATATACATATTAGGGATTTAGGGTACGAAAATCCCACTTGTCAATGCACCCATCCGAATTTGAGAAAACTCGGATTGAATTAATTGTGCATTGCATTCGTTATTGTGCATTGTTCGTTGCATGCTATTACGATAGGCATATTTGATATAGGTTGGTTTAAATTTGGATTTGCCGCGTTAGGTAAATGACCTTTAAGAATAGTCCAATTTCGAGATATTCTAGATTCAAGATTATTTATTTGTAAAACATGCGTGATTACATAAGTAGATGATATACATACAAGGAATTTGTCCGACATGTTTAGCCTAGATGGCATACAATATATTTAAATGCTACAATAAAATATTTTATTGTATTCAGTTTCGGAAAATGCAACACAAACGTCTCAAACTAATGCCCAAGTATTATATTTATTTATAAAGGGAGCTATTATATGGATATATGTAGATTGTAGTAGTTGTTATATAAATCTATGTTTTCTCTTATTTGTTTAAGTAGTAGTTTGAACACTATTAATTCTATTGTCAAAGACTATACTTTGATGCGTGTGTATGTCAAATATAGTGTGTGTTTTATTGATTTAATCAATTGTTTATGTTCAATTAATAAAAAAAATATTAGCATTCTGCATTCCTCTATATAAATGATAAGATCCCTCCGCGCCATTTTCTAAAAAAGATTTTGGTTCACGTATTCATTATGTAGATTTACAGGTACAGAAGCAATTATGTTACTGACAACTAGGTGACACTCAGCCATATGTGCGTTGATTAGCTGTGAAAATCTAAGTATGCAAGGATGACATTAGTGGTATGGTGTGAAGGCACGCAAATGGTCATTCAACTTGATAATAACGGAATGTGAGCCCGACGCCGCAGACTGTTCCCTGCCATCACCCGATCGTACGCACATAATTGTTATAATTTTATTATTATCAGCCCCACCGTCGTCAACGCAAGAACCATCAACCGGCAACCGTCGCGGACAAATGTTTGTTGATCAATTCGATCAATGTACATTTTAGTTGTTAAACAATAGACAGTATTTAGATTATTAGATTAGACTTTTAATTGCTAGCTGTATACTGCGGCTCTACCATCGTGAAATCCAGACCACGATACTCACTGATATATGTAATATATTTGTCTATAGATGAAAGATGATAAAAAAAAATATATTTTTTGGTGAGTTTATATCATACAAGAAATGAGATTCTTCCTTTTTATAATATATGTTTAGAAAAATAAAATTCCTAGGCGTAAATTTATGACTTATTAATTCAATTCGTTAAAAAGTTCAAAATATTTTGTATTTAAATATATTACACTCATTTTTATAGAAGTATGTTGGATTATTCTGTTTAGTCTTATTCATGAGTTATTTTTTACATTTACTATTTAGTTAATACATAATTACTATTTTAATATAATACATATATTTAAATATTATTTGACACAATCATATTAACCAGATTATTATCGAAGTTATCTTTGCAGCAAAATATTATTTAACTGATAGAATGGCACAAATTCTGTCATTCATTACGCTCTGCCGACTTTTATAACTGGCACAACATGTTTATGAATGGTTCGCGTCCTTGCTGTTGCCAACAAGAAAATAACAACTGAAGTATTACATCAGATCGTATTAGCTAATATCTAACTCATAATTTATAATATTGTCGCTTTATTATAGTCTTTAATATAAAACCACAGAATGCATGTAAATTTCATTGTTATCATATATTTTTTTATTATTCATTTTTTTTCCCGGATCTTTCCCTTCCAGTCTTTTTCCTTTATTTTTTTTTGCTTACAAGTTTATTTATCTTATTTGGACTTCTTTTTTCATAGTTAGTAGTAAATAGTGTTACTAGCTGTCCAGTCTCACGGAACGAAAAGTGCGCAAAGCACTTCAAATCCGCTGAAGAACTTATGAAGCAACTGAAACCCAACTCCTGCTTGACCGAAACGACGTTAGTCTGAGAACAAAGCTACGGATTCTGACTTCTAGGGAATATGACAGGAGATTCTTCAGAGAGACAACGCTTATAAAAGTTTATATGTATGTATATAATTATAGAAAGAAATATGATATACTAAATTTCTTTTCATGTGAAATTCACCATAACCAACACAGATGATAAATAAATACTAATGTCACTGCAGCAATTATTATAAAGTTGCTTTTCCTCTAACTAGTAAATCACAGTCGTAGGTTTGGCGTCAGTGCAGTTAAATACTAGGTTTATATACCCTTGCATACTAAAAATAAGAAACCAATGAAGGTACACACTATTTACAAAAAGCCGTTAACCTGTTACATTACAAAGTCTTTTAAATGCATGAAATTTTTCCACATACAGCGAAGACCGTGTCGCCATATATTGGAAGCTATTAAAATCTGTAATTACAATAAGTTTATAAGTGCACTACATTGTCTTTCGCTCTGACATTTACCATAAAAAGTAGATTTAATTTCTGAATTTAAAATCTGATTATTAAAATGTTAGACCTTTGAATTCTAAAGTACTAGTTTACCTACTATACTAACTAAAAAAGAAATATATCATGTTTTATACATGATATATTTCTTTTTCCTATTTATTTACAATCAGATTTATTATTATACCTACTTTCACACGATAAATGCTATCTTTAAAATTGAACCATAGTTTTGGCGGTGGGAAAAATTCATAGAAGTCTTTAACATCGTATGTACTTATATGTACCAATATACATTTCCATGGGTTTGGAGCACTTTTACAAGTCACCTACAATTTCGTCCGGTGATGCATAAAGGCCAGCGGCACGAACAGTATTAGAATAGTTCGAAAAGAAACTATGTAACGGAGTCAAACTATTCGCATGACAAATGTAAGCGTACGAGAAAGAACCGTCATTTGTTTTTTCTGTTCACGATTATATGTGTTGCGGCGCCGAGTTAAGCTTGCAAAATATCTCTCTAAACGGGAAAGCTAAGTTAATGTGCATCGGTGCATTACTGGTATCGGTTCCGGGACTAGTCAATAGTAAGAACTTTCATTTAAGCACAGTTGTATATAAGTACGTAGAAAAAAGTATGATGATAGTGATGATGAAATCCAGTTATATAGCTGGTAAAGATGGCTTTTAATAAAGTGAAACTAGTACTTACTACTAAAACGATAAAGGTTAGTTGTGCATGCTTCCCACCACCTTTGTAAAGGGGTTGGGGTTGGTGCGTTCAAAGATGGGGCATACTCTACACCAGTGAAGGTAATAGGATGCGGATGAAGTCATATCAGGTAATTCATCAGGAATTAGCCACGATGGTTTTGATCTGACTGAGTACTTATCACAACAATAATCCCATCGTATCCTTTTCGTATAGTAACAGATGTAACATCAATTTTAAATAGACACTATTAAACAGTGTCTAAATTAAAAAAAAAATATCCTCCTTTTAAAACTTGCGAAAAAAAATATTTTAACAAAATAACCTCAATAATAAAATTACACGGTAAGAGTCAATCGTCGGGTACGACAGGTGCTTGAGAGCATCTGCCGCGCCGTCGTGATCGGATCTTTGCTTACATCCAAGACGCGACGACCATGTCAGGCACGTGTGTAAACTAACTAACTATTGACTTAACTAACCACAGAAAGAATTTATTATACTAATATATTATAATATACTTATTTTTATAGATATGTTTTCTATTTATTAAGAAATTCAGTGTAGAAAGGTAACAGGGAATGAAGAACATTAGAAAACATCTTTAAATATGATAGGATTGAGAAGACGTTTGATATCATTATTTGACTTAAATAAGAACATCAAATCCCATGACTTAATATTTTTATTTGACTCAATAGAATAAATAACATTATTAAAATTTAGATTCACTTAATAAAGTTCTATTTCAGGTTGTAAACTTCTATATATAAGAAATTTCTCTAATTTCAACAGGAATAACGGAAAATAACAGATTCCGCGTGGGCGAAGCCGCCTGCGGTAAATAGCTTATTAGCAATAAATATTATTATAATTGGTTAAATAGATTCAAACATAACTGCTATGCTACAGACTTTATAATGTATCTAATTAGTATTTAATATACATTAAATCATTCATAGTTACTTTCATATATGTAAATTTATTATGTGATCATACATAGCTGTGAAATGTAGATGTATTTTATACAAACAGTAGGTAAAGAATATTAGATCTTATTATATGATAGTATTTCAGATAGGTAACAAATTTTAGTTTTTTTAAAGTCCCTTTATTAAGCTGAGATTCACACGAACACACAAGAGTTGCCCCACTTTTACTCAATGCCCAATAAATATGAGAATCGACTAATGTTCCACGCGTTTTCCGTGTTTCTAAACTGTTTCAGTGTATTTCCGTATACGTAACTCCGTCACTAAGATACGATTTTATTAAATCCGCCAATAGTGGTATGTGATTACGTAAACCAATTTACTGGTTAGAAGTTTTTATGTAACGATATGATTTAATTAAGGTTTCAAGGTGTTCAATAAAGAAATATGATGTTAGGAAGGATTAATAAGTTAGACTAGATATTGCTATACTATAGAAAATTTAGATATATAGTTACTTTTTGACTTAAAGTAGTATTTTATAAAGAAGTTTACAACTTTTCTCCTCTCGAGTTTGGAAAGAGAACATCAAATTAATTGTTGGGATCCATAAATTCTTATAGAACGATATATAACAGGAATTCTCTTTACTTTTAGTTTCTCAAATTATCTAATATACTAACTGAACAGTCATGATTCCCAGTATTGAACAAAATATTCCAAATGCAAAAAGCAAAAAAGTGTTCCGCGTATTATATGCGATCTGCGGAATGTAAATAATTTTGCAGTGAAATCTAGAGGTGGCGGCAGGTGCCACTTCGAGGCCCACTTCAGTCGATAAACAGGTTGCTTTCAACCACTCTATAGCGGGAAATAATAAGAACGTACTTCTATTTTCGAGTTTTAACTTGTTCAAGGAATTAAAGTAAAATTAGAAATAGGGCGACGCGCGTTGAAGTCTTTTGTATGCGTAGTGCTTTAGCTTTTTTAATCGTTCATTTATTTTGAGGCTTAAGTAAATATGAAGTATGAGGGGTTTAAAAAAAATAATAGCGTAATACTTAATATAATATTAATTTATATGTATATAATACTAACACCTAATACTAAAAGCGAAAATCTCTCTGTCTTTTTGGTTTACTTTTCACGTATAACCGCTGAATGGGTCTTAATGATTTTTTTATGAGAATAGATTTTATCACGAGACCATTACCTTGCATATATATGAATAGGCTATCTTTGAACTTAAAAATAAAAATAATCCATACGGCTTGAAATAGAGGATGAACTTTTGTGCAAAGTCGTGGGAAAGCTAGTAAAGCGACAGTGACTACAATATTGCAAACCCAATGTACTCAGTTTTACGGTAAACATAAAACTATTTAAACATTACATAAATCCATTTAAATGAGAGTGGTACAAGCCGATCCCATGGTGACTTACGATGCAAAATTGACGTCATTGCGTGTCTTATGATGTGTAAGTGCTCTTAAGTGCCATTCACGTCTGTCGGCGCCGGTTATTGCTTTCCATCACGTGGGCCAGCTTGTTTGCCATTCGTAAGCCATACAAAAGAAAGTATGATAAATTATTATTTGATCTGAACAAGTGGAGATGTGTGGGCGCTGCGCGCCGACGCGCCTGCGCATGAACCGTGACACGGTTCGCTGTGGACAACGACCCACCGGGAGACTGCCGAATTTAGACTATTAGTCCAGTTACACACCCACCGAATTATGTTCCATATATTTTATACTATGATGGTAGCAAACGAGCATACGGCTTATCTGATGGTAAACGGTTACCGCAGCCTATGGACGCCTGAAACACGACCATTAAGAAATCTTAATATACGCTTCTTAAAAAAATCCACGTTGTATCATAGTAGGTATAACACAAAGTCGCTGCCGCTTTCTGTCCCTATGTGTATCTTTAAAAGTACGCAGCGGATTTTGAAGCGGTTTTTTAATAGATACGAGTAATTTAAGAGGAAGGTTTATATGTATAATACATGTACAGTGTACACCCGTGCGAAGCCGGGGCGAGTAGCTAGTCTCGGAATAAAATTATTTTTATATTTATATATATATTACTTGATAACTATACATTTAGTAGTATAGTTAGTTATAGAACATATAGCTACAATATACTTATTGTATTTATAATATTAGGTATGTATGAACACTGGCAGTGTTTCCAGTATACGAGTAGGTAATTGTTACATTTTATTTTTTCTATGCCTCATCGTTTGTGAATTAGGTTTTTCATTTTAAACCTCTACATGACTTGCTTATTAATTACTTTGGACATATCTGATTCAGCTATTCATACATTATTTTAAATCACACATTCAGTTAGTTAATTTAATATCAATAGTTGCCATGTTAAATTATTTTTATATTAAATGAATATCGATGGAAAGAATAAGGGTAAAATCAAAACCAGTAGGTATGTGCCTGGGTTTACATACGGTCGTTATACTGCTTCAATAATTTCGACCAACGGATCGCAACGCCCATATATTTAAAATTTAATTATGACATGTAAAAAATAAACATTTCATTGATATGTATGTAATATATGATATAAACTTATGGCTCTTTCTGTTTTTTTAATATTTTATAATCTGATTACTTTATCTATGCCTATATTCCGATTTGTTCACAGGTATATCGTTTTAAATAATACTCACAGATATATAATTTAAGAATTTGTTAAATATATACCGTACTTCAAATGTGACAAAACAACTATTGAACTTCTGAAGAATTTAATAACCAATCGATTGAAAAAATAATAATATCGAGAAAAAACATTACATCACGTAGTTAAATAAATCATCTGTATCTGCATTAAATTAAAAAGTTAAATATATAACAAATTCAAGACATACAATAATAAATATTGATAAGCACGTTTCAATTTCATAGTAACGCCATTTTACGATCGATTGATCGTATCGATACGTATGTTTGAGAAAATATTGTTACTATCATGATGGAATTTGTAATAAGTTAGCTACAAAGAATCGCTTCTAAAGATATTTGTTTATATGGGTCCTAAATCATTCATAAATGTAGTCTTAGAGATGAAATGAGTTGAATGAGAAAATATGTAGGTCCTGGGAAAGAAGCACTAAACTTAAAACATCTTTATGCATATAGATCTTGATATAAATATTATTAGTCAGTTGTTAGCTTGATAGTTTTTTCTTAATACCCAAATGTACCGACAGTTCACAATGTAGTTGAATCAGAAAAGAACTGACAAGAAACTCATTAACGGTTCAACTTTAAATCATGACATAACAAGTAGGTATAACCTACACATTTTAACACTTTTAATGCTTCTCACATAAATGTAATCTAATAACTAAAAACGTTAAAGATATTACTATGACTAACAACTAATAAGTGTTTACATGATAGTGCATGTTATTAGTATTTGAGGAAGAAGTGAAGAGTCGTCCGCCGGAACCGGCCAGCGATGTCTAAGGAATGAGACCCGTAATGAAAGTGAGACAAATATGTTATGAAAAAGTGGTTTGGCACAATCATCTTTGCTTACATCTTAGGAAACCAACTACAATACAAATTAGATGTATATAGAAAATAACATTTCATATTTTCACACTCTACCAAAAAAGACTAACTGTCTTATGGTTATAAAAAATAACGACTGGCAATAAACATGACGCCTTCCATATTGTATATGACCGCGAATCGAAGTGAAGTAACTACAATACTAAACTTGAAAGTAAAAATAATGCTATAGATTTGTTGGTCCGCCGGCGAAATGGTCGCAACCCACATACAATGTTACAGTTTTAATACCACGATCGAGATACTCCATAAAATATGTTTCACATTATAAAAACATGTTTAATTAGCATTCTTTCTACTTTAAGTAGCAGTGTTATGAATAATTTTGACAAGTAAATTTTGAGAGAAGTTTTGAAAGTGAATTAGCTCATTTGTAGAAATGTACGTAATTTTCTTTTGTACAATTGTATACTTTTCTTGTATGATTTATTGTTTTCACCTAGATTACTCGATGTCGCGAATAGAAGTCGATGTGAAAAATAGAAGTCATCTGTCATAAAAACGGTAAGCATTCGTTAGTTATCACGATGGATGTGTTTTAATAAGTGAGAAAGTATCAGATGAAGTTAATTACAGTTTCATGGCGACTAAAAACCTGTTGATTACGGAACTGGTTGGGGAGGAAACGAACTGTTGACTGGAGCAGGTGCCACGTGTGGATACAAACGACCTTCAGAATAACCACTTTAAATACTATTTTGCAAATGAACTCAGTACGCAGATAAAAAATGTGCGAGATATTTACGACTATTAATTAATATGATCTAGATGCAGTATACGTAGAAAGTTTTTTATATTATTTTTTACTTACAATTTTTTGTTACTACGATTAGTTTTTTGTTAGTGTTACTTATAATGTGTATTATAATATTATAACTGAAAACCATAGACAAGGTAAAATTATATAGTAGAATAAACTTCACTAACTGGTAGAGTTCTAGCCAACATTATTTAACTAATGAAAAACCTATTATTATATTACTTACTTTTTTTATAATTACACTTTTATTATTATAATTATATTACTTTTTTTAAAGTACAAAGAGTAATTAATATTTTTATTCTTAAGTTAAATTACTTTTACAGTAAACTGGAATTACTTTATGATTCTCAATCAGTAATGTAGTTAGTTTTTATTTCAACTTACTATTGTTATTTTAAATTTATTATTGCATGTAGCTTTAGAATCATGCAATCAATTACTTTATTTAAACATTCCTATCAAAACTTTTCGCCTTATAAATGTTTGAAATATGCAAATGTAATTATTTTATTCTATACACCAAGAGCTAAAAATAACAGGTTAGCGTTATTATAAATATAGGTAAGTTGTTACAATATCTTGAAGATTTGCCCCGGTGTCATTATCGTCAGGTAGATGAATCCTTAGCCCACCATTATGAATTCCTTACGCGATGACGACCGCGTCGCAGCAAAAACTCTCGGAAAACAACATCAGCTTTGCAAATACTGTTCCAAGTGGTTTGTATTCAAAGGGCGTAAGTAAATACACCAGTTGGATTTGTCCACTTTAGATTCGTGACCTCGAAGAGACCGATAAATATGTACCTACTAATTCCTCTTGTTTTTTTCCTTCATGTGCGTATGAAATATTTGCCGTATATGAAATACATAGGTGAATACTTACTTTTTACTTTGTTATACAAGCTTCTAATAAATATTTAATCATGAGATAGCGAGATATTTAGATAAATTCGATAAACCAAAATTTCATATTTGTTCTATACTTTGGTTTGATTCGGGGAAAGTGAAAGAATTTTCGCCGACAGTCCAAAAATAAAACATATTACTTTAATGCCTGTACCAAGTAAATTTTATCTCAAAATAGGAACATATTAAAATATTTTTAAATGCATTTATTTTCAAGTAGCATTAGAATCGCGAAATGAATATTTAAGTAGGTAATATCTAATTAGAACAAGTTTTATATCGTTCATTTATTATGTAAATAAACGAATCCTATATTTAACTAGTTTTATAGCTACTTAACGGGTTTGAATACCTATTTAGTATATGCAAAATAGATGGTTTACATAGTTGATGAGTTTTACAATATAATTGTAAGACGCTACAGGACGACCGGTGTGAAATTATGTTTATGGATGAAGATTATTGATCATAACTTTCAACTGAATTACTAGAAACCACAAGCTCGATGAACTTACAGCGAGCTTCGGAAGTCCAACAGCAGGTTGTAATGTCATCCCTTATGAAGATATAGTAACATCAGATGTATTGACACTTGATTGATACACCCCGATCACTACACTGGCACGCACTTAAGGAGATTTAATATATCGTCGTTAGAAAGTAGCGCGTTCACAACGATCGGCGTATGGACACAATGGAGTGTTCTGAGAGACTGGTAGGTTTGAGACATAGAGGTGGTGTCGGCAGACGCGGCGCTTGCGCAGGCTTCGAGTTCATCGAACGTATACTTACCGCGGGGAGACGCGTTGGACACATGAGAAAATGCTATCGAATCCTTTGGAAAATTTGATTTACGATTACACGAGGAATTGCATATCAGAAAAATAATAACACTAAGATTACACTCATGAGTAGATACAGTTTTTTGTATATTGTCGTTTATTATGGGATTTGATACTTTATTCTAGATTCGACTCCGTTGCACTCTTGTGCAACGATCTATTCAGGAAAATACCTAACTAACCAGCTTACCTTATCATCACCAGCTAGCCTTAGTGGGGACAAGTTTTTTAAATCTCACATACTCATCGCTGGGATCTCACAAACTGAATAGATGATATAATAGATCTATGGAGGAAGGAGTCATGTGATAGTAATTAAGTTAAATTAAATTTTTAAGTAAGTTATCCGAACTGCCTCGTCGTCCCAATAGGTAGTCCAAGTGTAAGGGGATCATCTCAGTAGGTATTATAAATAAGATAGGTACATACACTATGATAGAATGAAAGTTGTGCCAGCGCTAATGACAGGTTGGCACAACACTTCTGAAAGTTGAGAGGATGGGTATAAAATAGGGTCAGTTAGCCCACTATGACATGTTCTCATAGTAGTCTGAACTTGGCCAGCGATTAAACGCTACAGAGACATTTTGATGAAGATATTTTTATGTTTTCGGCGTTATTATAGTGGTGTCAAATTTTTCACCTATATTTTTAAATTTCTATCAGTTATACCTTCTTCTTTTCTAAGGAGACATTGCTAGCAATAAACCTTTTATCATTAATAATTCCCTAACCCCGTTAAATATTTTAGAGACAGCATGCGTTCAATAAACGCTAATGTTTGTTTCTGTAAATCTTGGTATAAGTGGTCTGAGTTTATTTGCTGCGTAAAAAATTTAGGGTTTCTTCCTTCCGCGTATTGCTGTTTGCTTATTTTCCTCAGTAATACCTATCTGCAGATATCTCTAAATTCTCATAAGGCAGATTACATTAAAAAATCATAAACCATCTGGTGATTGAAAACACCGATAACAATCCAAATTAAAGAAAGACGGTAGTAATAAAATAGTTTTGTTTTCTGTCACGTTAGATTTATACATTTTCAACAAACTGTAACATGTTATGACCATATATACTTATAAAAAGAACAAAATAAGTAATTATAAATTGACATTAAGTAATTAGGGATCCCTTTTTCTTACGTTTACTGTAGAATTTGCGATTAATTAAAGAAAAATGTCATTTGTATTAAGTAATGACGTTTATTTACCGAAGTCTGAAGTTTCTGACATCATTCAATCCTGTGTCATAAACTGTCATGCTGTGTCATGTCATTGTCATGAATCTGTCTGTCTGTTTGTCATTTAGTCCCACGGATGCATATCGTGACTTTCAATTTCAAAACTTTATAATTTTCTATTTAATTTACTCAAGTAAGTCGTCAAGTGGTAATTTGGAGATCGCCAAATATGCCGAAAGTTTCAGGTGAGTTATTCAGAATATCACATTTATGACTTGGCTAATTTACAAATTTCTTAGGTTATATTTGTTTTTTTAAATGTCAACGAATTATTTTCAAGCTACAATATCTAAATTCTTAAATACATTATGCATGTTAATGTAACTATAAGTTTACAATTAAATTAATTACCAAATTCCACAACTCAATATTTGCTACGTCATGGCGATACCTTGTAGGAAAATACGACCTCATACACCGGCATTGTAAGATTTTTCCATAAATTGACACTGAATCAACTGGATCAAGGTCCTAATATAGTTAGAAATATATGGAAATGTTTTTTGTAACTTAATAAGAGTTGAGCTTGAGTTGCTACATCCAAGATCTGTCTTTAAATATTTAAATAGAATGATGTATTTTCCATGAAACATTAAATATATATATATAATTTTTTAAAACTTGCTCATTCTTAGGCTGGTATGGTAAATGTAAAATTATTCACAAAGTCAAATTCAGTAAAGAAAGAATCCTTGTCATAGTTAGCAATTAATTCAACCTTTGTATGATTTTTTAGAATCATAGTGGTGAAATTTGAAATTTGAAATTTGAACCCATTTCTGATGAAATCTTGATGAACTCACCATGAGTTCATCAAGATTTCATCAGAAATGGGTTCTAAGTGGATTAGAAGTTGAGGCAGACAATGAGTCTATTCTAATATTATCAGTCATCAGTGTTGTATTTTCCTAGATAACAACAATGATAATAAATATTGCTAATTAGCTATCATGTCATTATATGGAAAATATGAATCATGGAATATAAGAATAATATCCTAATCTCTTGCTTCTGTCAAAATTTTTGCTTTATATTGTAGTATTATTGCAACTATTAAGGTCTTATCAAAATCTAAAAAGACAAGTAATATGTGATGTGTAATTAAACAAAATAATTTACAGATTTAAGTCAAAGTATAACATAGAAATGTATATTTGAGTACATATTATCAACTTTTTTTTTGAAGAGTTTCGAATTGTGAAGACAATAAATGGAAAAATATATAATATGAGAATACTACCTAAGACTATGGCTGCATGGGCTGAATCATTTTGCCTTTCCCTGAGATGTGAAAAACTGAACCAACAAAAAGTCAAAAAATAAATAAATTTATATATTTAGTTACAGTTTCTATATATTAACAGTTGTTAGAAGAACAAAGAAATATTGAGGAGTTTTAACTAAAATTATGTTACGATAATCAGTAGTTATTATATTTTATAAGATATAGATTAATTATTTTTAGAAAATGAATATGATAGGTACTTTATATGTATAGATTTTTGTTTACTTGTATTAACAATTGTTTTTATCTTAAACAGTAAAAGTAAAGTGGGGCAAGGAGACATACCCTGGCGTGGAAGTGAATACTGAGGATGATCCTGTTGTGTTTAAAGCACAGATATTTGCTCTAACGGGGGTGCAACCTGAGAGGCAGAAAGTGGTGTGTAAAGGTGTCACATTGAGAGATGATTCATGGGCAAACTTCAAATTGACTAATGTAAGTCATATCTCTATACAATAAGGGAGATTTTTTAAAATACTTCTAAACTATTATTATTCTATAACTTTGCTTTTGAATTGGATTATATTCTGTAGCTTTCTGCCCATAGCATTCAGAATAATAATATTTTCATATATTTCTTTTATACAAACCGTCATTCAATCAAATTCATTACAAAATAAAACATGTAACTTGGACAATATTCTTCGTATTTAGCCTTTCTCATCTGGGCCGTTGTGCCTGTAGAGCCAAGACCACTAAAGTAACCAGCCAAACTCCTCCATGAAACACCTATTGTAAACATACACTATAAATTAAACCTTACCACAACACATTAGAGAAAACTGCATGTAAATTGGTTGACTGTCTGAGATTAGCACTCACAAACACACAAATAAAAATTGTAACAATCGGGTTTTCGATCTATTATATTATTATAATGCTCTAGTTAGTTTTTCTCCTGCATTTTTCATTTACAGGCAATGATCAGTTACATTTTAATATATATAAATGAATTTTAAAACTGTCAATCATAAAAAAAATAATCACTTAGTTGTATTGTTGACTATTGTTTTACTTAATTATGTATGTTATAGAATGCATTAGTGCTAGTAATGGGGAGCAAAGAGGAGGATGTACCTGCTGCTCCCGTGGAGAAGACCAAGTTTGTGGAGGACATGAATGAGTCTGAATTGGCTACTGCCGTAAGTTACTTTCATATAACAATTTAACAATAATTATTTTTTAGAGGAATAGACTAGCCTAAGTATTCTGTTCAAATATTTTTCATTAGAAAAGTACATATGTTGAAAATAATGTTTATTTTCAACTTATGTACTTTTCTAATTTACACTTTCATAATTATTAGAATTATGTCAGATAAATATTTTCTTAATATTATAAATTTGAGTTACATACTCTTTCTTCTTAGTATGTTATAGTGTAAAAATAAGTATTTATTATATATGTATGTATCTTATGTAGTAAATATTGTATATTAGGAGTATCTCTAAACTTCTAAAAAGAATGTAGACACATCTGGGTCTATTGTATATAAAATGTAATTTATTTATATATTTGAATTATTATTGTATCATTATTGTTCCAGTTGGATATGCCAGAGGGACTAATCAATTTAGGAAACACATGTTATATGAATGCAACAGTTCAATGTCTCAAGACTGTTCCCGAATTGAGGAATGCATTGATTAGTTATGACAAATGTGAGTAATTAGTAAGAGTTGCCATAAGTAAATTTTACTGAGCATAGGATAATTGATACTAAATTAGTTTTGGATAAAAAAAGGTAAAATACACATCCTATTATAAAATATAATGCATGTATTCAGCAACAGTTGCAAATGGGAACTTTATGTGTATGCACACAATAGTTAGATTCTCCCTAGACATTAATCAACACTTGTGTGAACCACGGGCTCACATCGTCTTCTGTAACCCTTAACCAATTTAATGAATAGTTGAGTGTCTAAGAGATAATTTGAGAATCCTAGACTTCTTCAATTCAGTATAAGTCTAATATTTTTCCAGTTTACTAACTCTTGGGCCCATAGTTAACTAGGAGTGTATTTTGCCTCTGTCCATACTTATGGATGATAATGGAATGGTGCACCCGCCTGCGCTAACGGTTTACGCTAGCGGGGCACCAGTGGAGAATGATAAGATGAGCACCAGATCAGGTCATTTAGCCTGTGGTATATTTACCATGAATTTATCAGAATGGTATCCAGGAGCAACTGCGAGGAGATTGACTAAAATGATACATTGGTAGCAGTGGGGTTACTAGTCAATCCTCTTCGCCCTTTAAGAGTGTATTTGGACTCAAATTAAATTAAAATTAATTGATTCATGTAGGACATTTTAGTTTAAGTTTTTTGTATTAATATTTTTTTGCTACACCCACTTTAATATACAGATTCAATTGAAAGAACTGGCAAGAAATTCAACTCATATTTTCTCTCTACTCTTTACTCTTTCTTATTTTTAAAAGCCAATTTAATTACTTCGTAAACTTATGTATGTATCTACGTCTAATATTAAATCGTGCATGAACAACTAATGCTAAGACTATCCATGCTGCGAAACGGAAGATGTGTAAGCTATGTAATTGTATGAAGTTGGTAATATTTTATGTAATATGGCAGCGTCCGGCGGCGGCACGGCGGGCGAGCTGACGACGGCGCTGAGCGAGACGATGGTGGCGCTAGAGGGCGGTGGAGCGGGCGCGTGTGCGGGCGCGGCTGCCAGACTGCTACGGGCGCTGCATGCGACCGCGCCGCGGTTCGCGGAGCGTGCTGCCGGCGGCGGGCTCGCTCAGCAGGACGCGTCTGAGTGCTGGGCGGAGATCGTGCGCGCGCTGCAGCAGCGGTTGCCGGCCGGGCCCGTCGCAGCGCCCATCGACGCTGCTGCCGTCAGTGACAGGTTAGTTCACCCTCACACGTACACAGGACAACGAACACGACATATACACTTGTTCATATATGTACATCCAGATTATTACTCTTATAGACGAGTCCCTCACAGTCACAGGGTAAGTCACAAGTCACAAGGAAACAATTTACGCTTGTTCATGCATACTGATAATTACTTATAATTGAGAAGTGGTTTTACAATGTGTCTCATAATCTAAATTATTACTTAATAGATTTATATTATCTATATATTAATACGTACAGCAAAAACTTTGTACCCCTTTTTGCGAAAATTGCGCGGATATTGAGGTATATGGAATTTCCCATACTTATAGTTTATATAGAGAAGGAGTGCAGAAATATATTTTTTTAAGTAATGCATAAAAATACATTAAAGGATTAAAAAATCATTACGCAGACTACCTGTATTTACCTATACCACAGATAACATAATATTACATACCCCATCCCATACAAGAAAATGGTTCCTTCCTAACTCGGGCTATTCTTCGGGCTATTTTATTTCGCCACCGTAGCCGCTAGATGTCTCTAGATCTGAAGCAGTTCGGATTACTAGTGGGTGCTTAGTAACAAAGCATGAAAATAGATGGCAGTCAATTCAGTCTACATGACATCTGTTTTGCAAAGATATGTATATAATAGATATGTAGGTAACTGTATCGTGTACCTCATTAGGGACGATTCAAGATTCAATGTAAATGTGTAGGTATAATATCGTTAGCCGACACTCTGCAGATATGGCTTATGTGCCAATGTATATACCTATTATGTTATGGTTTATTTTACATTCCATGCCTATTTTTTTGATATGTTGTAACGCGTCTGCGCTATACGTATAGCCCAATTTTGATACTTTTATACTCGTACGTATCAAAATCGGGCTATATGATTTTTTATTTCAATCGTTATGTGTAAGAGACTGGTTTTAGCTACAATTAATTTACTGGTATATACCTCATGTATTCTACGATGTACCCCTCTTTTTCCTAATGAGAATTCCGCTATATCTTATATATAAATTTTGTATCACAGTGTTAGTTGCCATATTTCTCCCACATTTTGATGAAATTTGATATGTATACTTGCCAGGTCTGAGGTAGGGTTGTTATCTATTTTTTATACCCCTAAGTCATAGGGGTGGCCTACCCCGAAAAAATATTGTTTTGTATTATGGACATTTTTTTATTTATTTATAATGTTACATTGAAAATACATACACGCCTAAATTTTCACCCGTCTTTCACCAACCCCTATTTTTAATAGCGATATTCTTACAAATATTATAAATGCTAAAGTAACTTAGTCTACTACGCCAAAACTACTGAACTGATTTAATTGAAATTTGGTAGACAGATAATGTAGACCCTGAGAAAGGCTACTTTTTAATGCGAAAAAGTATTGAAAGGGGAAATGAAAGGCTATATGAGGATATCGTAATTTTTAAAGTCAGATCTTGTAAGATTAAGTGAACAGGGTTGGTCTAGGTTTTTCATTATTAGAAATGTGTAACGGGGTAACACGTTATTTAGTGCGAAATTGTGTATATTACAATAAAATTTAACGAGAAAATATTATAATGATGTCACTGGGACACTCATTGCCTTACTACTATATCGTCCGTTAGTCGCGAACTTTCTGGAAACACGAGAGGCGCGCTCCTATTGGTTAGTAGATGAGGTAGACGAGTCTCACGGCGCCGCAGTGTAAGTAATTACTATACATACGTAGTATACATATGGGTGTTACAAATGTTTTTATTACGAGTAATATTACTCTGTTATCTAAAGCAAGTAATGTGTGCTTATTTTGAACTTGATAACAGCTAAAGATATTGAAAGATATACGAGTAATTCAGTACTCGTATATCTTTCAATATCTTTAGCGGTATAAACCAGGTTATGTACTACTACTAGTATTGTTAGTGAGGGATAAAGTTGATGAACAAAAATAAAACAATATTCGTATTAAAAATATATTCATCTAATATTTTTGGCATTATTTTTAAGTTTCTTCCAAATACAAGGGGTCTGACATGGGGTGTTATGTACCTACATTAAAAGATACTTTTTGAAATGTACGAAATGTATGTACCTACATTAAAAGATAATTTTTGACATGTATGAAATGTATGTACCTACATTAAAATATAATTTTTGAAATGTATGAGATGTATGAAAGAAATGTATGTACCTACATAAAAAGTTCATTTTTGAAATGTATGAAATAAATGTATGTATGTACCTACATAAAAATATAATTTTTTAAATGTATGAGATGTATGAAAGAAATGTATGTACGTACATAAAAAGTTCATTTTTGAAATGTATGAAATGTATGAAAGAAATGTATGTACCTACATTAAAAGATAATTTTTGACATGTATGAAATGTATGTACCTACATTAAAATATAATTTTTGAAATGTATGAGATGTATGAAAGAAATGTATGTACCTACAAGTTCATTTTTGAAATGTATGAAATGTATGTACCTACATTAAAAGATAATTTTTGACATGTATGAAATGTATGAAAGAAATGTGTGTACCTACATTAAAAGATATTTTTTGACATGTATGAAAAGTATGTACCTACATTAAAATATAATTTTTGAAATGTATGCACCGTACAATAACAATACACGTTAAACATCATACCACAGAGTCATACGCAAGTTAAAAACAAACTGCTATGATATATTAATGAGAAAGGAAAATCAACTTTATGGTATTCGAGTTAGGGTCGATTTCTCTCTTTTTTTTAAATACTATTTTAATCTTACCAGTTGCCAGTATTCGAAGACAGCTACGATTCGTACTCGATATTTTAAATTATTATGTAATCGATTATTCAGTACAAATGTAAATAACCAACGACACTAATAATGTACTACTATATTCCGTTCTTTGAAACGGAACACTGCTATAATACATAATAATGAAAATTTACTGTTCACAACGACTCATTAAAAGCATCATCGAATAATGCGCTGTAATAAAATCCTGTTATCGATTATTCAAGAAATCGATAATACATGTATTTATTTTTAATATGACAACACTTCATACATAAGTATTATTGGAAATAGTATTACTTGCTTGTTCGGCTATTTTTAATTTACTTAAAAATTTTTTATATGTTTAATTTACAATAATAATATATTAAGTGCTTATTATTGGAAAATATAAAAAAGACATTTAATTAGGCCGATACAAATGACGACAATGCCATCTATGAAAGCATTTTGAAAACATTGAGCCCCATATTAGCACTGATTAAAGTGTAATTAAGTACTGGAAAATAACAAAATGAGTAAATATATGAAAATTACTTTTCTAAACGCATTATTTCATTTTAACATGTATATATAACTTTTTAAAAATTGATTAAACATTTTTGAAAACACAGTTCTGTTTTTTAAAACGTTTGCAAAACTATGAAGAATTCCATCGATACCAATCACGCCATCTATATGCAACTTTTAGCAATAATAATGGCTACTTCCTCATTGAGTGCCACTGCCTATACCTACCTGATACAAACACACAGAAATATGGTATTTGACAATAAAACATTTTAACATTTTACATTGAACGATAACATTATGATTCATTTAAATTAATTATGGTCAAATTTCGACCATTAGTTTTCTTTAAGTCCGCCATCATTAACATGTCCTATTATGTAATAACTGATAATATTAAAGTTTGATTTTGATCTTTTTTTTCAGAACATCTGTTATAGAGCAATACTTTGGTGGAACATTAGATGTTCAATTAGTATGCTCGGAAGCTGAAGAGCCTCCTACTCGCAACACAGAATCTTTCCTACAATTATCCTGCTTTATCTCCCAAGATGTCAAATATCTACAATCTGGTCTGAGATCGGTAAGTAAATATTCTTATTAAATAACAAATTATAGGACTTATTACACACTAATATTATCTAGTGTCATATTTAATACTAATATTATCTAGTATATGGTCTAGTCTACTAGACCATTGATTTCCTACCCTGTTAATACCTAAGAGTTCAAATCTGTCTTGTCTAGTCTGAAAATTATATTTTTGACTGCCCTTTTTCAATGAGGGAATCACTAATATCAGCCTCATGTTCATCTTATCCTCTACCTTTGGTGGCCCGCCAGCGTAATACACCATTTATTAATAATTATAATGTGCCTCTTGCAATTTTATTTTATATATTTAATCGAATTAGGTGTTATTTTGCGGAAGTCCATTTCACTACTTGATGGATTTCTATTATTTTATTTTAATTTCACGTGTGACTTTATTTGCAATTAGAAGTGATATATGTACAAAAATGATTTTCTTCACAGAAAATGTCAGAACAAATCACGAAGTTGTCGCAAACATTGGGACGCGATGCTATTTATACAAAAACTGTAAGTATTTATATGACTTTTTATATATTTTTACCACTATGTATAATTGTAGAAATTGGGTTGAAGATGTAAATCAGTATTTTGATATCTGAACAGTCTACCACACTGAGCTTATAACATTTTTGTATTGCTGTGGTTCACACATAATAATATAAACTTCTTAATATTATATCGAAATATGTATTGTCCGCATTTGTGTAAGTGTACTTCAGTATATTTTTTGTTAATCAAATAAAGGATTTGTCTCTATATAAAGTATTTTATATCTTTGTAATTATTAGGTGATAATTAATCTTTTTAATTAACAAAGTTGCAGTTCCATGTGAATATAAACATGTGTAATGTTTATATTCACATGGAACTGCAACTTAAATAAAAAGTTTAGAGATTCTTGTCAATCCTTTTCAGCTCACACTTCACATCAGAATAGCAGTAACTTTGACTTATCCTAATTATCTGTACTCTATGTATACTCGTATATATGTTTATGAAACATACACGTAAAAATATATTTGATTTGATTTCAGAGTAAAATCAGTCGGCTGCCCGCATATCTCACTGTGCAGTTTGTTCGCTTCTACTACAAGGAAAAGGAATCTATCAACGCTAAGATCTTAAAGGACGTAAAGTTCCCCCTCGACTTGGACGTATACGAACTATGTTCGCCGGAACTTCAGGAGAGGCTTGCACCAATGAGGGCGAAATTTAAGGTAAGTGAATATGAATTACTAAGGGTCAATTAAGACAAATAGAGCGACTATGAAAATGTGTAAATCAGTGATAATGTAAAAAAAGAGTGTACGCACTTTTTATCTCTATTACTTGACATATCTCTATGATTTAGAAACTCAGAGCGCTGTCGAACGTAATCGTTAATTATACCAATTTCAGCTTTATGCTTCCATGTAACTTAAGTCCATTTTGAAACAACGTAGTATTCTCCCCGCATTTTCTCCTTAGATTTTCTGTCTAACTTTGAATTTTAATTGGAATGTTAAAATAATAATAATAACCCTGCACAATTTACACAATGCCATCTAGATCTAAGTTAGAGGAATGGAAACCGCGACTAGCGAAAGTAAAGCTGTGTGCTACACTGCTAGACCACCAAGGCCGTCAAATTTTGATATTATGTTAACATTCTACAGTGAATTTCCTAACTTTACAGGAATTGGATGATGCTACCGTAGAGTCGTCACTAAATGCTAGAAATAAAAACCATGGCGACAGTAAAAAGGTGATTAAAAAGAAGACAGTTGTGCCATATTGGTTTGATAATGGTGAGATTTAATTCATTTCCACAAAACTATAATACATATGTTATTAAGTAAACAACTATGATATGTGAACAACAAACAACACAAGCATTATAGACCAGAGAAATTTCATACACTACAGTTTTCATGACCATAGGTGGAGCTAAAATTGAAAAAGAGGAATTCTTGTATAAGTATAAAAGATGTATGAAAAAATTCTGCACAAATGTCTACATTTTTTTATATATGTTTTTGACTGTAGAAATTTGTTAATTACGTCTATAGACTATTTATTCATATCAGAGAAAGAGTTTATGAAAATTTTCTTCATCATGTTTTCGGATGTACCCAGAATCATGCATTAACTATTTATGCAAGCTCGCACTACTCCTTGCATAAATAGTTAATGCACGATTCTGGGTTTTTTGTTTTATTTATTTAACTTCTATGCATATTATACATATCACAGATATAACACTATGCATTATTTTCTACTAGTCGACCATAGATAGTGAAGAGAATAATGGTTGGTGGTGCAATATATAAGTTCATAAAACTAGAGCTGGGATAAAGGAGTTTGACTACTCACTATAGTACATTGTATTGTGTTTATTATTAATTAGGAAAACTGTAATACTGAGAAAATGTGCAACAAATTCAGATAATAAATAAAATTATTTATTGATTATTATTAACAACACCTTCCCCGTCGCCTGTTACAGATGTGGGCAGCAACAACAGTGGTTACTACCGTCTGCAGGCGGTGTTGACGCACCGCGGGCGGTCGTCATCTTCGGGGCACTATGTGGCGTGGGTGGCGCGCGGAGACTCCTGGCTGCGCTGCGACGACGACACCGTCACCCCCGTCTCCGAGGAGGAGGTGCTCAAGCTCAGTGGTGGAGGTCAGTACCAACTTAAGAGCAATTTCAGTGCTGTAAGATTCTACAATTGAATGGTTATGGCGTTAACCAGTGAGGCACCAGTGGAGGATTATAGATTACAATTTAAATTTAAATTAACTGGGATGCCTGCAGGAAGGATGATCTGACATAGTATATTGCAGCATTTAAGTATCTCTGTACATCCCAAAGGTTGACTGGGAGAGGATGCTATAGCATTAAGTCCACCTTTTGTACCAATTTTAGTGGTCAATAAGGCAAATAAATCTTTCTTTATTTCTACCCCTTTCCTAGCCATTATGCGCGCTCCTACTTAACCTCATCATTAAAAAACTAAGCTATCTTCTTTTTACTCAAGTTCGGGTTCCAGGTTATAAACGGAGGCAATCCTTTTCAGACCCGATCAAAATAAGTCACAAAAATTAACTACGACTCGTTTAAGGGGAACCGCATAAAAGTAGATTTGATAAAAGTAAAAGTTATGAATTGCTGTTCATTATATATTTATCTATCTAGCCGCCATCCTTTTACATAATCTATAACAGGCTTTAGAATATTATTAAAGTGACATTACTATAGGTTAAAGAAAAATATGTATGGTGCTTGTCGAAATATTTGCATATTTATTTACTTTATGAAAACACAAGTGACTTAAATATGAATTTAAATTGTATTTATATCGTTAATACAGGCGACTGGCACTGCGCCTACCTACTGTTATACGGACCCAGGATCCTGGAGTTACCTGAACAGGAGGAAGAACCCATGGTGACGGAGGTGACCGACGACACCGCCGGAAACCCCCCCACAGCGCTCGCGTAAATACCGAGCACTCTCTCACAAGGCTGACTCGATGCTTCTCGATGTTATAAATTTCCCCGTGCGACTACTCTCTAAAGAATTTGATAGTTATTGATAATACCAAAGACTTGCATATACATCAGGTGACATGAATGAGAAGAAAATTTTTGAAGAAATTTATTGATAGAAAAAGTTATTAGAAACGGGTTTACACTTACAATTAAAATTTTATACATATATTAATACGTGAAGCAAAAATTTTCGCACCCTTTGCAATGCAATAAAAAAATATGCATAAAAATTAAATTCATAAATAATTACACGACTGATAACAAAACATCAATGTCAATATTTTTAATTGTCAAATCAGCTAATCGAGAGGTGTTTCTGTGCTGTTATGAAATAATGTTTAAACTTATACTTTAATTTATTATGGTCTAATTTCGGGCACTTGGCGACCACTAGTATAATTATTCATATGGTTGTAATAGTCTGAACACCGTAGACTTTATATAAAGTTGTCTACATCGGCACTGTTGTCTCATATCTCTTTCCGTTATCAATCAGCTTTGTAATAACTTGTCCAGACTGCAGGGTGAGAGATGGTAGTGAAATTTAATAGCGCATTAGACCTCGGTAATTGCAACCAACGAGAGGTACCCCGGACTTCATATGTTGAATGTAAACGTCCTGTTATATATAGGCAATTTATACCACTTTATGTATCGAATAACCCATTCGATCAACTATACATTATAGTTGTATAAAGAAATAATGCGCAATATTTGTAGTAATATATTTAGAACATTATTTAAACCCAAGTGAGGAAATAAAACCATTAAAATAATTTATTTCCACATCGTTTATAATTGTGAATTTATTTAATATACCGTTATACATGTCTACCTTTTGTGCATATAGAAGTTTTTAGGTAAAACACATTTAACGAAATGCAGAATAAACTTAATAACAAAAATGTATAATTTTGCTAGGTATTTTGAAAGTACTATCGTACAAAAGTGTACTAATTATTGTACTATGTTCTTTATCGTTATAATATCAATCTGATACCTCTTCATAGCACAATTTGTTTACTTTAATAGTATAATAGCACAAATATATGCAGATGTAATCTGCAGAGAACATATCTCTCTAAGTAACTAGATACTTAATTTTTAGTCTTTTTACTTTAATCCAAAAATTCTATTTGACAGCAATAATGGCGTAATTTGACAAGTCTGATAAATTCCAAGAATCAATAGTAATAATAATATTTATTGATCATGCATAACTATATATTATATATAATATAATATTCAGTACTTACTAACGTCTAAACTAGATTAGATAATAAAAGATACGGATACAAACAGGATTTTAGTTACAAATTTGGCCAATAATTATGTTTCAGATTGAGTTGTATCTAGTTACACAAAATTAAAATTACTGTTAGAAAAAATATAAATTTGGAATAAAGTGTTAATGTTTTTCGTTGACATTGTTATATTTTATAATTTGGGTCGCACGGGGGACTACGATCGTTAATTTATTCTTGTAAATTGGCATTTTAAATGCTACTGTTGTTTTCTTAGAGCGCTTTAATTTAACTCTTTCAATAAAATATCTAAGTTCTCTATACAAGACGTATTGAATTTTATAAGACTAATTATACTAAACAATGATCGATACATAAACTGATTGATTATAAACTGACTTCTTTGTTTTAATGTACCTCATTTTTTATAGCTAGAATAACTTATTTTTCTTTAGGTTTTACAACTGTATTTGTCTGAAAGAACACCTGACGGCATATAAACTATTAGACATACATTTATATAACGTTTATATTCTGAGTTTATACGCATGTATAAAACTTGAATTTATAAAAAAGCTAATTACATTTTCCAATATATGCGATATGTATTTTGGTATCTTAACTAAAAGACATCGATGATTTGATTTAAAACATAATTCGGTAGAAATACGAAAGTTAAGTTAAAGTCTGATATATAATTGCATTTAAGTTATCTCAATAAATATCTACGGGTGTCTTTTAAAAACTCTAGATATATAGTAAAAGCACGTTAGCCCCCTACAGTCGTTACTTTTGACAATCTTCCTAATATCCTTGTCAGATACAAAAAACATGTATTATAGTAAATGAAATAAACACCATGCTCATTATCATAAAAGTGTAAAAGTACTATCAGCTGTTTTCTTAATAGTATATATATGTTTATTCGTTAGAAAGCTTATATCATCTATTAAGTGATGATAGTGTGTATTTAAACAAAATAAATAAAAATGTTATCTGTGCCCATAGACTGCATTATATAGGTACTTAATATCTTTTTATGTGCTATTTCATATTTCTTTTCATTAAAAGATCTAATAAGAATAATATAGTACTTGACAGACTACGTCAAAACGATTGTTTATTGCGTTAATAAATTTATTATTTACTTACTAACTCTATTATGACTCTATAAATGCCGAATATCCATATAAAATAATAAATAAAAGTCCATTAATCTTATTTATCGGTTTAATATCCGCTTGCAAGTTCTATTTATTTTATGAAATGAGTATATTCGCACTGTTGTATATCAATTTAAAAGGATGCCTTCATATATTTTGTCGGCCCATACATAAGATAATAAGTGAAATTCGTGATAAACAATGCATAAGACATACTTTGAGTTTCATAGGTGGATTCATGTTAGCTCAGTTTTATTATCTGTACATGCTGAAAAGGATTCCTCTACCCTATTATTTTGAGATTTGTTTGTCCTTATTAATAAGCGTTTTGTTGGGTTAGTTATTAAATATATATTTTAAAGATATACTTAACTTATAAGCACTACTTTGAAATTATTAATTGTACTAAGCATAAAATATTAGCAATATTATAGTCTATGATCTTTTTTTTTGTAATTGAAACATGTCGAATTCGACACCGGCCCTTAATTATGTAATGATACTATTACCAATTCTCAATTGTAATATTATGATTGATGGGTCGCTCTTTTCATTGAAATTTAGTGTTTCAGAGATGCAGATACGAGCTAAGATGTATAATTCGCAATTGCAATAGTTAAATGGTTCATACATATCTATTAAATACATTTTAATACTTTATTTTATTAATAAAAGTTACTATAGTTTCTTACGTATCTATTATAGGAATAGGTAATACGATTTCGACACAACTACGATGCATATCTCTGCTTACTTTTCCAATGTACTGCGGAAAGCCCGGACGTGGAGTATTAAAAGCTATTGTCCTCACTTATGTGGTTGCTGGTAAGTAACTTCGTATATATATCTTAGTACCTATATTATATGTACTGTTATAGTTTTGGTTCGACAAAAGATTTGAAAAGGTTTTACTAGAGTCATAAGTTATTCCTAGGCAGTCCTTTATTTTAATTTGTACTAGAGATGCTATATACTTTTTGCCTAATTTATGCAATATTTATATATTTATTTTAAATCGTCGCTCTCTTTTTCAGTAAATCTGATTAATTTGAAATTGTTTCCCTAGGACCAATAACTAATATGGGATTGAACGCGAAAGAAGTGGTACGAGTATTTGCGTGTTCTACACAGCTTTCATACAATTTGTCTAGAACGAAACACGCTCTCATATCCAAACCGTTACGGAACGCTATGATTGATTTGCAAAGCGATATAAACCAAATGAAGGATGCAATAAGGTTTCTTTGTGTTAATTGTTTTTGTTACAGTAAATATTTAAAATCAATACAGGTCGAGACGTGATAAAAAAGACTAATCTTTCAACATAATGAATATTGGTAGAGCCATTAAAAAGCCGAAAGTCACGTCGGGATAAATAAGTTAGTAGGGGCAGTATTTATATTCGGTGTACAAAGTAGTATATATATTATAATAAAAGTAAATTGCAGACATACAAAATTATGTAGAATAGTGCAAAACAATTAAAAATAAATAGCACAACAAGTTAGTATGTCTGCAGAAGAAGACTTTTTGTAGTCTTTTATTTTCCCGCGCAAACGTAATGCGCCACAGATACAAAATATTGTACGGCATACAGTCGCAGTAAGATGACGTGTGCGTCATGGCTGCATGAGATGTTAATATTAGTATTAACATCTTAGGCATGAGTATTAATAAAAGTAAAATATAATTAACAAACCTTACCTCATTTTCTCATATAATAATTATATATGTACATGTTTTCTCGAGATACATGCATCGAGTTTTTCAATAAGGGTATATTAAAGTTTCTTAGGGGTCGGTAACGCGCACGTGACTCCCCTGGTGTTTCAGGCGTCTATAGGCTACGATAACCATTTACCATCAGATAGGCAGTGTGCTTATATGCCAACGTCATAGTATATAAATATTTATATATTTATTATTGTATGAGTATATATATATACTCACACAATAATAATTGTCCAAAATTACAAGCATATCCGATATGCTACGTCAAAAAAATGTTCATACAAGGTTGATCCCGTTCCCTCACTCGGCCTATAAGAAAGTTGCCTGTAACAATCGCCGCGCCGTTCAATATATCTCTATACCGAAATTAATCATAATCGATTCAGCAGTTAAAGCGTGAAAGCGTAACAAGCAAATTCACTTTCGCATTTATAATATTAGCTGGTTTTGCTCACAACACATTTCATGATTACGGGTCTCCGAAACAAGTAGGTATTTTAGTACCGAATAATAATAAAATTGAAATGTCTGTTTGTAATTTTAGATTTACAGATTTTTACTAAATGCATATGAATGTACATATTGTATATGGTATTTACATTAAAAATATAATTTAGAATTTTTGTTCTTACTAATTTCTGGTGTATACACTGTACTTACAACAATATAGTTTAAAAAAAATCTCTGTCTAAGAAGAAACTTACTAATCTCTGAAATGACTATTTTGACTGGGCTTTCACTCGTACAAACCTAATATGTAAAATAAGAAAGTTACTTAGGCCACTTTTATTTTAGACAATTTTATTTAATTTCTTATAGAAAAGCTTAATATAACTTGGACGAAGTCGCGGGTAACAGTTAGTACTTTATTAAATGGGTCATATTTATTTCAGGTCCGTTAAAAATGTAATAGATCCAATTGAAACTGAAATCGAAGGCACCAATGAACTCTCCAAAAGTCGTGAACAAAATGATATGGTTGATGATTTCTTTAGATATAAGCGTCGTTCTGAACATATTGATAATAAGTATCTGTAGGTATTAAATTTTACTTTTGGATCTCGAGGTTTTTTAATTCGTTGAAAGGTTCGTTGGTAGGTCGTTGACGACCTCGGTGGTCTAGCGGTTTAGGACATCGCTTTATCTCCGATGGTTGCGGGTTCGATTCCTCGTACGGTGCAAATGTTTTCAAACGTTTGTATTCATGAGTATGGTTGTTTGTAGCGGTCTGGGTATTTTCTGTATATATTAACTTAGTATTTACAAAAATAATATATATATATATATATATATGTGTGTATTTATATCAGTTGTCTAGTAATCATAACACTAGCTGTGCTTAGCTTGGGAGTAGATGGCACTGTGTCCTGAAATATTATAATATTAGACAGAGTCATATTAGTGGTACTGTGGTCCTGTGATATATCATTACCTACAGATATATGAAAAACGAGCAAGATTCGGAAATATACCTAAAAGATTATCTCAAAAAGCTGGAATACCGATGTGAAAATCAAATTTCACGAGCAGCTGCTGTATGTTCTAATGCCTTTGTGACTGTACACAACATGTGTTACGAATCCGCCCCGCCGTATGCTGCGTGGTCTCTATGCTGGCCGATGAAGCTTCAATATATTTGTAACATCAAAAGTATTCTACAAGAATTTGATATTTGTAATAGTAGGAAACAGGTAAAAATGTTAAATAATAATAATTAAAGTAAGGTATATTACTGATAAGGTAAAATAATATTAAGCTAGTCTAGCTGTACTCGCGACTTTGTCCGCGTGGAATTTAACAAAAAGTTAATTGATAATTTTTCTAAAATAAAAGTAGCCTAAGATACTCCTTATTACGTCAGCTACCTGCAAATAAAAAAACTACCTGTCAAAATCGGTCCAGCCATTTCATAGATTAGCCGTAACAAACAAACAGACAAAAATTGTAAAATAAAAATATTTTGTTGTATGTACCGTACATATATTCATATGCATGTAGTAAAAAAACTGTTATTTCAATATTACAAACAGACTCTTCAATTTTATTTATATCTATAGGTAAGGAAAGCGGCTAAAATATCCTACATGAATAAATGATGATTGATTTGAAGGTACATGTTATCTCAGATGATAGTCCTAGTCAACTCTCTACATCGTGGGTGAATGATATACCCACATTTCGCTGTGTATATTTTGTTAGCAATGACGTCGCTAGTCCTCACTACTAACAATGTCCTTCCCTCTAAATCGGAGTTAATTTTATCTATGGTAGTGAAATGTTGAATCCACCTGGGATAATGGTATACGCTGACCTATCATACCAGTGGAGTTTGATAAGATAAATGTTTGTTCAGGTCATTTAGGACATCGTAACAAATTTGCCCGGAATTAATCATTATGATTTCCAGAGAATTTACTTGATATGGTACATTGTTAGTAATGGGGACACAAAGCATTACTAACAATCCTTTTCCCTGAAATTAAGGTAACAGGCCTGGAATTTAATATCCAGAGCTAGTTATAATTATTTAAAAAAAAACCATTCCCCTTCAAGTCGGGTAGTAATCTGGTTACGATGCTCTTAATCTTTAATCTAGAATATAGATTAAATGACGAATAATAATTTTTAGATTGATCCTGGACTAGGAGAAGGTTATGTATATTTAAAAAAATCTAAAAAAGTATTGACAGATTTAAAGGAAATCAATTTGCAATATAAAATGCCAAATTTTCAGGAGTTGTTCGATATACAGGTAGATAAATTACTTCTAATAACTTTGTAATTTCATTTAACTGTTTGTACTTATATTTCAGTATTTTATTCATTTACCTGGCTTTTGTTTGTTGAAAATAATGAAATTGTGATCAAGCTTACGCTAATGATTGACTAGGTCTACGCTGGTGCGGAAAGATGAACTCTTTCTCACTAATAATGAAGAATGAAACAATGAGGGGAACGAAATGGTACAACAGCATAATTATAAATAAAAGAATATACTGTTGTGTATGCCACTATACTCCTAAGACGCTGCACCGTTTTTGATAATTTCTTTATGACGACTAAACCTGTAGGTATCACTAATATACATCCGTGCGAAGCCGGGGCGAGTAGCTAGTAGTTATATAAAAATATGTATTATTTTTACGTATATCCCAAGGCAATACCTTTTTTGCGTATTGCGTTTTTTGCGTATGTTGTTCAGTTTGTACTTATATTGTATATTGTATAGTTTTGTGTTTACTTTATATCTTTTTATTTATATTACTGTACCTTGTATGTGTGTGTTAACACCAATAAAAGATTTATCTATTATAGTAACATTGTACTATTATACCGATATGGTCTTAGGATGCCGCAGAAACTGGAGAACAAGTCATGCATGCTTTCGAGGAAAAAAACATAGTAATGCGGACCGCGATCGTTATAGTTAATATATGCATGGCACTTTTATTTCTTCGAATCTACATGGCTGCTGTGACGTATCACGATATGTACTTGACCGAAGTAGAATACGATAACATTTATATCACTAGTTACTTCAAAACCATCGATGCAAGGCGAAGAAAGAAGAAGCAATGCACGCTATTGCCTTTGAAGAAGGTAAATATTTCAATAATATGCAATGCATTCAACAGTAACTTTAGAGTTTTCGTTAATTACTTTCCTTTTATATTATAATAATAATATTTCGGGACAATTCACACAACGTCATGTAGTCTCAAGCTAAGCAGTGCTTGGTTTATGTATGTACTGAACAACTGATTTATTCATAGATATATTTTTTGTAAATGTACCCATATATATACGTAATATACATAGAAAACACCCAGACCCATACAAACAATCATACTCTTGAATAGAACTGTTTGTTCGTGCAAGGAAACGAACCTGCCAACATTGGAAGTAAGGCGGACTACTATAAACCGGTAGTCCACCAATGCCGTCATATTTATCATGCAACAATCCACCTTTGTTTTTTTTCTTTCAAATATTAATCTATGTCCATATGCTCGAAATTTGCTGGCGTTATGTGCATAGAAACTTAAAAGCGAGATTTGCTCTATTAGCTTATGGTATGTGTTGAACTTGCCTTGTATTTTAATCTGTGGCTACGGGTCGTGGGGCGTCTAACACAGTGGCGTAGCGTTGGGGCTGCTGAGCCATAGCCCCGGGCGGCATGCCAGAGGAGCGGCAAGCATCAAGATCTTATTTAAGTAAAACTTAAACTGTACGGATAAAACCTATACTATTTTTTATCCGTACAGTTTCAGTTTTACTTATTATTAATTGATAAAAATTAAAGTATATAATTAAGCTACTTCATTTGAAACTTTTTGACATATAATTACATTAAGGGGCAGCGAATTTTCCGTCGCCGCCAGGTGGGAAAGACAACTCTACACCAGTGCTCTACAATACGTTTTTAGATAGATAGATAGAATAAGCTTTATTTGCATTATAGAAAGGTAGACGATAGGTACAATTAATGGTTAAAATAAATATAGGTACGTGTATAAATACCATAAGGCGGCTTTATTCTAAGTAAAAACATGTGGCCTTATTGCTGAAAGCATGTTGTTGCATAAAAATATTAAATTATTAATATTTACTCTTTGGTACATAAAATAATTTAATAGAGAAATGCTTATATTATGTAAGTAGGTGAGGTAAATTATGGTAGATACGTCCAGTAGACATAAAAAAACAAAAGATCTAACTTAAATTTAATTTAGATATCATCATCATCATCAACATCTGCTTCTTCCTTATCCCATTTATTTGAGGTCGGCGTAATAATTTAGATATATTTTACTATATACAATTCAGTAAGTAAAATGTTAGGTACACTTATTTATTAGTCTGTCCATTAGAGGTATGAACCAATGCGTCTCTGAACTCGCACGCAAAACAAGAGTTGTTACAAGGACACAGTTAGCGTTTTACAAATTAATATGAAATTAACAATATTCCAACTGAAACAGTCGAACTAGAATATCGAAATTGGGACACTGCTCACTATATGATTGGTATTATGCGTTATTCATCTGCTAATCCTTTACTATTTTAGATGGAAAGGTATAAATATGTAGATGTTCACTCATTCTCATACGTACCGACTGAACGGCACATTCTTATTACTCACATTCTAAAGGTGATGTTGGAAGTAATCACAGCCACCACATTTGTGATGCTGGATAGACTTTTCTACGAAGCATTGGACGTGGTAAGACAACACGCCGAAATAGAAACCAACTTGCAAGGGACACGTGATTTGGAAATAAAGGTAAGAGAATTTTATTTTCTTTTTATCAAGTGGTTTCGCTGAAAATCAGCGCAGTGACAAGCTGCGGTACCAGGTAAGTGGAGACCCTTTCAGATTATTGCGCAATATTAGTTTTTATGCTCTTTTATATTTTCCATTCTGTATTATGCTACGATGAATAAATGTTCTTTATTATTAGTATCATATTATTATTGTTTAAACTGTAAATAGATATAAATAGTTTTAGCGCGGTAGACTTTGTTTAAAGTCGTCTTTACGGTACGGTACGGTCGTCTTTACGCTACGGTTTTAATAAATATTTATTTATTTATTAAAACCGTTCCGCGCATATATCCTTAATTACAATCAATTAAAACTGCATAAAATTCAATAATTTATGAAAAAATGAAAAAACCCATCACCTATGTCGCAAGCATGGGGGGAACTGTTCCCAGGATTCCGTGTCTGTTCCGACGTGTTGGGACAGTTGATGACATTGTTATAATCTATTTGAAATATTGGTTAATCAAAATATGCTATTGTGTAGGTGGAAGGTACAGGTACATTGGCGTCAATGGTACAGAAGATACTTGATAATTTGAACGAAAGAAGTCCCACTCAGTATTCTATCAACACCAGTCAGTGTCTACCGCGACCACGGCTCATGCCGGCTTCATATTTTATCAAGATATATGGTGGATACCTGTGGATTATTATACTGCTGTATTTGAATCCATATACGGTTCGATTGAGGAGGTATATTTTACATTTAATTGTAAGTCTTTGTTTGCCTCAGACGTTAAAGCAAACATAATAATGATAAGGATAGACATCCAAGCTCTGTTCTTAATTTTAAGTAATTGGATGAATGCAAAGATTATATGTTCCTTTACTAAAAGTTATGAATATATTAAACTATGATGTAGATATAACAAGAAATATTAAATAATAACCAAGTAAGCATCCTGTCTATACTCGATAAGAATCAACAAAACTAAATAATCTAAGTTTTGGTGTTCAGGCTAATTTGTAGCTACTTTTACCCGAGACGTGAGAAGCAACGCATATTGCATCTCTACAATGACATTCTAAAGAATCGCCTGAAGATGCAAAAAACTTTACGAAGGTGATATATTTTTTAACATTTTCCAAATAATGGCCTATAGGTATATGATTATTATTTACTATATCTACATATAATTATACTTTGACTGTTTAGTTACTTACCTAGGTGTATATGACAAGAAATCATCGCAGCGTCTAAACTAATGGCTAAAAGAGTATATTATATATATTATACATTATATATATTGATTATAAATCTTGTATATAAAAAAAATGTACTTATGTCAATTTATATTCCTCTTTGATTATGTCATACCGGTCACTATCCAAATTATTCTGATACTAGTATCAGAATAGATAATTTGTATTGTTCGCCCTCAGCCTGATTATAAGAAAATTGTATCCTTCGCTGGTATAACACTTCCTTCCGATGCAAATATTTGAATTCATGAGTATAATTGTTCGTATTAGTCTAGATGTTATCACTTACATTATGTATGTACCTACCAAAACAATGTATTTAAGTATTTCTGTCAGTTGTCCAGTACCTGGCCGATCACATTGTTTGTCATTCTGATTACATTAAAAGAACATTTGTAGAAAAGCGGTGCAGGCAGTCCGTGCGCATTATCTATCAGGAGAGAATTTGTTAAGTATGAGAATGAAGTTTCCCCGGCTTTTGGGTTGGCTGAGTGTATTACCAGCGGCCAGAATGACCTGCCTCATTTGCGGGGAAACCGAACCTCGGAATAATACAGGTAAGTACTAATATACCTACTATAGGAGGGGGCAGGGAGGTTTATCTAACACTAGCATTTTCGCGACTTAGTCTGCATTTTCTTTCAAACAAAAGGTTCCACCCTGATGTGATATACTCTCTCCATTTTAATTTTCATTCAGATATTTAGTTGAGAAAATGTAACAAACAGAGAGACAGACACACATTCGTATTTATATTACCTATAAGTGGCTGCGTTGAAACTGGTTGTGCCACGGTATCGCACTTGCTTGAAATTTAGCATATATGGTATATTAATGTAAAAGCTTCATTAAAATTCGTTATCCATACTCACAAAATTCCGCGTTTGTAATTTTAGTAAAAAGTATAGCCTAGTATGAACTTATTGCAGGGAATCATCAAGGCGAGTTATGGCACTCGTGTATAGTACCGAAGTGTCCATTTGTTTATTGTGTGGAGTGTTGGCGAGAAGTAGGAGCTCGATGCCTCGCTTGTGACCCGAGCTTGGCAGAACTCAGCGACATCGATTCTTTGAGCGAGGAAGAAATGCCAAGATTTTAAAATTTAAATGTAGTAATGAGTATACGGCCCATATTGTGGTAAACGTTACCATAGCCTATGGAACGAAATGAACGCCTGAAACATCAGGAGGATCATGTGCGCGTTGCCGACCCTTAAAAAATTTCAATATCCTTTCCGCTGGTAGGTTGCTTTTTTTTAATGGTTTATAATGGAAAGGTGCACTCGCCTGCACTAACGGTATACGTTGGCGGGACATCAGTGGAGGACGATACAACGGGAATAAGGTCAGGTCAGTTAGCCCATCATGGTGAAATTACCAGGAATTAACTACGATGGTTTCCAGGGGGAATCGCGTGATCGACCTGAGATGGTACATTGCAAGAAGTGGGGTCACTAGTCCCCATAACAGACAACCCTTCCTGTCAAACAACTTACCTTTTAAGCTGAGTTTGTTTTAGTTTTAAGGTCTAAGTATGGTATGGCAAGGTACGGATGCCCGACATACTCAGGAATAGTAACACATTATACGTGATGCTGTTTATATGTAGGAGACGGTGCTATCAAGGGCACGCTGACCACCAGAATCTCCTGTGTACAAAACCTCTTCGAAACGCCTCTTTTTTATCGTCAACTAGTGTGAAGTTTATAACCAAAGGAGTTAATTTATCTTAGAAGACCTGTACCTACTTGTTGTTGACTTACAGTTGAGTCACTCGACTATAACGAATATTTGTTGTTATGTACCAAAAATTACGTTAATAATTGGCGCTGCCATTTCATCTGGCGTCCCTATTGCCTTGGCGCCTATGTGGGCCGCACTTCGCACAAAGGGGCGGCACGACTCTGCCTATCCGCCATTACGGAAATGAAACTAACTGCCATTCCTCTTAAAAAAAAACTAAAAGTCCGAATTATCTTTTTCTAAAACTTTTTACGTCTCGTATACCTACATAAGTTGTATTGATGAATAGTTGTAATTTGCTTTTAAAATAAATACTTAAAATTTTTTCTACAAAATTAAAACTGTTCTATAATAAATTATTATTATTATTCATAGTTAGTATTGCCATCTTGGTACCACTTTTTGTTGTACCACTTTCTTTTCTCCTGTACCCAAAGGTTTTCTGGAACTGATTGCTTATGAGATAATCACCATCTTTAGTATCTTATTACTTCTATTTATATTCTTTATCATTTACTTCTGGTGCAGTAAAGGATAAATAAATAAATAAAATCACTACATTCACAACAAATAAAATTTAATTTTATATTAATATAATTTTATTGTATAGTTTAAAACAATCCATACTCTAACTGTTCACCGACTGTTAAATTACTAACGAACTGTATGTTCTCTGCAACCTCATTACACAGTAAAGCCAATCCCGATATCTGGCCATTTTCTTGCGGGCTGAAGTTGTATACAAGCTGAAATATATTTTTTATGTAACAGAAATAGCAAACAAGCTGCCGGCAAGCAAAACTAATGTTATTGTAGCTTTAAGATTGGTTGTATATTATTTTTAAAGAGTTAATTATTGATCGTCACATTTATTACATATTATTTTCATACTGTTATATGTTTAAAAAGACTTATTTGTCTGTGTAACGCTAAAAAACATGTTTGTGTACCCTTAGGTGTATATCTATTTTTATTGACTTTGTTATACTTAAATAAAGAAGAATTAAATAAATAAAAAAAAACAAGCTGCGAGGTCATCTGATGGTAACTGGCGACAGTTGCTTTTAAACTTGATGTTTAAATAACTTTAATACACTTAATTTCAAAGTACATCTAACGGACTTCTACAAGTCAACCGTGGGTAGAGAGAATAATTGTTGGCGGTATAAATATAATATAATATAATAATAAATGATATACTGGACAATACACATACACATTATGTGTTCCATCAGAGTGGTAACTCACGCGTTGTTATGCTGCAGGACTAAGTCGCCTCTTGTGAATAACTTACAAGATGTACCTATCCATACATAGGTGCATACATCTAAGCTAAGGAATAATAATATGTATGGGATTACGCAATGAATACGTCATACATTGTTTTTTCTGAAACATTTGCGACCAGTCCCAGGACTATAAGCGAATATATTCTGTGATGATAACCCAGAGCTCCAGGATATGAAGGCGTTTTAGTCGTCTTACATGCTGATCTATAGTCAGTTGTCGAGCAAGTTTGTTAGGGTGATGGATCAACCGTTCCTTAAATTTGGCTGCCAAACTCCGGAACGTCATACATATTGACGCGTTATTGGTTGTAAGTTGATTGTTAGTAATCTGAACAAATAACTGTTAGGTTGACCTCGACGCTTTGCCCTGGCAACTATCTCGGTAAATTCCTAGTGAATTTGCGACTATGGTCTAACTGACCGGCCTTTAGGCACATCTTATTATCTCCCACCGGTGTCCACCAGCGTACCTAATGCGTAAGCGCACGAAGATGCACCCTAGCATTTATTCTTTAAGTATTTTATTTATAATTTTATTGTGCATTTGTATCGTTGTTTCTAATACTTCATGTATTAGAAACAACGAAACAAATCCATTACAATTCATTAAAAAATATATACGAGTAGGTATGCATAGAGGCGACCATTACCGCTTACAATTAGGTAGAACGTCAAACAGATATATTGGAGACAAACCGATAAAAACTCATCGTAAGTAATCCACCCGTCGTTGTCACTATCGGCCTCAGTGAATTTCTCTTTGCGAATCTCCATGGCAGTGTCGTCACCCAAACTTTCCAGAACTGCACAACTTTGTAACATTTCCATATAAATAGAGTCGTATTAATTTGATAACAAATCAGTGAAGTTCACTCATGTATAATAATAGGATTGTTATATTCTAATTTTGTTCTGAGAACCGAAAAGTGAATAATAAAACGGTATAAAGAAGTGTCTTTTTTTGTATATTTTGTTTTCACAGATTTTGTTGTGACATGTGAAATAAATGTATTATTGATACTCTACACACACACATACTCCTAAGAATTAATTATCATATTCAAAGGTCATATTTCGTACAGCTCCAACTAGTTCCAAACTAAGAGCTTTTAATAGTAAAAGCTCTTAGTTTGGAACTAGTTAGTACTTATAGAAGTACTACATATAATAAAAATACTTACATACAAACATAACAACCAACATGGTGAAGAGGGTATTGTTAGTCAACCATGACTCATACATAAATATATGTAATAAATGTTCGTATTGTGCAAAGGTGGGATATCTGATGTACCTATATATAGTTTCATCAAAATCCGTTCACTAGTTTTTGCGTGAAAGAGCAACAAACATCCATCCATACTCACAAACTTTCCCGTTTATAATATTAATACAATGTGACAAATGTGAAAATGTGTCTTTAGTTTTGTTACCTTTTCAAAACTATACGGCTGAACTTAATGAAATTTAACGTGAATATAGGACGAATATAGATGCCCCTCCGATCTACCATCTGTCCTGTTCAAACGGTGATCGAAATTACGACGCCCTGAACCGAGGTTCGAGCCCGTAGCGGTGCCTAACTGAACTAACTGAAGTCGTATCCGTTAGGCAGAAGTTGGTATTCAGCCGCTCCATAAGTCCTTCCGTTGGTTTAGAGTGCCACCTGCGGACGAGTGCCTGCTATTGTTCGGCGACGCTGTAAAGGCAAGCTGCGGCGAGCGTTAGAAAAGTTCGTGGACATAGACTATATTTTCTCCTAAAAAAAGCAGAAGGCCAAAGGCTAGTTATTGAAATTAATACAGTACTAACAAGTCATCAAAACCAAGCATCCCATTAGAATAATTGTCAAACAGAAGGAATAGACTGTGGAGATTTGCAATGGTCACTTCGTTCCACCCTGGGAAACGCTTCACCACCTTTTGCACGCTCCATCTTCTATCGTGGTCTTTCATTTCCTGTAATTTGAATCGACGTCTATTTATGGTTCCAAATGATTTATGTAGTAATTTTTCATTATTTCTTATTTTGAAAACGTTGAAATAATTACTATTTAAATTTATAATATGCCTAAATACAAAAGTAGGTATCTATGTTTGACTCTTCGTTACCTTTTTAAGACTAATCAAACGGTTGAACAGATTTTTAATATTAGGTGAAGATAGATAATCGACAAAATATCTATTATTATATTTTTTTACACATATTACATTATGGTGCACTATTTCGGCATTTCTTTTGTTATTAAATAATATCAAGTAGGTACGTACTTACAAACGCCGGTTGCGTTTGTAAGTACGTACTCGTTGCCTGTACATGGAAGACACATGATATAATCTATTATTTAGAGACCTTAAAATACTTTGGGTATTTGAACCCAAAATAAGGATTGTAAGAATTTTTGCCTGTTCGTGAACAAACGCAAACGCATGAAACCGAGTACCTAATGTCCAGAAAGGATTAACTGTTTCGCATAGCTTTCTCTAATGTATTGTGATAAACATGAACTAAAATTTAGTTTTTATTTAGTATACAATATGTTTACAAGTACTTAACATGGCCACGATGATAATCATTAAAATTTATAACATTCCAGTCAAAGGTAATACTTGAACAGTGAGTAGTGCTTGCAATTAAGCCGTGTTCAGAATTATGATTAGCATGTAAGTATATATTGTACATATACAATTAATACCTAAGCTATTAGTAATTTATTATTGTTATCTGTGCTTGTCTCGCCAAATAGGCCATCTCCATCTCCGTCTTTTGCCGCAATATTGTAAAAATGTTATTAGGACTGCTTACATGTGTGATTTACTATTTACATACAGGAGGGCGTTTATTGGTATGGGGGTTAGTACTTTTTAGCAATATAAAGAATAGGGCATAGTTACTTGCATATTCACTAGTTGTGACCCGCGAATTTGTATATTTTTGTAAGATACGCTCTCATACAATCTATAACCACAGACTCTCAGTTACAATTATCACGTAATAGACACTCATTCCCAGTTATTTACACCTTCTATAGATTGGAGCTAGACCGGAACATCAGGTAAGTAAGAAGCAGACTCCAGACTCTAGATAGGTACTTACTTGATTGTGCTGGCGTTGTTCTGCTAATCTTTTGTAAAATTGGTCTACCAGCATGTCATAGTCGGTCATGGGGAGTTTCCGTACATCAGATGGTTTCTTAAGAGGCTCACCTATCACAGGATAGAGCGAGAAGTTACAGTTAATTAGAATTACCTAATGAAATTTCAAATTTCTATTTATTGCTTTTATTTCGACATAGAGGCCCGCCGCTTGCTTATTCGGTATATGTACATATATCTTTACGAGTTTTGTTTATATTTATCTATAACCTAATGTATGTGTAGCATATATTGCTTTATAATACTGTACATTTCAAAGTAAAAGAATGTCTCAAATTCGTGGAGGTGTTTCCAAGTTTACTTCCGTCATAACAAAATCCGCCCTCTTTATTTTATATCTACTAAGTACCTACAGATTTCTTATCGTTGGTATCTATATTGTGTTTAGTCATAATCGCCTCTAAATCTTCACATTACAACGGAATACTACTTTTACACATGCGTAAAAGTAGCGAAACACCACAGGGATTACCTTTTTGTGGTTTGAACCTGTCGAATATTTTTGATCATACTCTATGGACTGAACACAAAATAAATGCAACTTTATGTGTTGCTATTTCTGAGAAGTTACAATGTCTCACTGCAATTACTCTATGATTTTTATATACCTACCTACTAAAATTGAAGTGAGTTTGATTCCATAGTCACACTCGAAGTCAATTTATTTATAATTTTTTGTCATCTATGCACATTTTTTATTTACATCTTTATCATTTATCAATATTTCATGTTATTTCAGCTAACTTCTTCATTTGAGAAGAATAGAAAAGAAGCTTAACGGGTGTGGCGATTCTACGTAGTAAGTGTAATTAATATTTCACTAGTTAATCTTCTGTTGAGCACTGATAGAACAATGTAGGTAAAAAAATTGTCATAGTACCAGTAGCCGTAAAATCTTCTTGTCTATAGAAGCATATAGGTTTCCTTTTTACCGGATATTCAAAGAAGCGAGCCAAACCGGAGAATATACTACTAAATTGGTGCCCCATTAGTTAAAATTTGTATTTACCTTCTGTCAATAATTATCTTTATTATTTTAAAATACGTATAAATCTGGTAGGCAAAGAGAATGGGTCATACTGCCTAGTTAATATGAATCCAAATATATGTCCATTTTAATGTTAGTTTATTTATAAACTCTTTTCAACGTATAAATGTCTAGAAAGGTTTTGGCCTAGGCGAGTTTTACTTAAAACGAAAAAGTTTGTGTAGAAGGGTGGATGTTTTTTATTATTATTATCAAGCAAAAACTAAACTACAAAAAGGCCAGATATTAAGTAAATTTGGTACACAGATAGTGCCTAAATTATAGGTAGAATACTTTAAATTTTTTGACTTAAATTCACGGGAAAACGCCACACCAAACAATTAGTAAAGGATAAAATTGTGCATGCTCGCATATATTACCTTCCTTCCTTAGACTTCCTTTAAAGCACAAGAAATTAAATACCAAAGAAAAATCCGAAATCTTCAGTAAATATACTTACGTTTTAAGTATTTGGGACCAAGTAGAGGGTAGAGATAATGAAACACCTAATACGGTAGGTATTAGGTATTTGTCAGTTCAATAACATTGATAAATACAAAAGCCGTTTGTTTTGTTTTAAGTTCCCATATAAGGGAAGTAGATTTCTCATTTAGTTGTAAAAAATGGTGTACGTCATTGGTATATCTGCTACTCTAGTTTCTAAGAACCACAGATAACATAATATTACTGAACTGCTATTCTCAGTGCCCACTGTTACTATAGCTATATTTTTATTTAAAAAGAAACTTAATATAGTTTGCTGAAGTGTACAAAGCAAGTTTGAATGTTGAAACTCAGAAATTCAGACTATTGGTCTCATTGCTAACAATGTACCTACTATGGCAGGTAGATCTCCATATCCCTTCTATTAAACATTGCGGTTAATCCCCAGGCTATTGTGAATGGCTGGCCCGGTTCATGCACAGGCGGGTACATTATCATTTCTCCAAAAAACTTTTGCATGATATAAATAAACTATACTATGTATCAACATGTATTTTACATCATGCTTAACTCGAGACAGCCTAATTAACTCAAGTCAGATACTTTACGGGATAGGCAGAGAGAATCGAATGCCAAGCTTGTAACTTTAATTAACATATTATTGTTATTATACATCTTCGTTTTTTTAATATTACTTTTTATTAATTCTGATATTTAAGGACATTGGAAGGGCAGAGGATTTAAATAAAAGTCCATTTTTTATCAATCATTTGATTAATTTTCCATACAAAATTCCATTAAAATTTTCAAAAATTTTATGACATTATATAGCGTCATACACAATTGATAAGATTATAAGAATCAAAGTAACTATTACCGAAGGGGTAAAAATAATGTAAATGAAATATGGTAGGTAGTAAATTATTCTAAATTAAAATATAGGAACATTTATAAAATTTCAGTCTTCTTTCAACAATATTAGAGAAGAATAATAACGTAAGATATAGAATGATAATATAATAAAAGAAAAAGACCGTTGTCCACTATTGAAAGCATCGCCCAACGTTTCCGTTATGGACTGCGCTAATTAAATTCACTTCATTTAAATCATTAAAAGTAAAGAGTATCATATTCGATAGAATCTCTGGACGCTTTAATGTTCTAATCTATATAATCTTATGAAAAGACTAATATTGTTAGTAGACAACTGACTCGTAAATCGGTGATCTGACCACCAGCACATTAATACCAATCAGTCTTAAATACATTACAAGTGAGGTAGATGCGGTTATTTAACTTGAACACAACTAACCACCGTCTGGGCGTCGCGTCACGGCGTCCGAATCTCACGTCGGTGTCCGTGCGCATCGCGACGCCCGAGGTGCGTGTACAAAAATACTACTTATCTCAATTACATATGATATTGATTTCATTCATCCCCCTTTGCCGCGCGATTGTACGACGTTAGAAAAGGGGCGGGCACGAGAAGCTCCGCGTATTGCGAGTAGGAAAAGGGAGATGAACGAATTTTATTACCCTAAATCTAACACAACACAAGCGCCTAGATAACGTTACAAAAATAGCATAAAAATGGTTCAATACAATTTTGCTAAAATCTCATATCGTACAGCTTTGTCTCGCACTATACAATTATCGAATTAGGTCTCAAATTGTGCGGTCACACTCAAGTTGCAAATACAATTTCTGTGTACAAAACAACTGCTGAAATGTTATCTTATTCGCAATCCAAGTGTCGCCGAATACTTTTAAATATTAAAATTCGTAAAAAAAATTATCAATCACGTATAAAATGTTATTAAGTTCTCAATTTTATTGTACCTATCACAAAACCACAATTTTACTGCTAGCAACTAGCAGGGCTCACAATGTTCACATAAATCGTTAGGACGATCAAATCTTTTCTTCATTTCGTGGTCGTATCAAAAATTTTAATGAAACATTCCAGATCCACCTTTTGAAAGTGGCTAAATGTTATAAAACTGCCGAAGTGAAGAAAAAAGTTAACTGTTGTGCATTAATTGTATTTTATAGGTGCGTAGTACTTACCTACACTTAACAGCGAGATTATATACAGAAATACTATAATCTATATAAAGTAACATTTTTGATACCACCACAAAATCGGAGAAAGTAACAAAAAATTTAATAACATAACTAAACCATACGAAATAAAATGTGATATTAAAATTAAGTAATGCTTCAGCAGCTTTCAGCTAAGTTTCACAAAATAGTGCCCACTATTGACCTCAGGTCTCTCTTCAATTTCATAAACCATAGACACTCGATGAAATGCTAAAATCTACAACATTGATCTATGGATATAAAAATATTTAAAACAGATGGCTACAAATGGCTCATCGTCGGTAACATTGTCTTATTTTATCACTTCATCAAAATGGTCTGAAAATTCGATACTGAGGCAGCAGATAAATATTCTGGGTTTTTTAATTACGCAAGACTGGATAACATTCTTAGAGTGTAACCATCTATACATAATCAAAATGACGGAGTTTGCCTGGCAAATCCAATAAACTGAGTGTATTCACTCAATTACATTGTAGAGCAGTAATATATTTCACAAATAAATGAGATTCGTTGTTAGCAGAAAACAAGTTTTGTTGGATTCGAGATTTAAACCTACTTTTGAAGATTAATTACTTAAAACTGCATTTTATGCAACATAATTATTAAAAAAATAACGTAATACTTTAATAATGGCACTGAACAAAAAGGAAAAGTTAATTCCATTATATTATTACTGGAAATCAAAATATAATAATTTATCATAGAAATTTGATTGTTTGCCGTCTAGATGCAAAGCTGTATTTCTTCGAAAGAGCTCTCACAGACTGCACGGATTTTGTTCCGCATCGCAGGAGTACACTAGCGGTAAATGGTGTTTGCAATATGCGGTTATTTCGTAATAAATTTTAATGAAAAATAATTTATTTTATCTTTGCATTAATTAAACCTATCTTATAAGACGCGACAGCCACACAACGATATTCAAAAGTCAAACTCAGCAATGATACACTAATATCGACCAACCTACACTACTGCGAACCTGCGACCACGTACAAATATTCTGAGTGCTTATAGCTCTTATGCGTAAGTGTAAGAACTTCAAACAACAATTTTCCCATCTTACTTAAATTCAGACTCTTCAATACAGTCAATATTATCTACATATAGTCAGTTCCTTTGTTATTTCTAATCATACGTCCTTCGGTCACTAGAAAATTTTTGTTTGAAGTGGCCAGTGTTCATACTATAGTATACCACTTAAATCGTATTTTCCTCGTCTCAAGTCCCTTAAACTAGTGTTACCCTAAGTACAAAATGTGAAAAACGTTAGTCTAAAGAAATTGCTACTTATCGATCATATTATGCATTAATTATTACTTAGATATTGGGTGAACGATATAGGCATTCTAGCGCGCAACGTACGCGCATATGATAGTTGTTATTAACTAGAGAACTAGTTCTATGTAATATTAGATGTAACCTTAAGTTTAGATATAATATAGAGTGGCGACTAATAAGCTATAACAATACTAGGGAGCATGCCCACAGAGAGCTGTGTATAGAACGAACACGAGTGACCAAGGAATTAGTCACGATCGTTTCGAGATGTGTTGGCGCCGTGAACAAATCTTTATTGCGTGTCACAAAAGGTATAATATCAGACTACATGTTGTATGGCCGGGTCGGGGTTCAATATAATAATAATTGTATGGTGTGCTTACTCCCTTTACTGTACCACGTCGGTGTCGTGTCTAGCAATTCACCGCACTAGGGCATAAAAACCGTGGTTAACAAAAACTGTTGGGAATGTACATCGACCACTAACACCGAGGGAAGTCAGTGCACCTAGCTAGCTATAGTTCCACAATAAAAAAACACTACGTTAATAGGCATGCAACTAAACTTAATTATAGTCTAAAGTGAACACATATTGACTGAACACATAGTAGGTATTGGATATCGAATAAAATCGATACACATATATTTCGATACATTTGAAATATAGATTACTTAGTATATAAAATTTAAGAAAGAAATTTTCCTACAATATTTGAACTAATACGAAAGTTTCGATTGTAAACACGCGATAACATTAACTAATTAAAATAATCAATATGTAGAAGAATATCTCTAAATTAGCTAATGTATAACTGCAAAATATTACGTACCTATTATGATTAATTTCATTTTATTTAAATAGAATAACGAAGAAGTCAATTCATTTAGCTAAGTGAATATAAGTGATGGCATACATAATAGCGAGTTAGCCATATTAATTAGATTATATTAATATAGATCTGTGATTGAGAAGATTCTGTAACTATGTATATATTTACTACATAACATTAAAATAATACGTCTAGACAGATCGAATTATTTCTACCGATATAATTTTAACGAAATAAAAAAAAATCAATTTGCACATGAAAATAAAAATATCACGTCTCTTAATACAAAATAAATTATGACAAAATCTCGTCACAGCTTCATAGAGCCCTATTAATTTGCAGAAACGAATATAATTTCTAATTTTGGTAATAATAAATCGCATCAAAAGAAGACGTCAGTTCTAGCGACATTGTCCGCTGCCGCCTACGCCGGTCGCAATCGACATCTTTAAGACAGTCTTCTAAAGTCAGTCTTAAAGTTTTATTGCATTAATTTCTTTTGCTCATTCACACTACTCACACCCGAATACCAATCCCACGAACAAGAACCAGTCTCTATATTATAATTCGAGCAAAATAATTCAACCAATATTTATCCAGCCAATTAATTAAATACAGCATACACGCGCCAACAACGCTACAATAAAATATCAGTACTTTCCTAAATTAATATTCAAAATAACTTATACAAATACATATCAACGTCTGTGCATTAACCAATATAAAAACGCAAAATGTAACATTTTGGAAAAATACTTTTCAAGTCATATTATTTTTAATTTATATCTCACATAAAACATCTTTTACATCACAAGGTGATATTTTCATAACTTTACTTCATTATGTTTAATATTGATTTTTAATTGTAAGAGAAATAGGATTGATTTTAGTTATTATTATGATATAACCCGTCAGTTTTAGTAGGCATTAGAATGCCACTTGTTCTTGTTTTGATTACTATCTTTACAGTTTTTCGTATATCGTTTCATACAGACTTGTATCGTTGTGCATGTACAAGATTGTACTTCTAATATGGCCTCCTTTCAGAGTTTTTCCAATATAGACAACTGGGTCCGAACTTTATTCGATATTTATATTTGAAACTAGACTAACAATTTGATAGTGTCAACTACCGATAAATATTGCTACTGTAAATTATTATGACGCAAGTAAACACTTCAAACATAGTTTGGCCCTTAAAGACTAGTCGAATACGGAAACAAAACTCGATTACTATGGTAACGCAACTCATAATAAGGTTTAAGGAGAATTGTTTTTGATTTGCGCATGACTTGCTGAGCAAATACTAACTCTCCGCCCAAGCTATGCTCGAATGGGTTCTTTTCGAAAGTTAATAATATAAAATTGGCACATTATCAAAGAAATCACAACATAAAAAAAAGAAAACATAATAAATTTTGATAGACCTTAGGTCCATGAGCTTAGTCTGTCTTAATATTATTATTCAATATACCTTAATGTATTGCTTGCCGTGGGAAGAGATGTCGCGAGCAGTGTCAGGCAGCGTTTCGAACAATACCACTAGATATCCTTCAGGAGTAAGCGCCACGTCGCTCGGCCGGTCCTTGTCATCAAGACCAGGGCTCTTTAAATCAACAGCCCATAAAATGCGCAACTCTGATGTAAACACGAGCACGCGATGGTTTTTTGAGTCAGCCACTATAATACGTCCGTCGTCATCAGTTACTATGCCCGAGGGGCGGTTAAGTTCACCGATACCGGAACCTTCACGTCCTACACAATGTAAAACCTTGGAAAGAGTTGGATCTACCATAAGTAAACGATGATTCTCGAAATCAGACACTATAATATTTCCTGACGTAGTAAAACACACGCCCCTCGGGGTTGTCGGTCCTTTTAACATCTTAGCTGGATTGGCTCCCTCGAAAACGAATTTGGTTATGTAAGTGCCATCGCTGGTAAATAATTGTATGCGATGATTTCGTGTATCGGTCACTACTATATTGCCCAGTGTGTTCACTGCTACGTCCCAAGGATATTGAAACTGACCGCATTCTTTGCCAAAGGATCCAAACTTTAGAATAAAATTGCCAGAAGACGTAAATACTTGAACACGGTGATTATCTTTGTCTATAACTATTATACGACCATATGTGTCAGTAGTAATACCAGCTGGTAAATCAAATTCCCCGGGGCCAGTCCCTTTAGAACCAAACATAGTTTTGAACTCTCCTCGAGAATTAAATATTTGTATGCGATTGTTTCGTCGATCTGCAACTATTATGTTGCCTTCTCTATCTACACATAATCCCCACGGTCTTGACACTTGGCCTTCGTCTTGGCCCTCACGACCGAAAGAGAACATAGGAACACCAGAAACTGGGCTTCTTGTTGGTCTCACTGTTACTGACATCCAATATCCAGGTATAGCTTGACCGATACCACGAGCGGGATTGGAATCCATTGCTATACTAGATGTAATGCTATGGTCGTAATAGTTAGTAGATCTTGTAGGATTGCTAGTATAATCAGGTAAAGATCTTAGACTACTTGTTCCGGAGATATTGTAAGTTAATGGAGTATAAGACTGAGCTGATTGTAAAGATTGAAGTGATAACAATGACTGTCTAGACTGAACCGACGACGCGGTGTTGATGTTGTGTGTCGAACTTGCTGGTATTGGTTGTACATCACATTGTCTTTTCAGTTGATCTACTAAATCATAATTAGGAGGTACAAACATAATTCTTTCTTCGGTGACATACATATTTTTGAACATGCAAGAAAAATAATCCACTTGAGCTCTACCTTTCTCTTTAGCCATAAATAAATCAATCCCTTCTGAATCCATGCTACGCACTAGAGTTTCGTTCGTGTGTGCTAAACCAGCAAGTATACCACGAAGTGTGTTCATGTGATCAGATAGCTCGTTCATTTTCGCCTGACGCATTTTCTCTACTTTATCCAATAAATATTTTTCACGATCTTCAATAGCTTGTGCATAACAACGCATTGCCTTTCGAATTTTCATATTTGCCTCCGCAGTCTCCTTTTCGTATGCTTTGGACATAGCTACGGCACGATCTATAGCAGTTTTAATAGCTTTAGTACCTGTTTTAGTGTCTTCTATAGCTCTAAAAACTCCTACACGACACATGTCTAGTGCGCCTTTTATTGGAGTATAACAATGGTCTTTATGGACCCACAAGGTACATTCTTGGCAAATGAAAATAATACACGCTTCACAATAATATCTGACTTGATCACAATGAAGCTCACAATACATAACTTCTTTCTCATTGGTGACAGAGTTGGGTCTAACACCGATTGGAGATATTTGGTGTATAGGCAGCAAAGTGTGCTCTCTTAGCTGACAGTCAGAAGTTACTTTATGACAGCATTCATGGCAGAACAAATCATTGCATTCTAAACAACGTGTAGTGGGCGTACGCTCTTCACAACGAAAACAAGTGATGGATACAGAGGAAGATGTGCCGGGTGAACCGCTCGAGTTATCCTCTTTGGTATGATTCTGATTATTGTTAGAATTTGAGTTGTACTCACGACCTATAGTGCCGATAGGGTTCTGAAGGGAGCTGCAGGATGGTAACGCCCATATATCGTAAGGTACTGTAGATGAGGCAGAGGTCGACGCAACCGATTGAAGGCTGGAGGGTTTATTCATATTTTCCAGGAGATTGCAAAGTATGTGCGTCATCGCAAGTGGATCCTCTTGCTCGTTGGAGCTATGGCTGGATGTTGCGCTGGTGGCTGTCGCCGATGTGGAAGGCAAACTCGATGCCAGCGACTGCGTCAGATTTGCGAATGACGTCATTTTGTCTCACTCGTCACGACATTAGATCCTGCAACAAATTATTATTATATGTTAGATTATATGTATCGATATATCTATATTATTTATTGTGGTCTTGTGGTGATTTACAAGAAGTTATAATACACTTGCGTCTTTCAATCATAATTTAAATCGTACATAAGAAATTTACTGAGGATTTCTAATCTCATGGCCCAGGCAGCTGCCTATTCAAGACGCAACTGGTGTCAACTCGGTTACAGTACAGTATTGATATTAATATTTAATGTTAACTATCTAACAATTGGTAGTAGAGAATAAACAACAATATTTTTATACTACCGACTCTGGCAGAAAATCAGATTGCCTATGAATATGATTATTTCTTATTAGTGGTGATAAGAACACGAATATCGTTCATTCATAGTACTCGGAATTTATAATTAATAAGAAATTAATGATTTGCTACCCAATTTGAAACACAAAACTGCACGCTTGTGGTTTTGCTTTTTACTTGTCGTACTATTGTATCCAGTAAGGAAGCAAAATGTATGGAGTGGTATGGAGACGGCTCCAACTATTATACCATATAATGAAGAAGAAATAATGAAGATGGTATTCTCATATATTCACTGTAATATCAGACGTATTGGGTCATATACCTATATAGCAACATATACCTACTAAGGCAACTCGATCACGTCAAATATATTCACCGTCCTTTGTTACTAATATTAATATATTAATCTGTACATTATATTACAGTACTTAGAACTATTCATAAAAATAACCATCATAATAGAGTTTTTATGCTAACAATGACAAACACAAAAGAAAGAGCCAAACAGATGCAGTTACTTAAGTGATTACTTACATTCGGAAGTTTATTGTTATAAACATAGATAAAATATTTGTTTATGAGAATTCGTCCGCGATGACAAAAATAAATACAGAGCAATGCTTGTACTATATATTAATAATTAAAATAACAATAGTAGACATGGCCTATTTTCAATTAATAAGAAATATAGACATACTTTAGGTATGTTTCTAAGATTTCAATAGCCTATATGTTGTCTTACCTTATTATTTTTTTATTTCATCGTAATACATGAAAGGACAACACAGGAATGGATAAACAAACGGTTTTAGCATCGTCACGACATTACGATTTTAATACATATATAAATAAAGAAGATGAGAACATTTGTTTTATTAATTACTAGCAGACCCGTCGCATGCATCAAACTTACTTGACATTTATCATTTTATTTCGCTCATTTAGGTAATATCTTTTTAAATTATACCCTATGTGCTATTCAGATGTATAAGACATATCACTGTAAAAGATTCATCAAAATCTGTTCAGTAGCTTTTGGATGAAAGAGTAACAGACAAACTTTAAATTATAGCCTATGCGTTATTCAGATGTATAAGCTATATTACTGTAAAGATTCATTAAAATCTGTTCAGCAGTTTTTATACGTGAAAGAGTAACAAACAAATTTTCGCGTCTATATTATTAGTAAGGTCTCTCGTCGGGTTAAACGCTTCAAGCTTCATGAAATTGAATATACTCCAAGTAGTGGAAAGACATGGGCTACTTTCTATCCCGGTCAATCAATAGCGACCACGCGATGCCGCTAATAAAAACGAGTAAGTATTTCTATAAACTATAGTTATATATTATATTTACTTTTGCATGTTTCACTAAGCATTATTATACCAAAAAAATGATGTATATAAATAAGAAATAGAAGTCAGAGTTTACATGATACATAGTATTAAACGATATAATAATAACTAGTAAAAATCACAGGATCTTACACTTTTTATTTTTAATGAGTTCCCAATATGTTAAACTATTGCAATACATAAAGATTGAGCAAATTAATACAAATAATTTCTAATTACTATTAGTGCAAACAATTGTGTTTATAATAAAATATTTATCTATATAACCTATGTATCGTTTGGTCCTGGTACGTTGTCTTGTTGGTTATAATATTTTCATTATGTCATTTAATTAACTATTTTGTATTATAAATATTTAAACGTTTGTGTAATTTTCTAAATAATATTTAACTATTTATTTTAATTTATTTTTCAATTTATTTAATATTGATACCTATTCTAATGGTAATTATATAAAATACAATATAATATTTAATAAGTCAACTGTGTATACTGAATATAATAACGATTTATTTTATCCGAACTTATCTATATAATAATAATTATATATGTTTAAGAACGTCTCTGTTAAAACTATTTTAGAATTTTATGTTATTATTATTTTGTACAATATATTTACAGAACTATATTTGCGCTTTATTTTCAATAATTTAATAAATTTATATTAAATGTAATTTAATAAAATTAAAAAAAACATACACATAATTATAATATTATAATCAAATAACTACGACATACTTAATGTGGTATTAAAAATATAACATTATGAATCTGTTGACTAAACGGTAAACAAAATAGAGTAAAAAGTTAGGACTTACCTACAGAGTAAATTATACATTAGGCATAGTGCCAAAGCACTTCGTGGAGTTAATATGTCTCTGACAGCTCCAGTAGCAAACAGCAAACGCACTATGTTTGTTAACTAATTATGAAATGATACAAACAAAAATGGAACCGAAACGTGATGCGTACGTGCATCGGCGACGCGAACTAGTGACTGCACAGTGGAATAACTGAATTTTCATTACTGCAGTTTGCAAAAAATCTATCCCAAAATCTTTTGTGCGCCCCTACCTACTACCCCAATACGTAGGTAGCGGTTCTAGAGCAAGACGCATATATAACAAGTGACGAGTGTGAGACAGAGAAATGTAATATCTCGCATTCCAATTTTTTCCATAATATAGATAAGGTTTGCTATGATTAGGGTTGCCAACAATCCTGTTTACTATTTCGATTAATTGTCCGTGTCAAAGTGCATGTGATTAAATAATTGCTGATTAAGTCATCAAAACAAATGTGTAAACATGATTTTGTCGACATTTTAACCTTTTATAAAATTGTTTATAATATGGTATAGATTTTAGTAGGTATGAATGAATTTTACTGAATCCTATCTATATATAAATACAAGTATTTCAATATTGTTTATACTACATACACACGCGATTAAACTAATATTATATATTGGAAAGTATCGCCGATAGTTTATTTAATTTCTTTTTACGACTATCACGAGGACGTACGTCCCTTTAGAATTATTTATATTGTAAAAACAATAAACCAGGCAAAATTGTAGTTACTTTTATACTTCGTATAGTCGGAAAACTAAATATATATATAATATAAACTACATAAACATTAAAAAAAAGTAGAAATGTGTGAAGAATATAATCCTGGACTCACTCATATAATTCTCTCACTCGGAGATATTAATCGTGCGAAGCTGATGTGGACTGCTAGTATGCAGAGGTCAAAAGAGTTATGACAAAACTATCAAATAATTATAACACTATCAACAAAACACAATAGAAACTACAATTACAGGGGTGTCAACCCTAGCCCAGTTGAAATCATTATTGAGTAGCATAATTCCACATTTCACGGGCGGATGTGCGACGGAGATGCAAGATGGAGTGGATGCATCATGCAAGAGGGATAAAAGTAGTGTTTCCATTTATCGAGATTCTGTATTTCGGGAGCAGGGATGCCATTGTACAGAAATCCTCGTACAAGTTCAAGATTTTTGGTCTTGGGCCGTGGACATCATTTTGGTTCAAGTTTGTATGAGATTTTGACCATTTAAAGTCCGTCAAAATGTGAAGATGTATACAAAAAGTTGATGTTGGAGAGCCAAATTGAGTCCAATAGACGAGAATTTATAACTTTTTGGAACAAGGTAAAATGATTGACTGTTGGCAACCCTGTTGGGAAGACGCAGCGGACGCGACGCTGCCGCATGCGGTGCTCGTGACCTTGGAAGGCGAGTGCGCTTGAGGCAGGTCCGGAGTCCTAAGTCGTAGCCCAACGCCGCCATCTTGCTATTAGACGCGCCCCCGCCCTGCTCGCTTCGAGGGTGCCAAAAATCGATGCTATCCCTTGTTGTCCCTTATATCCTATCCTACAAAGGGCGGTACACAAACACTACAATATAAATACATATAACTTTATACTTTTAATATAAAAATGTTCAGAGCTAAATATATTTTAGGTATTTTGTTAGAAAAGATTTTTTTAAATAGCTTTCCTTATTTTACATGTTTATTTATGTTGCTGCACTAATTTAATTAAAATGATGATGCTAATGATACTGAATGACATAATATATATTAATTAAACGGTATTAATAAACCCGTCCTGTTATTAAAGAATGTATATTAGGTACCTAATAGTTTGTTTTAAATTATTGTTGTTATTGATTTAATTTTTAAATTCTTTAAATAGGCTACAACTTCGTGATGTATTTTTATTATAGCCGTATACAAAATTTTCTTGAATGGGCTATAAAACATGCTTTCTTCGTACTGTGATGAGCACAATCATCTGCTAATTCTTCAAGCTTTATATCTGCATAGAATATTAAGAAAGTAAAGAATATCTTTAACTTCTTAATATTGTATGCAGTATGGCAGTTTGTATTACAAAATCATAAACACGTAAAGTAATAAACCTAACTTTTGTTTGAAGGAACATCTTTTTTTTCTTCCTAGAGCTCTTTTTTGTGAATGGGCAGTTCCTTTCACATTTTTTTAGACCGAATCTACATTCAGAATACAGCAACACAAATACAAAATATTATTCAAAAGCTTAATTGTATTTTTAAAATACTATTATAACTATTATTTCTAAAGCAAGGAGCGTTAACATCAAACCTCTTATACTAGTTTGACTTTGCTGTAATCGTATGAGTTCAGTAGTTGCCAGTGTTACTCATGTATTATCTATAGGTGCATTCAGAACCTAAATAAATAATGAGTATCAACGAAGCGCCCCATTGTAAGTAAACTAAGTAACTGTAGGCCAAAGACCTCTGGACAGTGAAATTGGAATGATCGATAATATAACTACGGCTGTCATACGCTTAGTAATTCAAAATACTGATAGGATTTACACTACAATGTAGATATTTCATCCTTAGGTTTATATACATCTATACTGTTTTTATTACGTGCATATGAACATAAATACGGCACTCACTCCAAAATAACATTTCTTACAATTGTTGTCCGTCTGGTTGTTCCGGCTAATCTATGAAATGGTTGAACCGATTTTGACGGGACTTTTTTTGGCAGGTAGCTGATGTAATAAGGAGTAATTTGGGCTACTTTTATTTTAGACAAATGAAGTTAAATACTAATATTATAAAGAGTAAAAATTACCAAGTGACAGCCAATTCTTTAGTTTGCGTTTGAACAATGTATGAGATCTCAGTTCTCTAATCTCTCTTGGAAGATCGTTGTACTCTTTGATAAGTCTAATCGAATGTGAGGGATAATCTATGGATCTACTGAACTAATTTATTAAATTCTTTTATTGTTGGGTATCCCATTTATGAAAGAAGGATATAGGCTATATAACATCACGCTATGATCAATAGGAGCGGAGCTGCAATAAGAAATGTTGTAGAGACAGAGAAAATGTGACGCAAGCGAAGTTGCGGTGTTAGTACCTAAGTAATAAATGCTTTGTACGTTTTTTAACAGAGAAATGTACAGTACACTTTTTATGTGAGATACGACACAATAGATTTGCGAAGGTCGGATAGTATGGTGCAGTAGTGAGACGGGTAGGACCTGCCAACACCCATCCCTGTTGTATTGAAACCAATGGCCCTAAAACTTTAACTGCTCTTTATATATATTTTTGTAATGAAGTTGCTTATCGACCATATGAATGAGAAACAATGAGATCAATGACACTATCCTCTTAATTTAATAATCTATATCATATAAATAAAATTAGAGTGTCTGTTTGCAATATTGAAATAATCGTTTTTTACTACATGCATATTAATATAAATATGATAAATATGTACCGTACATACACCAAAATAACATTTTTTACAAATTTTGTCCGTTTATTCCGGTTAATCTCTGAAATGACTGTACCGATTTTAACGAGACTATTATTGGCAGCTGATATAATAAGGAGTCATTTAGGCCACTTTTATTTTAGAAAAATAAAGTTATATTCCACACGGACGAAGTCGCGGGAACAGCTAGTATAGAATAAATTGAGATACTTCACGCATCTTAGGTGCGTATAAATCTAAAAAACACATCTATGGTTTAGACAAAAGGTAGGTATGTTTTTTAGACTTTATAGGATAATCGTATTTAATAATATAAATTATAATACAGTAGCAAACCACCACGCACACCCGTGCTCACATTGTGTCTGACGACGGTCGTATAAAAAAACAAAAAACAAATATATATAAAACCTTTTCTTAAGTTATAGGTACATACACACAAATGACTAATGCTTGTTTTATACATATAAACTTGTTTTTAAATTATAGGTACAGTTATTTAGGTGTTCGTCGTCGCTATTTGATACTGTTGACACTGTTATTTATGGAAGAACTTATTAATATTATCAATAAAATATTAATTAATGGGAAGAACAACAGGAGAAGAATAAAAAGCGCGCCAGGAAACTGCAAAGGTAAGTAAAAGTAAGGTCAAGGACCGGTCGCCCCTCGAATGTGCAGCTGGAAGGAAAATGAAAAGAATGAGAAGAATTGATCGTATGCCGAATATGCAGCCCATCCGGGGTACTATCAATTACGGTCATTCTTCTTCTAGCTGCACATTCGAAGGGCGATCGGACCTCGACCGCGTAACTGTGATTACAAGAATATTCAGAATTACAGCAGACATGGAAATACAATAATAAAGATTGGCCAAGAATACATATGTATAAAACTTCCGCAAAACATTCTCGAAATGATACTCATAATCGTATCAAAATCGTGGCGTGGTCAGAAGTAATCTGAGAAAGAGACAGACAATAATAATAAGACACCCTAGACAATTCAACGCCATCTAGTCTCAACTTAAGCAGAGCTCGTTTTATATGTACTAGACAACGTATATAAATACATAGATAATTTTTTTTTGTATATTATATCATACATAGGAAACATACACTCTTCAACACCCAACACAACATTCTCATGAATGCAAATGTGTATCGTGCGAGGAGTCGAACCCGTGACCATAGGAAGTAAAGTGGTATGCTATACCACTGGACCACATAAGCCGTCGACGATAAAACAGCTTTATTTAGACTATTTATAGAAGTATTCCGATATCAATACCCTCACTTCTAATTTTACATCATGTTGAGTACCACTGTAAAATTACAAGCAGAGATATAACTAGAGAAATATCTCTACCTGCGACCGAACAATCCGTAGGATTTTTGCCTCCATAAACGGTTTCCTTGAAATCACTCGTTACATTACATCGCTTTGTCTCCTACGTACACCCTTTGTCAATACCGGCATTTGTTAATGCAAAAACTAACAAAAGATAAATTTCTACGGAAATACTATTTCTATAGTAGGAATAATAATATAGATACAAAGTAGGCTTATAGTTCGTAACCATAAAATATTTTAAGTAAATACCTAATATGCTGTAATTTTTGTGGAATGACATTGAATTTCCTTTGTCTATTGTTTTTTTTTCTATAAGAGAGCCTGCGTTATCAATATTTCTTTGTCAGGCAGCAATAGTGGACTCGGCAGAGAGAAGTATTCTTATCTGCATTATCGTTTACTAATTACACTTGTAGTTCTACCTTTGGAGATACTCTATTGTTATTTCAACTTGGTTTTTGTCATTGTTTCGTTCGAGGAAGCCAAATGCGCCCATCATGATTTAAAAATAAACAAACATTCTATATGTGGATGACGTCCCGTCCGAGTCTCTCAGTATAATTTGGAAAGTCAAAGTCAGTAAGCACAGTCGGCTACCTCTAGCTGAGTGTACTTATTGATTTTAATTTTTTTTTTTTATTTTCTTTTAACCTTTAACACAAAGATCTAAGATTGTAGCGTCTAAATGTAACGTTGACCACATTTGTTAAAAAGACTACCAGGCAAGTTTCTTGTTCATTCTTTCTACGCTGAATCTGCTATCCATAGGAGCGGTAGAATAAAAATAACGACAATTTAAAAGATATTATTGCTATTAATAATATGACTCTGTAATGTTGGTACACTACACTTTGCGAACCAAAACATGGTGTAGATACAGTAAGTTGTTTTTTACTCAAATTATAACGGTATAGTTTTTATGTCAGAATAATGACAAACAATTATACGGGTCCTCTGATGGTAAATGTGACAATAGACGTATGAAAACGAAGAGTTTTATGTGTGCGTTGCGGACTCACAGAAACCATAATAAGTATTTTTTTATTTTTTGTGGATCTATTCATGTGTGTATATTATGAAATTATTATATGGGCATATAACTAGAAAAAGTAATTATAAGTACAAGTACTGACCTAGTGAAGAAAAAAGAATATATAAGACTTAAGATAATAATGAATACTTGTATCGTTATTTTTTTTTAATAATATTAGAACTACTCTAGAAGTTATTTTTCCAACTATTAAGACTTTAATAATGGAACACTAAAAACTGTTCAGATTTCACAAACATGGGCTTGTATTTAAAATCTATAAAGGAACCGTCTCTATGACTAAAGTGGTAATAAAATAAAAATATATCCGAATATAGACGAATAATATATAAATATATAAAATATAAATAGAATAGTAATATCTATTGTTCATGTCCCGTAAACAATTAGCAAGTTTATTTCCGTCATATATAGGTATATGACGATGTTGTGACTGTTACTGGAATTGTAAATATGTAATAACAAAACCAAAACAAAAAACTGTAATATTGAGAAACTCCGCCCTTAGAAGTGGATACAAATTAATATCTAAAACACGGAGTGTCGAGGCAGTTAACCTATCTAACTCGATGTAGATATAGAAATCATTACGGCAGTATTCGAGGGGTCTGAGCAGCGGAGTTCTGCGCATGCGAGAAAATCGCTGTCGACCGATAGATACCTTTACTGTTACTTTACTTATGATAGCATAATAATAACGCAATCTTGTTTTACATTAAAAAAAACTACTGCATAAACATAGATCTAGCATAGGCTTGCAACGCCGCCTGCGTTACCACGGTTACCTGGGATCAAATTTCTGTGTCACTATTCCAAATGCTCATAATTCTCATATTATACGTACTATATAGGTACTACGTGAAGCAAATTTCGTACCTCTTTTTACGAATATTACACGAAGTATGAAATTTATAACAGTTAGTTATAGAGTCTATATAAAGGAGTGTAGAAAACTAATACTTTTTTATAATATTGATAAAAAAAATACATAATTTTAATTAAAAACATCACACAATACCATGATTTTAATCAATAAATACACACTACCGACGCGTTCTGACTTCGCACGGATGTATTACAAATCTTTGAATTTCTCGGCCTGTTCTATACTATAACACGCGTGTATTATATATACACTTTCCTCTTGAATAATGCTATCAAAACTGTATTAAAATCCGTTTTGTAATTTAAAAGATACAAGGGAACAGACGGCGGTCACGATTTTATTTCATACTATATAAAAAAGTAGCACTAGCATCCAAAAGTAACCAAAAAATAAAATAAACATACTCATTTCGCATTTGCATTTCATACTATTATTAAAAAAAATGTTTGTCTATTTGTTACTATTTTACAACTAAACAGCTGAAAGATTCAACTTTGTCATTATTTACATGTAGTATTATAGAAATAAAGGGATATATTAACTTATAATTAAATAAAATTGAAGTCTGTAATTTCAAATTATTAACTATACTCTAAATGCATATAAGTATTTAAGCAGTATCATATAAAAATTATCTAAAAATAAGTAATTTGCAGTATTAAAAAAAAAATAGTAACAAGTACGTCATAACTATATGGTAATTACGTCAAGAAAATATAAAAAAAATGACTGTCAGTCTATGTGTGTCCGCGTGTGTGCGATCGCTAATATTATAAGAAGTTTAGGAATATTATTTATATTAATAAAAAAGGTAAATTCCACGCAACGAAGTCACGGGTAACAGCTACTAGTGATAAATAATGCGGTAATATACTGTGATTTTATTAATTTCACAAATTGAGTCATGATATTACTTTTTATAATTCATGTTTACTAAAATAATTATATTTTTACGTATTTATAAGTTACTCTGATTATGTTACTTTTAATGAAAAGGAAAATTTTATTAAAAAATTATACTATATAAATATAAACATGAGCTAAGTTGTTCTCAATTTGACCATGTAATACAAATAGTACTTTTTTTATATGAAGTAATGAACAAAAAATACAATACCCCATAACTATCTCGAATATTGAATTAGTGAATTAATACAGTAGGTGGGAGGATCTTGTTAGTGACATAGATTGCTGACCGATTGAGAACTGATCATTTGCTATCAATTACCATCTCAGCTTGTCCCCGTGGAAACAATCACAATTAATTTCTAATGATTTTGCCACAATGGTCTAACTGATGTGACATATTTTTCATCTTATCATCCTCCCCATTACTGGTACCCCATAAGCCATTAAGACAAGCAAGAGCATAATTTTTTTTGTAATTCTCAGTAATGTTTTTGTTTTGTCTGTTTTAATGGTTTATGTTAATTTTATATTATGTTGATTATAATTATGTGTGTCCTGTGTTTAAGCATCAACCTAATAGATACCATTTCATTTCATTTGATATCATCCATTAAAAAAAAGATATAGTACTTCAGTAAAATCACTTCCCCTCCTCCACAAGCACATATTCATAGATTTGTATTTTAAAGTTATATAAAAATTATATAGTTTAGATAAATTTCTCGTAATTTTCTCAAAAAATATTATTATAAAATTTATAATCATTTTTAAAGTTTTAAATGTAAGTTTGTTGTTTTATTACCTGTGTCTGGGCAATGCCATCAGGGCTTATCAATAATGCAGTATTCAGATACAGTACCTACTTGTATTTTGTGTATAACAACATAATGAAGAAACATAACTTTTTTTTCTACAATTAAAAAAAAACTATTTTTGTACATTACGTTTTTATAGATATAGAAAAAAAACATTAGAGAGAACAAAAGAAATTATGATCTTATCCAAAATACAAGTACTTAAACAAGTGGAAATGGTCAGGGCATATATAATATACCATCACCACTGTACCGAAACAGCCACCATGAGATAGGAAGAGAGTGATGGCATTGCATTATGTTCAGAAGGAAAACAAGGCCAAGTAAATAAGGAAAAGGAAGATATTGATGAACAACAATGAAAAAAAGTTGACCACTACAAAAAATCTTATGTTAATATTATAAATGTGAAAGTTTGTGAGTTTTATTATCATGCAATAACTACTCAACGGACTTTGATGAAACTTTACAGTAATATAACTTATACAGCAGAATAACTATAGAAGCTATAAATTTCATGCCGATGAAAACTAAAGTGAGACAAAGTACTTATAACTAAATGCACATTCTAGTCATTAATCAATATAATGTGATATATATAGCAGCATATAAAATATGTTCTAAATTTATATATATAGATATATATTTTGCAGTTTACCATAAACACATAATAATAAATTTACTTCATTCCATAAAGAAACTAATTTTTATTATCATAATTTGATATCATAGGCAGTTAAGAATAATGGTTATAAAAATATAAGTTATTAATATGTGTGAAAAGGTAAGTAACAGATGTCACAGGCACAGTGATTTGCTTGCCATCTCTTTTCTCTTGTTCAATCAAAGGACAAAGATCATTTTCACCAACAAAAACAATTGTAACAATAAAGAAAAAGGACAATTTACTCAAATTGCAGATTGTTTATTAAAAAATATGTATATGTATTATAATATAATAAAATAGTCACTAAGTCAAGAAATAGACCACAGCATTTGTTGTCTTCATTAATACATACAAAAATTTTCTTAAGCTATCATAGCTTAAGAAGTTTTTTGTAAGTACAGTAATGTTAATACTTAGATATTACCAAATAATTTTACTTAGGTAACAATTAAAAATTATTTTACTTAGGTAACTTATAAAATGTCTTTTAATTTTTTTATTTACAGTCTGTTGCTTTTGTTTATTACATATTTACCCATAACTTGATTCATAATTATTCACATATCTATTCCAATCAAAATACTAGTTGCATTCTTGGGCTAGTGCTATATTTATTAAGTAAAAACTAAATTCCAATTGGAGCAATTACATTTAAATATTACTACACAAACAATTGCATTTAAAAATAACTCCATGTGAGAAATAAATATACTCAAATTGAAAATAGTAAGATATATCTTAAAGTTGAGTGACTTGTAATGTATTGTTTTCCAAGCTACACAATGGTATTTATAAATATGGAGATTAATGAATCATTATAGTGTATACATATATCATACTCACCAGTAAATAACTTGAATCCTTGTAGTAATATCTTTAAATTCACTGGTTACCGTTAATTATTTACACTAGCTATATATTTTAAGGAATAGTTTAAGGAGTATACTCTACTACTTTCGTCCAATCAAAATATAATTACACAAGTTGCCTGACGATGCAGGTAGATTGCACAAAGATAGCTTTTCTTTTGGTGCAGTGACCAAGTTCGCGAGTCCTAATTAGACTCAAACAATATTAATACACTAACACCATATACCGCTGACAATCTCATTTCAATATATTCCGCAATAATCACTTTCTTAGAATTATTTTAACACAAAATAACACTGAAAACATCAGCGGTGAATGAACGATCAATGATTAAAAAAAATTTACGTCACTAAAGCTGCCCATTGTAAACAATCGATTTGTAATACGTATGAACAATCAATCGATTTAAGTAGTAAACTTAAACATTGTAAAAGTCACTTATCATGATTACCGTACAGGTACAGCAATTTTACTGAAATTATGTAGCAATTCTATCCTTTGTAATAAAAAAAAATTACGTTATAATATTCTAAGAACATTCTCGATTTCCTAAATCCTTAAAAATCGAAAGTACTCTGGGCTGTACAGACTGATTACCATTGCTTAGAAAAAAAAAAATGGAACGACTGAGAAAATAAGGCAAATGCCAAAGCAGTCACCGGCTGTCAAATTTCGCGCGCTAATGCTACCAAAATATACTTACAATACAATTAACAAACTCCTAACTTTGAAAATATATATATTATTTTCTACGTTTAGTGCTATTAACTGATTGTATCTGTATCTGTTAAGTGTATCAAATTACTATGTCAACTCCATCTAAACGCCCTTCTTCACGAGCATCTTCAGAATCTCGGACTCCTTCAAGGAGGACACGTTCGTCACAACAGCTTATTGTCCCAGAAACTCCGCAACAGTCCACAGGAACACCTTCGAAAAGTAAATTAATTTAAATTTTGAATTAATACTATTTCCAGGTATAATGTAAATACAATCTACGGCTTTTAAAATGAAGATCATTGCAAACACCAAAAAAAAGTTTGAACGATCATCTAACGTATTTTTACAAAATATGATTCTTTGAAGTACTTTGTGTAATATCATTGAATGAGTTTTATTGTTTCTATTTGAATATAAATTTATCTACATGATAATAATCATGTAGAATTGATTTTATGTATGAAAATATAACCTAGTTTGGACAGATATGAAGTCTCGTTAGTAGATAGCATTATGAAAGATGTTGTGTTTTATCTTATTTTAAACCCTGTTGCAATGTTGAATACAAATCACAGTACAATATGCACATATTTTCACTAATTGTTTATTTATGTTGCATTGTTTATTTATTTTAAAAATGTTATCTTTCAAATTATGGTTCATTGCTTTATCCCATAGGTGGACATTGATTTATTAAACTTAGGAATGAACATAGAGTGAATGTATCTATTTGTTTTTATTCTGTTATCAATAGTTTTGGCAGTATATGTGATGAAAGACATGGCAAATTTTTTTACACTTTGAATTTTTAAGTCTTATTTTTTATATTTACTCAGGAAATTCAGGTGAAAGAATTATTGAAATTTGTTCAATTGTGTTCAATAACTGTAGAGAGAGATTGTGTTATATACTTTTCTGTAGGTTTATAAAATAATTAGTTTAAAATTATTCATATAATGATTTGGTCAATACAAAAATGCGATTACTTTACTTCTAAATTATCATATGAAATATCATATAAAAATTATAGTGTATTTTTTTAAGCTTAATTATGCTGCAAATGTTGTAGTTATAGAAAAACGAAATGAAAAATATTATTTTATTTCCAGATGGAACTCCGGGCACACCTAGAGGTACACCTGGCACACCCAGGGGGACACCTCGCACACCTGGTGTGCAGGTACCTGGCACATCACCAGCTCGTGCCTTAGCATCAAGTCCCATTGGTAATTTTTTTTATATTATGGTAGTGGCAATCAAGCATACGGCCCATTATATAGTAAATGATTACCGTAGCCTATAAATGCCTACACAATGCCTATACAAACACCAGGGATATCATGTATGCATTGCTAACCCTTAAGAAACCTTAAAATACCCTTCTTAAAATAATTTTAAAATTACAGTTAATTATAAGTATTATACACAGCATCATCTATTCCTAAGCTTTTTACTTTAATATTAAATTTAAGAAGAATATAATAATTGTTAATATAAAAAAAAAGAAACCAACAAAATGAAAAAATCATACTAATATATGAATGTAAAAGTGTTATTGATTGTTTGGTTATTACCTTTTAACATCTAAAGGGCTGCAATATTAATGAAATTTGATTTGTAGATGGTATCATAGACTCATTTCCATCTCAAATAAATGCCGGTAAGAACAACCAATACTTATATAATGTGTACATTTACAATTTATCTAAGAGCTGTATGTGATTAAAGAAAATTCATCATTATTATTCTTCTTTTCATTTGATACCTTTTGACAGTTTTGGGGTCGCTATAGGTATAGGAAATATGACTGACCTTGGCTAAAATATTAAATTAACTTAATAATATTTAATGCCTTAATTTTTTCAGGCACTGATATTGACATGAGCTCTCCATTAAATTACGGTACACCAAGCTCTTTGAGTACACCCCGGTCTCTCATGAGAGGTGTCATGACACCAGCTCGGCAAAGGGCTGACCTACGTGGCCATAATGTTGGTAGAAATGTACCAGCCCCGACACCAACCAGACAAGTATGTTATTTATTTAAGTTAAATAAATAGACCTATATATATATTGTACATGCATACATTTAAATTAGGTGGAGAGCACATTAATTCTGAATAACAGGTAGAACATGCAGCCTTTTTTGATATATTGATATAAATGTCTTAAATTAAAACATGTTGATATGTGCTTATGATATTAAATATAAAATCCCTCCTTACTACCCTTTTAAACTGGGGAATATTAATTATGGATATGCCTTCACCCCAGGGATTTTACAAGTGGGTATTCAGTTGGTATCAGTCTCGAGCACAATGGTGAAAGCTTGCATGAGTGGCCCCCCTCATATCATCATCATCACAACTGCTGCAAAGAAGTTTTACCACTTTCTCTGCTTCCGAACACTCTGGAATACAAATAACCCCCATTTCACACAATTTCAAGACTTTTTGTGTCAATGTCAGACTGTAATGGCTTAGTACTCTATCAAGATTAGAAAAACACTATTCAAACTAGAGATCATAAAAAATACGTAACATATACTAAATTATAGGCGGAGCAAGGAACCGCAGATGCAACCTCAGGAGAGCCTCAACTCGTTGTATGGGGTACCGATGTAGCAATTACGGAGTGTCGCGAGAAGTTCATCAAGTTTATCCAGCGATTTGTTGAACCTACTGCAGTTACAAATGAACCATTGTATGAACAAAAATTAGAAGAAGTAAGTCATATTCATTTGTAACCGTATCTCAATTTTTAAGCATCCAAGTTCCCATGAAAATGTTACTAATTTTTTTCTTACTAGATATTCACACTAAACGAAACTTATTTTTGTTTTCCTTATTAATTTTTCAGGCTATGTGCTTTAGGTTATGCTTTTAAGCTATGAGGAAGTCAGGCAGACAAGTCTTCTCATTAGTAAAAAAAATACTAAAATGTAAATTAAATATTTATTTTTAATTAGGCATTATACATGCCACTTGTTTTATTAAAACGGATTTTTATACATAAATTGTAATTATTCCTTCTTTTATGTTTTATAGGATTGATGTTTATTTATTAATTTATTTATGCCAGATACATACACTGGAGGAGCCCTTCCTGGATGTCGACTGTGAACATGTGAAAACGTTTGATGTCAAGCTCCATCGGCAGCTTGTTTCTTACCCACAAGAGGTAATTACATTTTCACCTGCACAAAATATATCTTTTTGTTATAAAATATACTCAACTAATATATAATAATAATAGACTAAACTAACTTTTAACAACTTTTACATTTTTATAAATGGTAGTAATCTGATAGGCATTATAGCACTCACCCATAAAAACTGTCAGTATCATTACTATGAAAGAGGTAGTAGAGGTATATTTCGACTCTATTACTGAGATATTTTATAAAATCTCTATTGTTTTTAGGTGGTTCCAGCTTTTGATGCAGCTGTGAATGAACTGTTCTTTGAAAAGTACCCAGCAGCCGTATTGGAGCACCAGATACAAGTTCGTCCCTTCAATGCACCACAGCGGCATATGAGGGACCTTAACCCAGAAGGTATACTAAACTAATGACGCATATTACATAATAACATTATTTGTAAATACAAACTTCAAAGTAACTAATAATTTCAACCGTGTTTTATTGTCATTGAATAAAAACATGAGTGTATACACTGTGGTACACTTTGAACACAACTTTAACCCTAAGTTTTAAATACATACGTAAACATAGCCAACATAACAAATTTTATTTTGATATTAATACAGTGCAGGGCAACCGAAATAAGGAGTTACATTGCAGTCACGTAATAATGTGTATATAGACGACATTTACTATCAATGTTTCCTTGTTTTCTATACCAGTTATAAAAACTACTACATACATATTGTTACAGTTTATTATAAAGTATTTAAAAAATCTCTATATTGTTATAGACATCGACCAGCTGGTGACCATCTCAGGCATGGTGATTCGTACGTCAAACATAGTGCCAGAGATGCGCGAGGCGTTCTTTAAGTGTGCGGTATGTGGCGCGGGAGCCGCAGCCGAGCTGCAACGCGGCCGCGTACCGGAGCCGGCGCATTGTTCCCACTGCAACACTGCTCACTGCTTCCAGCTTATACACAACCGCTCGCACTTCAGCGACAAGCAACTTGTCAAATTGCAGGAGTCGCCCGGTAATTAGTTTCTTTTGACTTTATTCTCTTTACATTCTCAATATTGCATACTAGTGATATTGTAACACTGTAATCATTGTATCCCTTCTGGCTTTCCCGCATTACGAATGTGTCGTGTAGGGGAGAAAGTGGAGTGTTAGTAATGTGGACTAATGACTCCATTGCTAGCAATGCATGGTGCATGTTGACATGATCAGGTTGACCTCGATGCGGGGAACCACATCGAGGTTCCAGGAGGAATCCTGGAAACCATTATTATAAATTCCTGGTAAATTTGTCACGATGGGCTGACTAATTTGACCTCATGTTCATCATATCGTCTACCACTGGTGCCCGCATAAACGGGAGCCCAGGTGGGAGCACCATATCATTATTAACCATTAAAAGAAATGTGTTGTATAAACGCAGCTATTACTAATATATCTTTCCCCCTATGTGGTGTCATAGACGACATGCCCGCGGGCCGTACACCGGCGACTGTGAGCGTGCTGAGTCACGGCGCGCTGGTGGAGGCAGCTGGCGCGGGCGAGCGCGTGGCCGTCACGGGTGTATTCCGCGCCGCGCCCGCAGCCGTACACCCGCGTCGAGCCACGCTGCGTGCACTGCATCGTACACACCTCGATGCATTGCATTACCGCCGCGCTGCGCCCGACCGTCTACACGAGATTCAGGACGGGTGAGTACCATCCCGATACACATGCCTCATGACACACTGCATCACATGCCCTACAATGACGATTTAGTACTCTTCCGATACACTTTATTCTTCCTGCCGCATAGTTAAAATTTTATGCCACCAATTCGTCATTTCAAATATGTTTTGTTAAATATGATAATGCTTATGTTGAAACAATTCCAATTGTTTTAACATCGAGTAATCTGACAAAGTCTATAGTCGGAGTTGCGAGTTTAACGTTTTTTTTTGGTAGCAGGGCTCAGTTTCGTTGATACTAGAAACCCGTTCTTCCGTTCCCGTTCCATTTCTTCTTCCCTGGGAAAAGGCGCGAATAGACATACGCAAGTCCGATCTTACAGTTGTCACTGAGTCAAGGCGTAACATGAAGGGGCAGCTGTTATGTCTTAGATCAATATTGTACCATGCCTACTCACATAGTAGTAGCCATAATACTTTTAAAAAGACATCCAGGACGATGATTTAGTTTAATAGATCATAATCTAAATTATACATTTTTTTAAAGCATGATTTATTTTATTTATTTAGTAAAGAACACCACTTCCCACCGGAACGCGTAGAACTGTTCAAGGCTCTAGCAGCACAGCCGGATAGTTATGAGCGACTCGCGCGAGCTATAGCCCCATCCATTTACGAAAACCTTGATATCAAGAAGGGGGTGTTGCTGCAACTGCTTGGTGGGACTAAGAAGAACTTTAATGCTGCTGGCAGGACACATTTCAGGTAAATTAAAAAAGAACTAAAATGACAGTTCATTTATACCAGAAGGAGATAGTCATTCACAGAGTCATTGTCAACTGTCGATGTTATGGTGAATGCAACACTTGACATGCCCACATTTACATAAATCAAATCAAATGAAAAATGATAAAATTATTAAAGCATTTTAGCAGGTTAAAACTTTAAAGTTTTTTGTTTTAATATTTTTTTCCTTAATATTGTATATTTGTATCCAACATGGCAGGGCTGATCCTACCACCATCTCTCAGATTAATTTGCTTATATATTGGTGTTTCAAAGGAGCATCTCTGAAATATAAATTAGCAGTAAGATTCTGGTGTTAGTCAGCCCTCCGATCGACCCCTGTCCAATTGAAACGGGAATCGAAATTACGACTGCCTGATCCGAGGTTTGAAACGCTAGCGGTGCTCTCAGACTAAAGTCCTGGGTTCGGAGCTGGGTTGGAGCGTCCGGTGAAGCTGTAAAGGATAGCTGCGGTCAAAAGTATTAGAAAAGTCCGGGAAAAAAATGCGAGTTAGTCAGATTTGAATTCAGCAACTTTGGGTTCAAGTCCGTATATATAATAGTAAAGCACTAGGTCATAGGGTTGTAACATTACTATATTACTTAATACATAATAGTACTATAATATAGTTTACACGTACAATCGTGATCAATTCCTCATCAGATCAGAGATCAACATCCTGCTGTGTGGAGATCCCGGCACTAGCAAGTCACAGCTGCTACGCTGGGTACACGGGCTGGTACCGCGTGCCCAGTATACTTCCGGTCGTGGTTCCTCGGCCGTCGGTCTCACCGCCTACGTCACCAAGGACCCGGACACACGCCAGCTAGTTCTGCAAACGTTAGTATTATAAATATACAAACATATATAAACGTACATTGATCCAATCACACATTCACGTACAAGCACTATGCTCAGGTTCACTCACAGTAGGCAATATCGGTATAGGCTGAGGCCTTTTGTCTGTTCACATTGAAGAGAAATATGGTTTAAAAAAAAAACAATAGACATAGTTCTTGATAATTTTCTAATGATGTTGTAATCAAATTTATCATAACTTTTTTAACTTGTTACAGAGGAGCCCTCGTTCTAGCTGATAATGGAATATGCTGCATTGATGAATTTGACAAGATGAATGACTCAACTCGCAGTGTTCTGCACGAAGTTAGTGTTATAATTTTTAGTTACAATTTCTCATACTTGTATCTTTCTTATCCTTGTATTTTTTTTTTAATATTTATTCAAGAGTGCTCAGGTTTGACTATATTTATAGATATTTTTTAATTATTACTGTTAATTTAAAATATTTAGGATCGCGTTGCCGATCCATATGACATCCTTGGTGTTTCAGGCGTCTATTCTATCTATATTCTTTAACATTGTAACTACATTCTGTACTATTATTGCATAGTATCTTTATAGTCTTTATATAAAAGTATATAAAGACTAGTTGGAGAGCAAAAGAAGTCAGCCACCATCATATCTTTGCCTGTAGTGTGAAATATATGAATTAAAAATTAGGAACGAATTGTGTTATTTACGAAAATAAAATGATTTCGTGGAAACATCGCATATACCGCATAGCAATAGTTTAAGTATGTTTTTTTTCTTTTGTGGAAATAGGTAATGGAACAACAAACCCTATCTATCGCAAAAGCAGGCATCATCTGCCAATTGAACGCGCGCACCTCAATATTAGCGGCCGCTAACCCAGCTGAATCTCAATGGAATAAGAATAAGACTATAGTAGAAAATGTACAACTACCACATACGCTTATGTCCAGGTAAATATATTTGTAATCTATAAACTACCAAACGCAATATGTTTTTTTACGTAATAATTAGGTTGATATTAGGCTTCCTTTCTATTCCAATTACGTAATAAGTACCGCATTAGTAAACTGAACCTGTTAATGGAAAAATAAAAATAAAAAAATTATTAAAATACAAATGTACACATGTTGGGCCTCCCATATTGGATTTGATTATTATAAGTATAAAATTTATTCAAATTCAAAAATCATTTATTCATGTAGGACATTTTAGCCGCTTATGAACGTAAAATTTTTTGTATTATAATTTTTTATTATTTATTATAGCGTAAGTGAAAATTTTGGGTTATATAAAAGGTTAAAAACAAAATATTTTTTAGTTTCACATACCCTTACTCTTATATGGGTATCTCCGAAACCGAACTTTCGGTCGGACACTAAAAAATAGATTATCCTATTCTCGGACCTACCAAGTATACATATAAAATTTTATCAAAATTCTGTAGTTTAGAATTCCATCGCGGACCAACAAAGTGACACGAAATTTTTATATATTAAGATATATAATTGTTGTCTTGTTGTGAATGTGACGATTATATTGCATTGCCCAATAAAGTAATATGAAATGTATTTTAGATTTGACCTCATATTCTTGGTATTGGACCCGCAAGACGAGGTGTTCGACAGGCGATTGGCATCGCATCTTGTGTCATTGTATTTCCAAGATGCTACTAATTCCCAGGACGACCAGGAAGTCGTGGTAAGATTTTATAATCTTAACGATTAAAAACTCAACTAATAAGCTTAAGGTATGCGGGACCTACTTGGACAGATTCCAAAGTCCATCATTAATGATTTACATCCGAGCAAATCTGATTTTATCGGAATTTTGCAATTGTCCTAAAACAAGTGTTCCGTAAGAATAGTATTTCTATTTCTCTTTATTTTCTTTGCTAACTTAGTAAGGAACTTTCGATGTAGGTAGTTTTATAATCAGCCGTCTCAAGGTAAACTAGAGCTGTGCTAAATCGGGCTAATTTAGCAGCCAATCAGACTACAGTCACAAGTATAAATGTGAAATAAGCAATGAAAATAGTTACACTTTTTAAGTAATCTTTAGACTTAAAAAGTGGTGTAAAAGAAATAACACTCGCAAATCAGTGTAAAACCAACATTCGTTTCTTTTATGTTTTATTATACGTTAATTATACGTTACGCGAGCTTGCGCTTTTAGTATTGGCTGGCGATGTACCAGTGGAGAGACAAAACAGTAATTATGAAGGTCAGCATAGCCAAGTTCGAAAATCCCAAGGAATTAACACAATGGCTTCCAAAGGGGACTGACGTGTTCCTTGTTCCTATTACTATTACCTTCCCTAACCCCAAACATTTATTTTTACAGGATATGGCACTTATGCGGGACTACATTGCGTTCGCGAAAGAGCACGTACAACCGACGCTAAGTGAAGCGGCGCAACAAAGATTGATAGACGCATATGTCGATATGAGGTAATGCTAAAATTAAATGTTTTCCGTTACAAAACGTTGATATTCTTTAGAGGACTAAAGAATATCAACGTCTTCTAACGGATCATGAATAATGTCACGCACTCGAGGTTGAGAGCTTCAATCTTTGTAGTCTTACTTAGAGATGGAAATTGAAATCGAAACCCCTTTATTAATTGGAAGGAGAAGTCACAAGCTTCATGTAAAAAAATATGAAATCTAGCAGGATTGTCATCCCTGTGAAAGAGATCTTAATTTTTGTGTAATGACGTTTGAATTTTAGTGTAAAAATTACGAAATTTCAACTATTAAAATGTGAGGAGAAGGGGTCTAAGATTAGTAAAATAATTTAAGGTTTGAGTGAAAAATAATTACTGACATGTTAATAAAAATACTGGTATTTTATAAAATATCGTATAAGATTGAAGCTCTAACTTTCCACTAATATACTTAACAAGTTAATCTACTAAAGAGATAATCTGACCACAAGTTCATTATTTTTTATTACCTCTCCTTGACTTCCTATAATTTTTATCTAAATCTATTTAGCGTTATGATTATAAATGTAATAAATTTAATACATATTTATAATTACTATATCTATGGTAATAATAAGAGATTTATGTCTTACTAACTACTCGCCCCAGCTTCGCACGGGTGTACATGTTATTACATATAAACTTTTTTTGTGGAATCATTTTATCTATTACTAAAAACTGCATTAAAAGCAAGTGGACTGAAACGCCTTCTTCTTGGTATTTCTGACTGCATCTTGTTTTTTTTTTTCTTATCTTATTCAAGTTCAAATTTTTTAGTTGTTAAAACTCATATTGACAGACGTGTCGGTAGCGGCCGCGGTCAGATATCCGCATATCCTCGTCAATTGGAGTCCCTCATCCGGCTGGCTGAAGCTCATGCGAGAGTGCGACTTTCTTCTGTAGTGGAAATATTAGACGTGGACGAAGCGGCAAGGTCAGCACTTTTTAACAAATTTGCAAAAAAGTATATGTGATGAAACCACAGCTATTTTACTATGTTAGATATAGAATGTTCCCATTTTTTACATATAATAAATTAAGGTAAATATATCATATTTTCACACTAGAATCTAACACTGAATTTTATGTTAATATAACGAAAATTATAATATATACAATGTTCTATTTGTCGTTTGTTATCAATATGAAAATTATTTTAACAAGTTTATATATAAGTATATATTGTTATTTGAAATATAATTTAGGGCCATAATTTTTAATTTTTGACATATATTTTAATATGTTATTGTCATAGTTTTAGTCTGTAGTTAACAAAGTAACAGAAAATGTCCTATACAAATAAATGCTTCTGACTTTCCTTAAATGCTAAAAGAAGAGTTCTATAAAAATATCAACGTTAGTCTCTTTAAGGCTAACTCAAAACCTACTGGTCAGATCTTGATCAAAATTATATCAAACCACATATGAAACACCAGTATTCAAACCAAATTGCTCATATAGAAAAAGTTACAAATAGAGGAGTTATTTATTTGAATTCTGTTGAAAATTAGCTTGAATGGAAATAACATTAAGCTTTATTTTGCTTTACATCTGACCATTTGAAATACAGACTCCACCGTGAAGCCTTGAAGCAGTCTGCCACAGATCCAGCTTCAGGCCGCATCGACGTCGGCATCCTCACTACAGGGCTGGGCGCAGCCGCACGCCGACGTCGCGCTGACTTAGTGGCTGCACTGAAAGAACACATCCAGCCATACTCCAAACCCCATACCATTACACATTCCAAGTTGCTGCAAGAAATCAACACTAATGCTCAACTTGTAAGTAATACATTCTATCGAATAAGTGTAGCAAACAAGCTGAAGGCCAACCTGAAAAGTCTACCGTCGTTTATCCCTACATACTTCAAACTCAACATTAACTTGACATTGTCTGGTAGAATCCGCGGATACTCTTCATGCATTGCCATTTCTGATAGGTTTTTTTTTGACTACTCTGTTTTTGGCAGCAGCTGGTCTTTTCAGCTTCACCGGACAATAGGAGGCGAGTGCAAATGCCTGTTGGCCTGAAGGCCAACTCCCACTTATCAGAGGGTACCGCCAGGGGTAGAGATAGGTGAAAGAAGAGACTGCACAGTCCGCAGTCTGTATTCTAAACATGTACAATCACACATCACATGACGACAACTTTTTCACAATTAAGTGATGTGCAGATAGATTCTACTACTAGGAAAGGATATGGGCTGCCTTTTCTCTAAAAAACAGAAGTCATGAATATCAGCTAATAAAAATATAAATGCTAATCGGATTAAAAAGGAATCATTTGTTTACAGACGGTGTCACGAGAGCAATTGGACGAGGCGCTAAGAGATCTGCAGGACGAGGGGAAGGTCGTCATTGTGAGCCACACCCATCTCAGACTCTGTTAACTATTATAAATCGTCTTGTTAAAATAGTATATAAGCTTCGAAATTGAATCAATGATATTATTTTTTAAATAAAATTAAGTTTACCATAAATTTGTGTTTCCGTTGATCTAAACCTGTACAATAAATTCACAATTGTGTAGTATTTACCAACAGGATCGAATCATGATGAAAAATCAATCAAAACATGGTGCTGGTTGAAACTTGCATTTTTAAAAATGAAATAATGAATGCCCTCGAGTATTCACTCTAATATTTTATCATTGATAAGCATAGTAGTAATATCAGTTCTTGTCATGGAGTCTCTGGTCCCTAGACTATCTGGTTATAAAGAAAATTCAGTTTCTCAGTTTAATAAATTAAGTTTATTTACATTTAGTGTATAAAAAGCCTGTGGCAGCATAACAATACAACATATAATTTACCTTCCTTAATATGTCATACAACACATTACTGCTTTATAGGCCAATCATATAACTATGCCAAATTTAAATGCACAGGATTTCACACCGTGTATTTCTTAAAGCTACGTTTTTATTTAGAGGGGTTCTAATCAAATGAGGTATGGGTTTCAGGATGTTAACATTTTTACCTGATAAGAATTATTAAAATAGAAATATAGTAATATTATGGAATGGATGTACATGATGGGAATAAAAGGAGAAGACATTATTAAATTGTAGTTCGATTACTAACCATCATTTCCATACGTCAATAGTTTCTTTATCGTATCAAACCTATTTTAAATTGTGGCTATCTTAGAATACTACATTTAAGGCACACTCAATATAACGATAACAATTAAAACAACAGAAATTTGCGGACAATTATCTTGTTACAAAATAATATAACTTATATCATAATGAAGCTAAAGTTTTCAACCTTTACTTGAAACAAGAAACTAACTTCTTAGCATTCCATGGATTAACCGTGCGGGTGCCGGGTTCATCGTGTGGCAGAAAGGGAAACTCCGAGCAGTTCCCGGGATAATTAGACAGCCAGAAATTTACTATAAATATTTTCTAAAGGAATAACTACTATAGCAAATCTAACGTCTTAAAGTTTACGAAAAAAACAATCAAAATATTCAATGTACAATATACAATTGCAGTAGGAATCTTTTAAAATATGAAGTTTCTATATAATTATAACAATAATTTGTAAATAAAATGCTATTCAATATATTTTAATTTTTATATAGGTAGTATATGTAGGTACAAGTTAATATTTTTGGGAATCAGGTACGGAGTTATTAGTAATATCGAAGCAATATAGTTCTACAGTCTACAAGGTCTGGTGAGTCAGCATAAATATGAAATGATTGCTTTTACAACATATGTACCCTTAATTACTGCGAAATGGACGTCGTATCTATGCTCAATATAAATAGAGCAACCTTTTATCGTGTTGTCAAAACTACTGTAACAAAACGAACAAAGGTATTAATTTTTATAGTTTTATTGTGTTTGTAAATTATAATCTTCACAATTTAGATATCATTTCACTAGGCAGTATTGTGTATTTACATTGACGAACTATAGATTCAGCATCCATTTAGTGGTAATGGGCTCAATAAGACGACTTGTATCTAGATCCATAAAAAAAATAATAATAACAAAATTGTAATAAAAACAGTGAATTAATCAGAATTCCAACAAAAAAAAATTCTTTATGGCGGGGTCTATAATATTTATGTATACATAGATAACAAATTATAGGTTGTCAGTTATGTTATAGACTTCTACTTTGGAATGTCAACATTTTGGCAATTTTATATATTTATCACATAATTTTCACAGAATAAAAAACGTGAAAACACGTCAACTTATACTTGATGCGCTGTATTTATTGTAATATACACAAATTGTATCCACAGAACAAATATTAATAAAAGAAATTTTATGAAGCCGGAAGTTTTGTGTTAATATCTTTGGCATTTAATTTATTTTTCCTAACAAGCCAGTCTGTAATAGATATAGCGTGTACATATATTAAATATATATATAGTTGATAGGATACATATATAGAAATTCCAAAACAAAACCTTATTATAATGTAAATTCATATTGTAGGCTTGGTAAAAGTGTAATGTTTTTTTTTATTCTGTGGTTATATCTTTTGTGATCAGGACCTATAGTTTGAAGTAATTTGCAAGTGCGATCGTGTACCATTATATTATTTTTGGTATATCTTAATAGTGGTTATTCAGACATTATAGAAAATGTTCAAAAATGTATACATAATGATCCGCCGTCGTACAAACCAATTGTTTCAAATTTGTGACTCTAATTTGTGATATACATATGAATGTGAAAGTTGATACATGAAATAAATTTTCTACAAACCACATACACAATCTCTCTTATAAAAACGTCATGTTTAAATAAATTCATTTCAGTTATTGATAATGTTTCTGACTACCTCATCTGTGATAATAGCCGTGAACATACATAATATTTTCTTTCTAACCATTTTCGTAATTTAGTAGTGACCAAATTTAATTCTAGTATGGTTTTTTATGAATTAAGCTGAATATATAATAGTTACAAAAAATATTGGAAGAAAAGTGAGGTTAAGTTTAGTATACGGGAGTTTTATAGATGGCACAATATAATTTATTTACTATTTACTTATATAGTCATTAATACTTTAAATTAGGACATTGGTAGGCACTCGTGTTGGTACTCATATAAAATACATAACTTAAAATTTAGAATATTCCAAAGTGGTCCAAATCCCAAATGTATAAGATTTCCGCTTTATAGCATTGTTGCGAACTATTTTTACGCATATTTTCTTCTTTGTCTGTTTCTTAGAATAGTTTTGTTTTACATTTTGTCAAATTATTAGTAGAATAACGAACAAGAACACGACGTGACCGATAGAGCAGTTAATACAACGCTTAGTAAGAGTTGTCTCCGCTCTTACGAGAACTAAAACAAAATTGCATCTATGCATATGCAAACAAAACCTTCAACATGAATTATATATTGTATAGTTTGTACAACTTGTAAATATATCTATAGTGCTAAAAAATTAGTTGCACTGCTTCAAACTTATTTTATTTTGGCGTGGAAGCTTAAATTGCTATTTCACTTCGATTTCCACTTCTGCCATATAATCCTGTACATTTTATACCAGAATATAAAAACAAAACAATAACTATTAAAAATAGAAACAAAAAAGACTATATATATATATAAATATAGCTGGCAGCAAATACCAAAGCGAATTGTGATTGTTTACAAACCATTAGAAGATAGAGCACAAGTCAATTCACAATAATAACATACTAACTACGACCTGCAACAACTATCAAGAATTAGCAGCGTCCGAGTCCTCTGTCCTGTTTACCGGTACCAATGCTTTCTCCAATTCCGGTTTCCTATCATCCGCTTTCTGGCACGCCTCTAGGACGTATTTGTTGAATAAGTCCGGTTTATCTAGGTATACGTGATGGCCGGCGCCATTTATACCCTGTAGAAAAATAAAACAATCTATTTATTATATATATTTTTTTATCAAAACACGTTCTATGTTATCGAAGTGAAACCATACTATCATTATCGGGTATTGTATACATAATTATTAATATTAAAATTGGGACATACGTTCGATTTTAATACTCATTACTAATATCTAAAATATCCTTACTTTTCTCAATAATTGTGGTGTAATTTCAAAAGTTTCTACCAACATACTTTCATTGACGAAATATTTTCTCAAATACTTAGTCACTTGTTAAAATAACCATGATTCTAAACTTCGGTTTGATTTGGTTAGGTTCGGGCGTTAGTTATTTGTTTTGACTGACCTGACTTTATGTTATCATCCTATACTGGTATTCTGTTATGCGTTACGCCGATAAAGCAGACGAGAGCATGATATCACCCGTAAAAATATAACAATATATCCAAATGAATTCAATCAAAATATCTTTATTCACGTAGATCTATTATAATAACGTCAGCTCGGTGTGTTTTCGACATACAAAGAACTGACAAAAAACTGAGCTCTTATTCTTTTCAATTGAACTTGTACATTGGAGACACAGATTCATTTTAAATTCAATTAGAGAGAATATAGTGAGCACTCCTACTATATGGACAAAATAACATTTATATCTATTCACACAAAAAAAAAAACAATCATTGTAATCCAACACGGCACATCGAGGCAGTGTACCTAAAATTCTAGTTCGTTGCCAGATTATACTAGACCTTATTACCTGGACATAAGTCTTGTCAGACTGGCGATATTCGCTGAGCAACTGCCCAGTGGAGTTATCTACCCATGATCTCGAGCCATAGAGCACGGTGATCGGAAGATTAGGGTCTAACTTGTCGAATCGCTTCACCATGGGATTTTTCGCCCAGCCAAACCCTTGCATCAATGTATGAAAGGCGCTTTCTCCGCTGTAAAAAATGAAATAAATAAATAACACTGGGATATCTAGTCTCACGGCAAGCATAGTTTATTTTATAATCCGGCGGGACTGACTGTCCCGTATACTAACCGTGCTCAGTTTTTTATTATTAAATCACGCAACGTTCGTACCTCTAATTTAATAAAAAGGGAGTTCACCGTTTTTAATTACTATTATAATTGTATTGATTTTTCTAAATATAATTAAAATTATAAACCAATAAAAATATGTTTAAGATATAAAAATAAAGAATATCACTATATAATTTTGTTTTTTATTTGTCACAAGTAAACTAAATTCCAAAAAAATCTGGCAAATGTTAGAGTAAATACGAACAAAGAAAGTGTTGCTTGACTTCATTGACTGCAATATGTTTTAATGTTAATTCCTTATAGCACATTACGTCGCTTATAATACATTACGGTACGGATGTGCGTGGATTCGTGCGGCTAGCTATTTGAGTTATACAGTTATTAATAGGTTACTCTTATTGATTTTCTATTTTGTTTGTATTCAAGTTCGGCATGAGAGTAAAGAAGGATCAGAAAGAGTATTTTATGAATAAAAATTAATAATATTATATACTAAAGAGGTTCGGGTGGCCAAAGGTCCCTAACTAATTGTCGAATACGCAAAAATTACCTTCAATACGAGCTAAAATAAACATGCACGTTGTTATCAGGGTCAATGTAGTCCTTTTTATTAAAAAAAATCTGATTCGACAAATTCTCTTTCGTTAAACAGAGTAAGATGTGAAAATACTAAGATTTTAAAATGCTTTTCACCATTTTTGCAACATTTTTAATTAATAATAACCCTAGACAATTCTTACAGGGCCATCTAGTCCCAAGCAGAGCTTGTGATATGGGTACTACACAACTGATATTAATACACAGGGACATTTTTTTGTAAATATATACATAAATATACATACAAATAATCATCCTCATGAATATAAGTAATTGTATGTCCGAGGAATCGAACTTGCGAACATCGGAGGCTAAGCGCTAGACCAACGAAGCCGTCAGATTAAATAAATAAATAAATAATTAATTCTACATTTATTCTTTACGTACATAATTATAGATCTATATTATATTTTGGGCCGATATATATATAAAAACTCAACTGATTTCCTACTTTTAAATTTAATTATGACAATCATCGATTTCGTAAAATTTTTATATATAAAATAGAAAATCATTTATTCAAATAAACTTAATTTAAGCTTTTGAATAGTCATAACACTTTTTTTATTATTTATCACAAGAAGAACTAGCAAGAAACTTGTGCGTTGCTCTTTTAGATAATCCTTTTAAGTTCACATTTACAAGTCGAAACATGTGAATACAAACTCATCGAATATATATTTTCAATATATATTTTCTTCATTAACAGACATACCCGTTGTAAATTATGTATAAAATATATTCTTAGGTATTTATATTGATTGTTATAACAGCTATATTATCTATACTTAAAATAGATTTGTGACGGTATCAATATTTAATTACATAAGTGCTAAGCAATTACAGCACAGAACAATGGCACAAATGATATTGAATACTTATTATACAACGGGACGATCTTCGAAACGTATAATATGAGACTGTAAATAATATTGCATCCTATTTTTCAATACGTACATATAATATAAGTTAGTGTAAAGCGCTTTTGCTGTAGACAAACTACCAAACAGTTTTTCTGTTTAATAATTCTATTTTTGTATTAAATAGGATTTTTTTTATACGTGAAGATAAAATTTTACGAAATTTGCGCGGACATAGGATTATGAAATTCCGCACACGTATGGTTTAGATAGAGAACGTGTGCAGAATGCTAAAATTAATCATACACATAGAATTTGAACCATAGAACCATAATTTATATAAATATGATCGACTAGTACTTAATATTGCTGTTATAATCGGTTTTTTGTGGCCTTAACTGATGGTTTTAAATAGATATTAGGTTATAAAATAAATAAAAAAATATGATTATAAAATACCTTGGCGTCTGCGAGTTGCATTGGTAGATGTATTCCGGTATAATCGTTTCAGCGTCTTTAATATACTTGGTATACTTCCTAGAGATGTCTGGGCGGGTCTTGCTGACCAGCCACTTGCCGGCCGGGCCCGCGGCGCGGACCGCCCACAGAGGGTTGAACGGCTGCACGACGGTGGCCACGGCGCGTACCCAAAATGGTACTTGGTACTTCTCGTATACATTTGACGGTTTCTCGTTGAAGCCCCACGGATCGGCGAGGATTAAGTGTCGCACTCTATATTGGAGAATAAAAAGAAATACAAACTTCCGACTCTTTGCACTTTACAATTATTGTAGGGATCAATTTTTTTAAACATAAATTATTTCTATATTACTTACTGATAACGCTTACTTTAGGCAAAATATATTTTCATGACACTGATTACAGTCTTTGGGTAATACATTAACAGACAAACCGTAGAAGTACTGTAACAGACAATATATTCAAAACTGCATTCTACTATATTCTCACTGTTATACACCTAATATGGGTTTGTAGTACTGGAATGTCATATTTCAATATTTCAAATAAATAAATGTTTAAAGAAGAAAAAAATATCTTTTACATCAGAATTACACATAAGCTACTAATTTCACGCGGGTAGCTGTACCCGTAGTCATCCATAAAATAATAGACAGGGACTGTGGTACCGTGCGCATTTTTAATCTATCTCTGGAATTTAATACTTTTTAATGTTACCTTTCCGGGTACTTCATAGAATAAGCAGTCGCCAAGTAGCCGCCTAGACTGTGTCCCAGTAGGATCATCTCCTCGAGCTTCACCTCCCGGCGCCATTCCTCCACCGACTCCACCCATTGCGCCTCGGCCTTCTCCGCATCATCCGAGAATTTCGGACGGGAGCTTCGGCCGAAACCTATATGATTTTAGTTATATAAATATACATAAAATATTTTTTTAAACTTATCTTGTTTATTTGAAAATGGAATGGAACACAAGGTGATCTATTCTGTGAGTCTATTCTGGAGCCTAAAATCAATTTCGATTTCAATCAAATTAATTTGTATACTGTTCTTTTAAAATGTAATCAAGACAAAACCGAATTATAATAATCCGTTTAGTATGGATATTTAAAACCTATAATTGTTTTAAATGATACGTTTATTTGAAAATGGAATGGCAAACAAGTTGATGGACGCACATGCGGGTCTATTCTATAATCTAATCGCAATTCGGATTTCAAATAATTTTTTATACTGTTTTTTATATGTAACCAAGACAAAACTGAATAAATTCAATTTTTTTCGGTTTAATACGGATATTCAATAGTCACGTTTTACGCAAAAAATAGTAAAACATATTATTATATTCACTAATAGCACAGATAACATAATATTACATACAGATACCCCGTCCCATACAAGAAAATGGTTCCTTCCTAACTCGGGCTATTCTTCGGGCTATTTTATTTCGCCACCGTAGCCGCTAGATGTCGCTAGATCTGAAGCAGTTCGGATTACTAGTGGGTGCTTGCAAAGCATGAAAATAGATGGCAGTGAATTCAGTCTACATGACATCTGTTTTGCAAAGATATGTATATAATAGATATGTAGGTAACTGTATCGTGTACCTCATTAGGGACGATTCAAGATTCAATGTAAATGTGTAGGTATAATATCGTTAGCCGACACTCTGCAGATATGGCTTATGTGCCAATGTATATACCTATTATGTTATGGTTTATTTTACATTCCATGCCTATTTTTTTGATATGTTGTAACGCGTCTGCGCTACGTATAGCCCGATTTTGATACTTTTATACTCGTACGTATCAAAATCGGGCTAATTTCAATCGTTATGTGTAATCGACTGGTTTTAGCTACAATTAATTTACTGGTATATACCTCATGTATTCTACGATGTACCCCTCTTTTCCCTAATGAGAATTCCGCTATATCTTATATATAAATTTTGTATCACAGTGTTAGTTGCCATATTTCTCCCACATTTTGATGAAATTTGATATGTACACTTGCCAGGTCTGAGGTAGGGTTGTTATCTATTTTTTATACCCCTAAGTCATAGGGGTGGCCTACCCCGAAAAAATATTTTTTTGTTTACATTGAAAATACATACACGCCTAAATTTTCACCCGTCTTTCACCAACCCCTATTTTTAATAGCGATATTCTTACAAATATTATAAATGCTAAAGTAACTCAGTCTGTCTGTTTGTCTCGCTTTCACGCCAAAACTACTGAACTGATTTAATTGAAATTTGGTAGACAGATAATGTAGACCCTGAGAAAGGCTACTTTTTAATGCGAAAAAGTATTGAAAGGGGAAATGAAAGGCTATATGAGGATATCGTAATTTTTAAAGTCAGATCTTGTAAGATTAAGTGAACAGGGTTGGTCTAGGTTTTTCATTATTAGAAATGTGTAACGGGGTAACACGTTATTTAGTGCAAAATTGTGTATATTACAATAAAATTTAACGAGAAAATATTATAATGATGTCACTGGGACACTCATTGCCTTACTACTATATCGTCCGTTAGTCGCGAACTTTCTGGAAACACGAGAGGCGCGCTCCTATTGGTTAGTAGATGAGGTAGACGAGTCTCACGGCGCCGCAGCGTAAGTACTTACTATACATACGTAGTATACATATGGGTGTTACAAATGTTTTTATTACGAGTAATATTACTCTGTTATCTAAGCAAGTAATGTGTGCTTATTTTGAATTTGATACCATTCTGAATTACTCGTATATCTTTCAATATCTTTAGCGGTATAAACCAGGTTATGTACTACTACTAGTATTGTTAGTGAGGGATAAAGTTGATGAACAAAAATAAAACAATATTCGTATTAAAAATATATTCATCTAATATTTTTGGCATTATTTTTAAGTTTCTTCCAAATACAAGGGGTCTGACATGGGGTGTTATGTACCTACATTAGAAGATAATTTACCTACATTAGAAGATAATTTTTGACATGTATGAAATGTATGTACCTACATAAAAAGTTCATTTTTGAAATGTATGAAAGAAATGTATGTACCTACATTAAAAGATAATTTTTGACATGTATGAAATGTATGAAAGAAATGTGTGTACCTACATTAAAAGATAATTTTTGACATGTATGAAATGTATGAAAGAAATGTAGTACCTACATTAAAATATAATTTTTTAAATGTATGAAAGTAATGTATGTACCTACATTAAAAGATAATTTTTGACATGTATGAAATGTATGTACCTACATAAAAAGTTCATTTTTTAAATGTATGAAATGTATGAAAGAAATGTATGTATGTACCTACATTAAAATATAATTTTTTAAATGTATGAGATGTATGAAAGAAATGTATGTACCTACATAAAAAGTTCATTTTTGAAATGTATGAAATGTATGAAAGAAATGTATGTACCTACATTAAAAGATAATTTTTGACATGTATGAAATGTATGTACCTACAAGTTCATTTTTGAAATGTATGAAATGTATGAAAGAAATACCTACATTAAAATATAATTTTTTAAATGTATGAGATGTATGAAAGAAATGTATGTACCTACATAAAAAGATCATTTTTGAAATGTATGAAATGTATGAAAGAAATGTATGTACCTACATTAAAAGATAATTTTTGACATGCATGAAATGTGTGTACCTACATTAAAAGATAATTTTTGACATGTATGAAATGTATGTACCTACATTAAAATATAATTTTTGAAATGTATGCACCGTACAATAACAATACACGTTAAACATCATACCACAGAGTCATACGCAAGTTAAAAACAAACTGCTATGATATATTAATGAGAAAGGAAAATCAACTTTATGGTATTCGAGTTAGGGTCGATTTCTCTCTTTTTTTTAAATACTATTTTAATCTTACCAGTTGCCAGTATTCGAAGACAGCTACGATTCGTACTCGATATTTTAAATTATTATGTAATCGATTATTCAGTACAAATGTAAATAACCAACGACACTAATAATGTACTACTATATTCCGTTCTTTGAAACGGAACACTGCTATAATACATAATAATGAAAATTTACTGTTCACAACGACTCATTAAAAGCATCATCGAATAATGCGCTGTAATAAAATCCTGTTATCGATTATTAAAAAAAATCGATAATACATGTATTTATTTTTAATATGACAACACTTCATACATAAGTATTATTGAAATAGTATTACTTGCTTGTTCGGCTATTTTTAATTTACTTAAAATTTTTTTATATGTTTAATTTACAATAATAATATATTAAGTGCTTATTATTGGAAAATATAAAAAAGACATTTAATTAGGCCGATACAAATGACGACAATGCCATCTATGAAAGCATTTTGAAAACATTGAGCCCCATATTAGCACTGATTAAAGTGTAATTAAGTACTGGAAAATAACAAAATGAGTAAATATATGAAAATTACTTTTCTAAACGCATTATTTCATTTTAACATGTATATATAACTTTTTAAAAATTGATTAAACATTTTTGAAAACACAGTTTTGTTTTTTAAAACGTTTGCAAAACTATGAAGAATTCCATCGATACCAATCACGCCATCTATATGCAACTTTTAGCAATAATAATGGCTACTTCCTCATTGAGTGCCACTGCTAATAGTGACCCGGGCAGACGTTGTCATTTCCAAAATTGCAACATCGCCTACCGGGTGCAATTGTTGTTATCAACATATCCAGGAACCCATTGAAATATACACACAAAATTCAACTAAGTTTAAGAGAAATTAGGTGATAAACATACATACAAAAGAATCATATATATATATAAGATATTACAGCAGCATATGAATCACAGAATCCTATAAATATTGCATGTAATGTACTTACATCAATGACTTTGACAGCCGCTTTTATCATTGAATATTCATAATGACTGTGCACAAATGTACATAAACAAAACTTTTGATTGAATAAATATAGAAATGTTAGACAAATAAACCATTAAGTGACATACCTATATTATACGAGTATAATGATCATCTGCCTCTACCTGATCCCATTTATTTGGGGTCGGCGTAATATGTTTTTCTCTTCCATTCTTTACTCCCTTTCTTACCATATCTTCTTTCACACAGTCCATAGTCCATTAGTCCATAAAATATAGTAAATCAATGTTGTTTTTGTAACTAAACGTTAAATATAAGTAAAAAAATAATAATATCTAAATACTCCTTTGAATTGCGATATAATTATGTACCAATAAAGCTGTAAACACTGTAATTAAAACTAGCTATGATGTAACAGTGTTACGCTGTGAAACTTCTAGACGGTTGATATTCTAAGAAACAACATGTGTGTTATAAAAAACTGTAACGACTGTATGTAATCTTAGATGAAGTAGTCGATTAAATACAATCAAATAGATACAGTCAAAATAAAATATAAAATGACAATCACTTTTCGAATTGTTTAAAAAAAGTAACAGTGTAATCCTACGTTATAAATTTGGATGTTTGTTATAGAGATGACACAAATATTCGTCTTCTATTCGGTTTTTGGGCCAATATTGTATACTTTTGGCAGATTAATATTATGCGTTGGTTTCATAATTTGAATACCCAATTATGAACTAAAAATATTGGATGTGGTTAATGTAAAAATTATCATCTTTTTGTGATAGGAAAGAGTTCTTTGCGATATTTGAAATCGGTATTTAACAAAATCACTATTCTCCATAAGACCTTCCGTTAATTTGGTGTGGCATCTGCACTCGCCCAATTTAAGTTCGGCGACGCTGTAAAGGCCAGCGGCTGCAAACAGCATTAGATAAAAAAAGCACCAAACCACTTCCGGCTTTGAATGAAATTTGAAAACATATCGACTCACATCACATTAATACAAAACAAGAGAGATAAGAGAATGAGACACAGCCTGTATAACTAAAACTCACCCAAAACGTCAATAGCATAGACAGGCCTGTTCGCGGAGAGAGCGTCAAGATTTGGACACCAGAGCGCGACACCAGCGCCCATGCCATGCAGCAACACCAGTGGAGTCTTCGGCGACTCGACGTTCAGTGATATAGTCCATATTTTATCACTCTGTCCCACAACCGATCCAATATCCACGTAGAAACTCTTGTATACTGTGTTAAGACCTGCAAAAAAGTGGAGGGTTCAATTTACAAACTTATACAAGTTTTTTATAATTGCTTTATATTAATCGGGTAGTAAACGTATTCCGTATTTATACGTTACGAATCCCAATTCACGTTTTTCATATGACAGAAATATTGCGAGATTGTTTCACATTTGATAAATTCCTAATATTTAAGACATATTTGGTTTTAGCTGTGCTCACAATTTCGACAGTAGACGAATAAGATTGAAAATCGTGATGAAATAATACCTAATTAAAAACTTGCTTTCAGTCATTGTCTACAATGAAGGGATAAACAACGGATGCAAGAGTTAATCAATCAATGCTAGAAATAAACCAGATATTTACTTTCAGTGATTCATATGAACCTATCTACATAATTCTAAAATAATTTGTTACAATTGTGAGACCACATGGTGGTATAATACGTGCCCGCGATTTCATACGCATGAAATTTATAGCGTTATTCTGATTTACAGCGCTATTTTATTGTAAAGTGTCCTCAAAATCCAGTTCACTAGGTTTTGCGTGAAGAAGTAATAAACATCAATCCATTCATCTATACTCACAAACTATAGTAATTATATTAAAAAGATCATTAATCTAATATTACAAATGCGAAACTGCATCTGTCTGTCCGTTACCTTAAACGAGTAAAGGGCTGAATGGGTCATAATAAAATTTCAAGTGATTGATTATCGAGGACGGATACAAGCTATCTTTAATGTCAAAAAAACGAAATCGCGGGTAAGATGATACTCGAGAACGTAGTAAAACATATTATTATCAATAAATAATACTACACGAACACTTGGTTCTTATCCAGTACAATTTCATTGTACACATTTATTCCGGTTACTAATTGCCGTATTATAAATACCTTATAGAATAATATACATATGTAATGTATGTAAGAATACAAATAAATATTTATGTGGTCACGGCACTAACGAGTGCAATCTGCCACAATAGTGCCGATAAATCATCATCTATCGGCCAGTAGGTAGTTCTCCTTCATAAAGCTGGGCATCATGTTGGTGGACCTAGGACCCGGTAAAAAAAAATACCGTAGTGTTATTATTTAAATGTACGAAATCTCCGCAAATTGATGTTTTTGTAACGTTCTTCCTTAATTCAAATATGCCAGTCACGTTCAGATTCGTCATTCGGCGACGTAGTAACGTTACATTAGTCAGAGTGCCCTTGAATGTTGTAATCCAGGGCCGTCCAAACATGTTACGATCTCGGTTAATTAAAAAAAAGTCTAAAATAAGTTGAAGGGCCGCGGAATCATAAATATATGTATTCCGACTGAAAAATAAAACTTTGGGACGCGAAATATCCATATATTTATTCTTTGGCGTAGTTTAAGGATTCGCAAAAAATCAGGATGACTCTTGTTAGGTATAAATATAAATAGGTATAAATTCATTTATGTATGTGGTAATCAAAGTAAAATACTGTGCATCCAGGATGTGAATTAATATTACAAACCCGAAAGTGTTTGTTATTTTGTCTTATCCATTATGATTCTAGTAATAAATGGCTGAACGAATGTAAATAAAATTATACGTGTAGATGTTCCACGACTTTTATAAAATGAAATTTCGTATTTGTGCCAGATCAAACCGCATGCAGTCTACGGTCCTTACTTTAGACAGCTCTGTTGTAATTCATACTTGTTAAAGTATACGCGAACATTTATGTCCATAGATCGTTTTAGCTATTTCTTAAACTACACTTATTTTTTTTATAAACTCCTTTATTAAATGAAATAAACTGATTTTACAACTCTTGCATCTAGAGAAAAATACGTTTTCAGTAAATACGTAACGTGTTAGTTATTTAATAGTAAAAAATTAAACTCCTGCAATAATTGTACTCACGCGAATCCGGTGCATGCCGCTATATTGTTACATATTCAAGGATCTCCGGGATCGTTGTACATCGATAGTATATGTTATATGATGACGCATATTAACAATTATCTAAATACAATCTTATCAATCGAATCCATTATATACAATATACATTATGTTATTACGTCATTCGACAATATACGGAGGCGCGCAGTGAATAATTGGAAGTAATATAAATTTAATGGAATTGCGTTGAAATCAGTGAAAATGTAAGTTATTGTAAAACACAAATAAAATACATAAAAATCTAACATCCCATTATCGTGCCAATCTATGAAAATCAGCTGTAAAAAAATTATTTTTGGATACGAAATAAAATTGCAAATTTAATTTAATAAATATGTAGAAATTAATGGATCAGTAGAATAAGATAACATACTGCCCGCCCAAATAATGGGATAAAAACTTGTCAACGATGATATTGAACAATATGTTCAATAAAAAATAATTAGAAAAATTACTACAGTAATATTATAGAGTGCAATTTGCCAAGTATTGTGGTAACGAAAGTATCGTATCCGTGAGAACCCCCGGTAGGCCTTCATATGCTCTGTCGGCATCTTGCTGATTTTGCAAATTACGCAATTCAGGCCAAAAGGTTCTATATTAGTGCTAGCACAAATAATAATAATAATCCTGAATAGTTCATACAGCTCCATCTAGTTCCAAACTAAACAGAGCTTGTGTCATGTTTATTAGACACTTATAGAAATAATTAAATATATGTTTCTTACAAAATATATGTTACATACATATAGAAAACATAGAAAATATAAACAATCATAGTGTGTAATACAAATGTGTGTATGGTCCGAGGTATGGAATCTGCAACCATGGGATGTAAAGCGGTATGCTAAGCCGTTAAAAGACGTGCCGTTCGTAGATTACACCGTGTAGTAACACTTCGAGAAATTGTAAATTATTTTTATCATATAAACTCTTGCAGTTAGATAATTACATATATTATAGTAGATAGGTAAATACATTTATCAAAAAAGTTTCTTCCGTCTAATATCATGTTGTAAATGATAATATTATAAGAAAACAATATTGTAAATAAACGAACAAACCAAATTGTTAGGGTGAGAGTGGATAAGCTATTAATGGTAGTAGTGTCGTGTCAGGTCTACGTAATGAGCTACCCTTTAAAAACACGATGCCGTAACTAACCTGACTAACGGTCCTAGGATATAATTTTAGGAGGTATATACTTATCCAGTATTGCCTGCTTAGTGCTTACCCCAAAAACAGCTGATCATTATAATAATAAAGTGTTTATATTATACTGAAATTGAAGTGGTCTAAATACATAATTAAGAGTGGCAATATGTAGTTTGTGTGTTAGCAGTCCAGTGTGATTTTGAGTGCTAACACCGCTAACTAGCGCGCCGAGATTGTATTCAAAATGTACATTTTTTTATAAGACAAGCATTTACAATTTTATTTTATTTAATTAATTTATTTTTCCTTTAAAGTTTTAAATTTACACAGAATATATATAACTTTAAAAGTATTTAGATAATGATTAAGACGGCGTGGTTAATTTAATTGACTTATATAAAACGAGGCAATTCTAGGTTCTAATTTTGAAAAATGTTATGTTTCTATTTAATCGACGGATTGTGTAAATTATTTTTTAAATAATTGCCAGTATTCTGTGAACATATTTGGGAGTATAAATTTAAATACGAGAAAATTATTGAAAGCTATAGGTTTTAGAATTCTATTCAGACAGTCATTCCGGGTCTATTTAAGGCACAAAATATAATAAATGCATAAACGAAATTTTTTTGTCAAATCAACTTTTAAGTTAAAGCAGTAAATAATATTTCCCAAAATTTGTAACCCAATAATCATAATTGCTATTCCAGCTATTACTCAAGGGCATCATACTCAATGTGCTCATGCTACCGTTCAAGTCTACAGATAAGGTCAGTAAGAAAATAATCACTGCGATTTCTACTATTCAACAGGTGGAATGTTGCTATTACTGAGTAATCGCTACTTTACTTTTTTTATTTTAAGTCATTAAATTTTTTTTATTTAATTAAGAACGTAAAGCATTTATACCTAAGTTTTACAAATTACATTTTTAAATACATTGTCAAGAATCTGTAACTCTCTAAAGAAAATATTATTATCCTATTTATTTTAGACAAATAAAAAGTATGATACAGCTACAGATTACATAATAGTACGATGTCATTGTGGAGATTCACAATGTAGGAAATGACTAATAAAGGACCCCTCTAATACGAAGCAGGGTCAGGTGATGTTGTTACTATTATGTTAATACTACTTAGGTACTCAATGTCACATTAATTATAATATTTTTTTTGTAATATTATATTGATATTTATTTAAGATTTACAGTACTGTACGGGTATCTATTCCCCGTACTTGTTTGTAAGGTTGCGGGTGCAGGTGGAAACAAGAAAGACAAGTGTAATTATCCTCTCGAGCAGAGTTCGGTGGTCTGTACTAGCGATGGAAGCGGAATGAATTGTGCCGCGTTCGGCACCTATATTTATACTCCGCCCGCTCGCACCGTGTCACGTACTAGGTAACGATTGTGTTACGCACATAGGTGCGAGCGGGACGGAGAGCGCGAAAGACCACCTCTACTCGCTCCTTTATTTATTAATTTAAACTTTACATACAATGCAATTATATTTAATTCTACCTATTAGGGAATTGAAACTACTACAATTATAAATTTTATTAAGCTAACAATAATCAAATATTTACAATAGTCGCGAACATATCTCCCGCCGCAGCTAAGCTGTATTTAATTCGAGTTCGCGTTGTTCGATTGGCAGGATTACTAATTTCTTCGTAGGCCGCCGAAGTATCCCCTTGTTAGTGCGCACGTCGACCGCCCGTATTTCACCATCCGGTCCCGGATACGTAGCCACCACCACGCCGCGCGGCCAGGAGTTCCGAGGCAGGTTGCCGTCCGCCACCAACACCAAGTCTTCTAACTTGATGACTCCGTGTGTAGCTCGGGGCTCCCGCCGGTGTTGTAGCTGGGGTAAATATTCTGTTACCCAGCGCCTCCAGAAGCAGTCAGCGAGCCACTGACTGGCGCGCCACTCCTTTCTGCCCGCCGTATCGCCCTCAGCGAAAGCTCCCGGCAGTGGTACGCGGGACGGACCTCCCAATAGGAAGTGGTTGGGGGTGAGTGCGTCCTCGTCGTCTGCTGATGTCGACACGTGGGTGAGAGGTCGACTGTTGAGGGTGTGTTCTACTTCCACCAGCAGGGTGAGGAGGACTTCTTCTTTCGGGGCTCGTTCATGCAGCGTCGCGGCCAGCGCGGTTTTTACGCTGCGCACTAGTCGTTCCCAGGCGCCGCCCATGAAGGGAGCGCTCGGTGGTATGTAGCGCCAGCGTATAAAGCGCACCGACGACTCTTCTTCCATGGCTTCAGCGGCTGCTTTCTTCATCTCGAGGTCGGCACCCTTGAGGTTGGTGCCTTGGTCCGACCACAGCTCCGTGGGGCACCCGCGGCGGCTTATAAAGCGCCGCAGAGCCATTACTGCGGAGTCGGTGCTGAGGCTGCCGGCGATCTCCAGGTGCACAGCCCTCGTGGTGAGACATGTGAACAGCACGCCGTACCGCTTCTGATGCGTGCGACCCACCGTCACTGTCATCGGCCCGAAGTAGTCTAGGCCGGTGAAGGTGAACGGCCGTTGATGATGTGCCAGCCTGCTGCGTGGGTGGTTGCCCGTTGATGGTTGTGCTGGTGCTGCTTTCCTGATGCGGCACGTTTGGCATCTCTTCAGTTCACTACGAACGGCATGTCGTAGGCGCAACACCCACATGTGTTGACGCACCTCGTTCGCAGTGGTTTCGAAGCCCCCGTGATGAAGTTTTCTGTGCACCCATGCTATGTACAGGCGTACCCATACATGTTGACCGTCGACTATGGGTGGTTCCCGTTGCTCCGCGGACAGATCGGCGGCAGCCGACACCCTTGAGCGGAGTCGCAGCACATTGTCTTCGTCGATAAAAATGGACAACTGTATAAGTCGACTACTCGACGACAGTTGTTTATTGCGTCGCAACGCCGCTATATCGATGCTGAATGCCTCTTCCTGTATTGAGCGGATCCATAGCCTACGGGCGCGTTCTAAGTAGTGTGTATCTATGGGTATATAACACACAGGCGTACGTACGTTTTTTCTTTTCGACGGTCCTGGTTTTCTTATCTTGTTGCTTCGCCACGTGGGATCGTCTTCATGTTTTTTGTTTCTCTTGTGGGTAGCGACGGCGCAGTGTTGCTTGAGTGGTCGTAACTTATCTATAAATTGCAATACGCGGGCCGTACTGCGGACGATCTTCATCCAGTCGGAGAATCGCGCGGGATCGGGCAACGCTCGAGATAATCGTGTTGCATCTTGTATTGTGTGGGCGCGCTCTTCGCTTGTATTTTCCGTATGGTGGGAATCGCCTTCATGAGGCCACTCTTCTTCTGGTCGATATAGAAACTGCGGCCCCCGGAACCATCTGTGTGTTGAAGTGAAATGGTGTGGTACGTCGCGTGTGGCATCATCCGCGACGTTGTCGGCCGTCGGCACCCATCTCCACTCGTTCGTTTTCGTATCTTCCATAATTTCAGCGACTCGGTGAGCGACGAAGGGCTTGAATGCACGCGGCCCGGTGCGTAACCAAGACAGTACGGTACGCGAATCCGACCAGTAGACACGACGGGCAGGTTTCAGATCGTGTTCTTCGACAGCCGTGCGTGACAGGCGGCTCCCTAGTACGGCCGCTTGCAGCTCCAGACGTGGTATAGTGGTGACCTTGTTCAAAGGGGCCACTCTTCCCTTGGCTGCGATGAGTGACACACGTACCTCGCCGGTCACGCATACGGCCCGCCAGTATACGACACAGGCGTATGCATCTGAGCTCGCGTCGACGAATGTGTGAAGCTCCGTCGTATGTGCCGTCGCCACACCGGGGTAACACCGTGGTATTACCAAGTGGGGTAACTGCTGTGCGTGCGATATCCAGCTCCGCCACGCTGCTGCTTCCCGTTCTTGCAGTTCGGTGTCCCAGCCGATACCCGTGCGCCACGTTTCTTGTAATATCTTCTTGGCTTGTATTGTGACGGGTGTGGCCAGGCCCAATGGGTCGAACAGCGACATAACGGCGCGGAGGGCTTCTCTCTTCGTTGGGGTGCGTTCGCCTCGTATGATGTGTAACGGAAGTTTGTTCCCGTTGAAGTTGAACCCGAGACTGTCTTCCTCAGGCCGCCACACCATTCCCAGTATCTTCTCAGCGTCGAGTTGCACCATGTTCTCTTCATTTCTATGTGAGAACTCTTCTCGTACATGGCGCGAGTTCGATGCCCAGCGCTGAAGATAGTAGTTCGCCCGGCTGTGGATGTAGGCGACCTCGCTTGAGACTCGTACGGCTTGCTCTTCAGTGTCGAAGCTAGCGAGGTAGTCGTCAACATAGTGATTGACAACCACCGCTGCAGCCGCCTCCGGGAACTCTTCTTTATGTAGTTCGGCGTTCTTGTTCTTCACGTATATCGCCGTGCATGGCGACGAAGTGGCCCCGAAGATGACGCTCTTCATCCTATATTCGACAGCTGGACCCTGGCGTCGATCTCCTCTCCATAGAAACCGTTGCATGTCTCGGTCTTCTTCTCGTATTGTGACACGCATGAACATATCCTTGATGTCCGCTGTGACCGCCACACGGCGCTGTCGGAACCTCATGAGGACCCCAGGTAGTGATTGGAGTAGGTCGGGTCCCGACAGCAGCATGTCGTTGAGACTAATGCCCCTTGTCTTGGCGGCGGCGTCGTGCACGATGCGCAGCTTGTCCGGTTTCTGTGGGTTGATGACAGCGAAGTGTGGCAGGTACCATACTCGTTCAGTCTTCACCGGTGGGGCGATTTCTGCATATCCCCTTTCTAACAGCGTGGTAATTTGCTGTTTATATCTGTTCTTCATGTCTTCATTCTTGTCGAGTTTTTTCTCAATTAACTCGAGGCGTCGCATTGCTGAGTCGTAGTTAGCCGGCGGCGTTGCGTTATCGCGTTTCCATAGCAACGCGGTCTCGTAGCCTCCCGCCGGTAACGGGCGAGTTTTTTCTTGCAATATTTTCAGCGCGCGTTGTTCCTCTTCATTGTATGAGCGCTTCGGTGTGACGCCCAGTGATTCGAGAGCGAAGTGTTCTTTCATTAATCGCTCTATGGATTCTTCATTTTCTTGCCCGTCGACTAAGTGACTGATTCTGTGCACTTGCTGTCTCGCTCTCGCCGCTCCCGTGCCGTGCAACACCCAACCCAGGTCGGTGAGTGATGCGACCGGTTGTGTCTTATTGCCTCTTCTGACTTCATGTGCGAGCAGCAAATGCCAGTTGTCTTGACCCAGCAGAACCGTCGGTTGACCTTCTTCATATGTCAGCTGATCTATTATATCGTACAAGTGTGGACAGTCTTCTATTGCGCTGCGTGATACTGTTTGTGGAGATAACAGTAGTTTCTTCATGGTTCGCGCAGACACGGCATGATCTTCCGATCTTCGTCCCCGTATTGTGAAGTGGACAAGCTTCGATTCATCGGCGTTTATGCGTGTCCCGGCCACGGCCTCTATGTAGAAGGGTGCGGGAGGACCAGTGGCGCCGATTTGCTTCGCTGTTGCTTCTTCGATGATGGTGCACGTTGCGCCGTCGTCCAGGAGTGCGTATGTATCGCACGTTCCTTTGGGACCGATCACTTGTATCGGCACTATCTTGAGGAATGCGATCTTCTTATCTTCTCTCGCAGACGCGACGACTGCGGCTGCTTTATCATCGGAGGGCTCGCTGTCCTTCTTCTCTATGGTGTCGACGTGCAGGAGTGGGTGATGTAGGTGTGTACACCCACCAACGTTGCATCTCTTCGTCTTGCAGTTGTGACGAAATCTTTTTATCCTCAGGCAACGGAAACATAGCCTGTGTTTTTTTGCTATCTCCCATCTTGCTTGTGGCTCGGCGTTCTTCACAGTGATGCAATCGGGTGGTGCGTGTCCCTCCCTGTTGCACGTCGGACACGGCGGTGAAGTCGGTTTCTCCTGCGTGATGTATGTTTTCACGCTTCTCTTCGTTGCTGGCTCCCGCCGGTCTTCATTTACTATTATTTCGGCGGGTGCGAAGTCACCGCACCTGGCTGCGGTGATTTGCAGGAACTTGGAGAGCGTTATCAGGTCCGGTTGATCAGCTGGCTGTTCTGCTACGAAGTCGTAGTATTTGAATCGTAGCGCAGAAGGCATCTTCTCCGTGATGGATCTTGTCACTTCTTCGTTGTACAAATAGTGGTTCTTCTTCAGGGCTTGAATTGTTGCAGTGACATTGGCTATTCTGGATGCGAATAGACAGATGTCCTTGGGGTTGTCTGACAGCCGCGGCAGCGCACGAAGTTTATTCATCTCGGCCATCACGAGTGCTCCTGGACGGCCGAACCTCGTAGCAAGTAATTGTATTACTTCTGCTGCAGACGTATCCCCAACGAAAAGACAGTGTGCAGCCTCTTTGGCCGCACCCTTTAAACACCGACGTAATCTACCCAAGTTTTCTTGCTCGGTCAGCTGCCCCGCAGACTCTTCGTAGGCCATCTTCCAGGGCAGCCATTCGCTTGACGCGCCGTTGAAGGGTGGTAGTTCTGTGACTCGCGGCACTGTGGAGGGCTGAATTGCGCGAGCTGCCATAGTCATTGCAGTCGCCAATTCCTTATAGTCGATGCCCCCTTTCAGTGAATCCTCTTCTTTCTTCGTTGGCATCATCGGTGCTATGGAGTCTTCCCTCGGACCGTTGTGGCTTGCATGGTCCCGTCGGAATGCGTCGCTGCACGGCTGCGGCTGCGGCGCTTTCGTTCCCTCTCCGGCGGGTATCGATGAGATATTAATCCCCTGATGCAAGTCGGCGGTCGTCCTCTCTGTGTGCGGCTCCATTGTGAGTGCCAATGTGCTCGTCCGGCGAATCCAGTCCGTAGTCCTCTCTCTTCTTAATGTGGCGGCGTCCTCTTCATTTTCGTCCTCCTCTTCGTCGTCCGTGTCTGCCTCCAATGCTGCGACGCGTGCGGCGGCCAGTTCTACCTCCTTGCGTAGCAATTCTTCTCGGGCTTTAGCCAATTCTTTCTTCTTTTTTGAAGCTGTGGTGCGCGGCGCCCTTGGAATTGTTGTGGTAGTCTCCGCAGAAGTCTCCGCGGAAGTCTCCGTGGTAGCAGTAGGTTCCGAGGACGTGTACGTCGTGGTGGTCGACGTAGTGGCGGCAGCAGGCGACGTAGTGGCGGCGACGGTCGGTGTAGCGGCGACAGGCGACGTGACGGCGGCGGTGTTTTCTTCGTTTGATTGAGCTTCCATGGCTGTTCTTTGGCTTCTTGTTGTTGGCATCTGTGATCTTGATCTCTGTGCAGTCTTGCTTTCTTCTTCCAACAATCCGGCTTCTCGAAGGACCAGATGGTCTTGCTTTCTTCTTCCAACAATCCGGCTTCTCGAAGGACCAGATGGTCTTGCTTTCTTCTTCCAACAATCCGGCTTCTCGAAGGACCAGATGGTCTTGCTTTCTTCTTCCAACAATCCGGCTTCTCGAAGGACCAGATGTACGGGTATCTATTCCCCGTACTTGTTTGTAAGGTTGCGGGTGCAGGTGGAAACAAGAAAGACAAGTGTAATTATCCTCTCGAGCAGAGTTCGGTGGTCTGTACTAGCGATGGAAGCGGAATGAATTGTGCCGCGTTCGGCACCTATATTTATACTCCGCCCGCTCGCACCGTGTCACGTACTAGGTAACGATTGTGTTACGCACATAGGTGCGAGCGGGACGGAGAGCGCGAAAGACCACCTCTACTCGCTCCTTTATTTATTAATTTAAACTTTACATACAATGCAATTATATTTAATTCTACCTATTAGGGAATTGAAACTACTACAATTATAAATTTTATTAAGCTAACAATAATCAAATATTTACAATAGTCGCGAATAATACGCACATACCGCGGACTTAACACTCTATTGATGTTAAGTAGAAATGGTATTATATATAGATGTATAGATATAAATATGAGGATCAGACAAATAATTAGTATTTAATTAGTTGTTGTAGGATTACTTTTCTTTATGAGCAATCTTATCGTTCATTTTTAGATTTGTAATTTAGTGATTTTACGCTAAAATGTATATTGTGACGGCCTTGGAAGACCAATTATTTAGCTATTCATGGTAAATGTCCAGTCCATAACAACGGACATTATTCAAATGCCTTTATTTACAATTATATCTACGTGTTCTATATCCATATCATACTACCAAACATGACATATCAAATAATTAATATCTCACTGCAGATAAATGGTAATTTAGAATATATTCTATAGATAATGGATGATGGCAATTACCATCATCATCCATTGGCATATGATAGATAGTATATAATAATTTTAAACCACATTCTGGCAGATAAAGCCTCGGTAGCAATAGAAAAACTCATTCAAACAAATTCAAACGATTGTAAACTTATTTCACGCTTATTTACAATTGTATAATATTATTATTTCGGGAATTCGTAAATATATTAATTTGTTATTTGGTATAAAATATTTTTTTACCGACATATGTATGTTACAACGTGGAATTGAAAAAGTTTTAGTCTAGTATATGAATTATTTATATGTACTTAATATTATAGAGAGAAGGGATTTTGTCATGAGGAAACCTCAGTTTGGAACCACTACACCGATTTTATAAACACTATCACGGCGTGGTATGAATGGTTGGAATATATATATACAACAATGACATATGTAATTAAAATTAATGAAGCGGGTGAAGCCGGGTCGGGCCAATAGTTATATAAGTATATAAAAAACTTACATGATAGTATTTTCTTTTCGATGTTCCGTAGCATGGTATCCGACTGGCGAGTCCAGCTGAACCATCCTCCAGTCCAGCTAAAAATAATTAAAACATTAGGGTGTGTTCACAACAACGTATAATCAGCCACCGACTATTTCCGCTGTTTACTAATTTTCCATGCATCAGGTGTTTAACACATTAATGAAAAAATAACTACAACCAAGTAACTAAAGTTTCATGTTATTTATACGTTTATTGTAAGTATATTTATGTATAATTTAGACAAATACGTATTTTATTCACCAATTCCAAACACACAATATACTTAATTTTTTTATGTCTAATTTTAAATGTATAATTCCGATAAAAGTTACGTTAGACTATTCTATTATATACTATTAATTGTCCATTAATTACGATCTAAAATTAAAAACTAAAAACAAAATTTAAGACTGAACTTATTACAGACTTGTAACATTTTTAAATCAGAATTAAGGAAATGATTTTCGAATGATATAATTTCGGGTATTTGGATACATCACAGAAGGAATTATAAATACGAGGAGCAAAACATCTCGATTAGTTGTTCGTAAGATTTTCGAGTTTATAACCATTAGTCGGCAGCTGACTATATGGTAATGTGAACGCGGCCTTATATGTAAATTTCATTGTATGTATTTTGTGTGAACATAAATGTCACCATATTTAGTAGCAATATTCTAATTCTAAATGCAAATTAATACTAACATGAAAATGTATTGACAGCTTGAGCAATATTAATATTAATGTTAGTGAATACTTATTATGAGTTATATTTTTTTTCAGTTTGTAAGATATTGCTTTCTTACTAATATTACGAACATGTTGATTCTCGTGTCCCCGTGTGAATTTTGTACTACATACATACGTCACATAAATAATTTAATAATTTAAAAAAAACAAGGTAAAGGTAAAATCATAGCTGCTAAAATATTCCCAAATTAATATAATAAAAAATTGTTTATAATGATTAGTTTGATTATTTATTCCCCATTATATTATTTTCGGGATTCATCCCAAATGGCGCCAGTATGGTAAATAGGTTAATGGCTTGACCTATAATAATGGTTATAGATTAACCTCCCTATTCACAAAAACGTCTTATAAACCTATTTTAACCAAAACTGTGTTCTCCTTTTCTTACAAAATATCACATTTTATCATTTTTTCAAATGTTCCTTCATTTGAAAAAATGATAATGAAAAACGTGATATTTTTAATAGGATTGTAGGTACTTATTGTTCTTAAGAATACATAGAATACAATGTTAATATTTTCATCGAGAAGATAAATATAATATATCAGTCAGTCTTACACCAACAAATATGTGGGAAATTGTTAGGATATAAAATATATCTACTTATTAAACTACCAACCAATCAACAGGATTGATGGTATTGAATTCTGTCTTATGGACTTGACAGAAGTCAAGATGGCATTATTATGCGCATATAAATTGATGAGTAATGTCTACACTACATAGAAAATATTACAGTTCTTAATATCTAGATTAAGCATATGATTCAATGTGCAAAGATCAGAAAAATGTGATTAGTAAATTGATAACAAATTTATGTTATTAAGGACATTCATATTGTGTGTATTCTCTAGGTAGATCATTATATCTATTTATACATTGAATTCCTATACATAATGTATGTCTATCACTTGTCTAATATCATTAATTATGTGATTAGACATATTGTGAGTTGTATTTTTTTTAATATATGAATATTTTTCAATGCCATTCATCTAATTCATACAATTGTACCTTATCTTTAAGGATAAATTATAACAATGTATTGTACTGTTAATAAATAAATTATTTAAAATAGATATCAGAAATTAGCAAAAGTGTCTGCTTCTCTGTATGTTTCTAAGCTACCTTTTCATAATAACTATACTATTAACTCTGCCATTGTCGGTCCCAAGCCCGGATGAGAAAAGAGGAGGGTCGGTTGAGAACGACGAAAACAAAGTCAACCGTAAAATTCGTCAACGCCGAGCCGCAGGCGGCGGTTAATTAACCTGTTTAGGGCAACAGCGGACCTAGGGGAGTTAAATGCCCCCTAAAAATAGCTGCAATACTACCCTGGGAAAGTAGTATGAGTGTCTTCTCCCAACCCCCCTCTTAAATGGAAATGTCAAATAATGAGAGCAATTGTACGTCATGCGATCCGGCTAACCCCCGGCGCTCTCCGGTACCCGGGCCGGAGGGTGTGAAATTAGTTACCGAAGACTTAATGGAAGTAGGCGACCAGGCTTCCATTACAGTGAATACTACTGGCAGCAAAAAACTTATTCAGCAGGCCTTTCACCGCAGTCTGTTTATTACCAGACCTAGAAGTCATTCTTTGGGAAGCAAATCTCCAGAATGTTCACACACCGTGGAAGAACCACCAAGAGAATCGCCAAGCCCTCGAGGCCCACCTTCATGGCAAAGAGTACCAGGTACTAGAAATCTGAAACGGAAAAAAATCAGTGATTCCCCAGAGAGCTTAGCCACCAGCAACATGTTCAGCCAATTACCAATCGACTTAACAGAAGAACCCATTACAATTGAGAAACCCGCAAAAACAAAATCTAGCAAGCCTCCTCCGATAATACTGTATGGTATAGAAGATGTCAATAAATTAACTGAACTCGTGGAATCTGTTGCTAATAAAAATGCATTCACATATCGGATTTCAAACAGAAACCAACTAAGAATTAACACCCTGGATATGGAAGCTTACAAAAAAATCATCAGTAAATTTCGTGAAAATGGTCTAATTGGTCATACATTTAACAAAAAGGAAGAACGGCTCTGTCGTATTGTCATTCGGAATCTTCATCACACAACACCCAAAAGTGAGATAAAGGAAGAAATTGAAAAAACTGGAAACAGTGTTGTTGGGGAAATCATTAACTCCAGATATGGTCCAGAGAAGAAACCTACGTCAACATTCTTTGTGAATCTCTTGCCTAGTGTAAACAACAAAGCCGCTAAAGAAATCAAGTATATCTACCACCAGTCTGTAATCATTGAGGATCCCAGGAAGAAAAGTTCAATTGTACAGTGTCAACGATGCCAGCAATATGGGCACACAAAGAATTACTGCATGAGACCTTACCGTTGTGTAAAATGTGCACAGGCGCATAAAACCTCAGACTGTCCAAAACGCGATAGAAACACACCAGCCGAATGTGCGCTGTGCCAAGGGTCTCATCCCGCAAACTACAAAGGTTGTGAGGTGTACAAGGAAATACTTGCCAGAAAAACTAACAAGTACGGTCACAGAAGAGCTGTTAGAAGTCTCGCGATCCAAGATCAAAATTCTTGTAAAAATACTGCCCAACAATCTTCATCTACGCAGAAAGAAAATGAACCACTCTCCTACGCCCAAGCTACTAGAAACGTATCAGATAAACAGAAACCGATTTCAGCGACCAAAGAAAATAGCACACCTAATGTAAACAAAAACCTAACTGTACTAGAAACTTTACTCACCAAACAAAACGAGAAATTCGACTTAATCTTACAACAAATGGGTACTCTAATGAGTCTCATGACCACACTCATAACCAAACTACAAGGGTAACAGGCCTTGGACTAAGATTAGCGACTTGGAACATAAACGGACTTTCACCAAATAAAGATGAGCTCGAGATACTAATGGCCGAGCACAAACTAGATGCTGTCCTAATATCTGAAGCACACTGCACAGACAAAACTAACGTCAAAATCAAAGGTTTCCAGATATATACTACAAACCACCCAGATGGTACGGGACATGCAGGATCAGCTATAATTATTCGGAATACTATAAAGCATGATCTACTACCTGAATATAAAACTGAACAGATCCAGGCTACTACAGTCGCAATACAGGACAGATGTGGATACCTTAATGTCTCTGCTGTATACTGTCCACCAAAACATCGTATGGACACCGACTTGTTCTCTCGCTTCTTCTCAAGTCTAGGAAATCGTTTTATAGCAGGAGGTGATTGGAACTCTAAACATGTTCATTGGGGCTCCAGACTAATAACGACTAGAGGGAGACAATTAAAGCTGTGTATGGACAAAAATAAGCTAAGCTCAATTTTACCACTAGAACCAACCTACTGGCCTGTTGATCACAATCGGATCCCGGACATACTCGACTTTTTCATAACAAAAGGACTCTCCAAAGAATACATGAAAGTTGAGTCGTGTATTGATGGATCATCTGACCATACTCCGGTTTTACTAACCATCAGCTCAACTATTATTGAATTTGAGACACCTGCAAGATTGTACAATCAATGTACTGATTGGTCCTCCTTCAGAGAATACATAGAAGAACACCTCAATGTAAATGTTAGACTCAAAGAAGCGGAGGAAATTGAATCAGCAGTAATACAATTTACCAATCTCATCCAAGTCGCTGCATGGAAATGCACACCTTCTACCGAACGTAGGTATCAACCTACTAATGTGCAATTGGATATAAAGATCATGATTCAAGAGAAACGCAGACTACGAAGAAATTGGCAGCTGAGCCGTCATCCACAAGATAAGGCCATCCTCAACAAAGCCATCGTTGAATTAAAGGAAGCCATAAAGAATGTCAATGATCTTACACTGCAAGCAAAGTTGGAGTCTCTAACTGCCACTAAAGCTACAAACTATTCGCTCTGGAAGGCCACCCGATGCTGCGACAGACCTAACGTACCAAAATTCCCAATAAAAAAGGACGTAGACTGGGCCAGAACAAGCCAAGATAAAGCGGATTTATTTGCAGACCATCTAACAAGCGTCTTTAAACCAAATGAAACATCAGACAACACTTCAGAAGAATACGTTGACGCAATCCTGAAACAAGACCTTCAATTGGACTTGCCCCTAGACCTATATCGCCCGCCGAGGTCATAAAAACCATCAGTCGGCTAGACAGTAAAAAGGCGCCAGGATACGACCTCATCACTAAAGAAGTGCTATCAGAACTACCGAGAAAAGCTATTGTTTTTATTACTACCATCTTTAACTCTATGCTGCGAATAGGGTATTTCCCAAGCGCGTGGAAGGTCTCGGAGGTAATCATGATTTATAAGGCCGGAAAACCAGTAACTGACAAAACATCATACCGACCTATCAGCCTGTTACCTACACTATCCAAGATACTGGAGAAAATGTTACTACGGAGAATTATGCCAAGCCTCTTAGAAGGCAAAGTGATACCAGACCACCAATTTGGCTTCAGAGAGCGGCATGGCACAGTAGAACAAGCCCACAGAGTATGCGACGCCATAAGAACATCTCTTGAACAAATAGAATACTGTTCTTCAGCGTTCTTAGATATCCAGCAGGCGTTTGACACGGTCTGGCACAAAGGCCTGCTATGTAAGATCAAGCAGAGTATTTCCCACTCATACTTCTCATTATTAAAATCTTACCTAGAAGATCGAATATTTTATGTGAAAGAAGGTGACGCCACTTCTAATTTTAAAGAACTCAATGCTGGGGTACCACAAGGATCTGTTCTTGGGCCAATGCTCTATACTTTGTACACTGCTGATCTACCACTTACTCCTGGGACAATCACGGCTACATTTGCAGACGATACCGCCATACTGGCAAGTAATAAAGATCCCAGACTGGCATCGGAGAACCTCCAGAAAGGCCTCAATAAGTTGAATGAATGGCTCCAAAAATGGAAAATAAGGGTTAGCGCTGCAAAGTCTGTCCAGGTGACATTCACTCTCAAAAAAGAAGACTGCCCACCTGTTATGTTAGGCCAATCTACTCTACCTCACAGTGACCATGTAAGATACCTTGGCTTCCACATTGATCGTAGACTAACCTGGAGATATCACATCAATCGCAAAAAGCAAGAGCTACAGCTAAAGTACAATAGTCTATATTGGATGCTAGGAAGGAACTCTAGACTGTCCATGGACAACAAACTCCTCATTTATAAAGTTATTTTGAAGCCTGTTTGGACGTATGGTCTGCAACTATGGGGCAGCGCAAGTGATTCCAACATAAATATTCTCCAGCGCCAACAAAACAAAATCTTAAGAACCATTGCACAAATACCATGGTACATAACCAACACTGAAGTCCATGATCACCTTCAAATAAGAACAGTGAAGGAGGAAATTCGGAATTTGGCAGCCAAATATAAAGAACGGTTGATTCATCACCCCAACAAACTTGCTCGACAACTCACCATAGTACAGCATGTGAGACGACTAAAACGCCATCATATCCTGGAGCTAGAAGATCGGCAGTAGCTCTGGGATGCAGATGAGTAAGGTTTCCAATGGGAAGCCGCTCTACATGATAGCATCACAGAACATATTCGCTTATAGTCCTGGGACTGATCGCAAATGTACTCGGAGAAAAAAAAAAAAAAAAAACCTCTTCATAATAATCAGCTAAATGGAACTTAATGAAATTGATAGGTGTGAAGATAGAATATATCATGACATGACTTAATATAGAATATCATTGATTTTATTAGCTAATGTCTACATGTTATAAGAAATTAATGGAATGTTTTTAAATTAAGACTAACTAAAAAAATCTCTAATATCTATGAGAATTATAAAACAAAACAAATACAATAGAAGCACTAATATGAAAGTATGTGTCAAATATTTGCTTTAGTTTTTACATTAAAGAACAATTACCATTTTAATGGCGTAGAATCAGTGTGTGATTTAATGAATAGTGACTTATATTTTAACTTAAACAATTTCACCAAAAATATTTTTTAAAGAATGACATTGCAACATATTTTATATCCAAATAACTGTAACTGTAAATAAGGTCAAAGCATGGTAAATAATTTATATAAGCAGTCTAAAACATGCAAAGGAGATCTATATGAAGCAACTATAGACATTAACTGGAATAATCCTTACTTCCACACAAAGGAAAATATAGTTCCAATCCATGTCCTGCATACTATACTGAAATTTGAAATACATGTTAATGATTTAATGATTATGAGATTGTCGTAATGAATATAATTATATGGGACACAACATACATTAGTTGTAATTCAAAACCATTGCTTATTCTAAATAGATATAATACTTCAACCATTGAAAAATATATAGGTTGGTTACAGATTTATTGAAGAATTTAAAAGTTATTTTGTCTATAATTCAAATTGAAATTCAAAATATCATTATTTCTGTAGGTCTGTTACAGACTCTTATGATATATCTAATATACCGTCAGTTTGGAATGATTTACAGAGATGAAAAGCAATGATAAGAAACTCAGCTTGTATTCTTTTCAAATAAATTGTATATGTTTACAATAATACAGAATAATTTTTAAATTCAAATTTGGGAGAATAGAGTGACCACCAGCATATATTATTTAAATAAATCTATGGTATTATAATATTATACCAATATTACTAGAATTGAACATAAGAATATTCTCGATTATACTCTGTCAATCCCATATAATGGTATGAAAGCAAGGCAATGATAGTTCTTATTATTGAAAAAGTTTTAGACAGAAATCAAAGCTGAAAAATATTACATATCCTTAATTTGGATAACATTACAATGTAATATTACATGTAATTTCATTTTGTTTTTGAATTGACTACAAATACAGAGAAGTCTCTTTAGTAATCTATACATGCATTTGTGATGTATGACTACAGGCCAGTAAATGATTCTTGCTCTTCCAAATTTTCTTTTAAAAGTATTCTATAAAAAAAAAACACACAGATGTCTTGTTTATAAACCAATACATGCAAAAAAAAAACTAAGGGCCACAGCAAACTATAACTTGCTTGATATATCCCATGGGTGTTTGCACTAATATCTGAAACATATCAGATTGCATTGTAATAAATTATGACAATAATATTATTATTATAAGATTCTCTTTCTATGATTGCTTATATTAATAAAACCTTAAAGTCCTTAAATTGATCCAATTTAAAAGTTATTAAACAATTCCATTAAAAATAAGGATATCACTTATAATATTCCAGTGCAACTATCACTATTATAATTTATATGCATGATGATGATGATTATGGTATGATTTGTGGAGACAAAATAATACTTTGGTGTAACTAAGACTTATTTAATAATATAATATAGTACTCAATTGTGAAATTACCTCAATGTGCTGATAATGACATGACAAATGAGTGGCAAAATATATTTAGTCCAAATGTAATATGGCTCAAAGAATTTTGGCATAACAGACAGTGTGCAGAGAACCTATAATGAAAATTTAAATTAAATGATAATATTTATCATTACTATACGCTAACCGGAAGCAGAGCAATACACTATGATAAAGCAATTGCGCAATGATATTTGAAAAAAGAATCGCAACATTTTTATACCTGGATTCAGTAGTGTGAAGATTTAATTCACTACCCATTTGGTCACAAGTCCGTATTTCAATATAAACATATCACTATCACGAGAAACATATAATAACTGCAGTAAGCTAAATTATGTTCGTGTTATTTATTCGAATGCGTAAAACTGTCTGAAAAAATATGACAAGAAAATATCAGTAGAAGAAAAACTGTAGGCAGGACGGACGGCAAATTTCAAATCGTTGCCTTGACTTTGACAATTTGACATTGACGCTTTGTCGTTGACAGTTTACCACTACGTTCCTATTCAGATTTTCTTGATCACTTATTTAAACTAACTAGAGAAATATTAATTTTAAACATTTAGTTATTTACTTAAAATAAGGGTGATCGTAAATAGTGGTCGTAATAAATCATAAATAATATTCTGTAATCCTTTAAACATGCACATAGTATTGAGTTAGGACGCGAAATTAACCGTGGTACTGTCTGACTGATAATATTACAAACTAAACATATAGAAATGCTACGCATGATATTTGCAATTACTTAGGTATTTTATATATGTAAGCCTATAATATCAAATAGAGAATATGTTCTATAATTTATGGTAGCTTCCAGTAACTATGGCAATGATGAAATTAAATATACAAACAACAAATAAAAAATAAACAATTGCATAAAGACAATAACAATATGCAAGTGTCTACAGTTCAGCCAGTATTTAAATTAGAATTAAATCATAAAGTTACACCGAATGTTGTTACAATAGCAAAGTATGATGGCACACATCCTTGTCTTACTGCATCAGCTGGATATGATAAAGTATGTTTTCCAAATACATATTAAGTTACCCATAAATGATTTAGGACACAGTGATCTGGTAGTTTACTACCCTGACTTAAACTGAAAGGTCTTGCGTTCTATTCAGGTTGTCACCAAAAAAATTGTGTGTCAATTTAAATTACTTACCTAGTTTGCGGTGTTGACAACACCGTTAACAAACTAAATTATTCCGTGAGACGGTACTACGCTGGTCGTCTGACACGTTATATTCAAATGACAAATATACCCAGTGAAATGTCAAGTGTTGCATTTTCCACGACGGCTACAGGTGGCATTGCCCCTGACCACTCCAGGGGGGCTAACTGTCGTGAACATTTTTTTTCTTGGTGGGGAAACAAGCATACAGCTCATCTGATGGAAACGGGTACTGTAGCCAATGAACACCTGAAATACCAGGGGTATCGCGAGCGCGTTGCCGACCCTTAAAAATCCTTAATATAACCTTCTTGAAAGACCTCAGCAGGTAGCTCATTCCAAAATCTAAGTATATCTACGCGGGAGGAAGCTCCTTTGAAACCGCACTGTCTGGAACTGGAACCAAAATGGTGACACCACTTCGTATGGGTACATTCGTATGGGAATGAAGTCCCTGCCGATGGCAACCGGTGCGACCATAAAAGGTTGCCGTAGACATCACGTGGAACAATACCTAACAATTATATCTATTATTTACAAAATTTAATGCACTTTAAAACCACAACATGATGTGTAGTTTCTTTTTGATATGATACAATAGATTATAATACACCACCCTCATGGCGGCATCGCAAGTGGACGGGCTCAACGCTCAGAAGCTCATGGAGAGGTTTCTGAACTGAACCTCAGTCAGGCTGTCATCGCAGTAGCCGCGGGGCCCATCAAACCAGACTGTGGAAGGGACATGCTTCTCATTGGATCCCCTACTCAGATATTAGGTAACTAAATTATTATATTATTTTACGGCCTCGGTAGTCCAGAGGTTTAGCACTAGCGCTGGTCGTGGGTTTGATTTTTCGCACGGTACAAAGATTTGTGTTCATTAGTATGATTGTTTGTACTGGTCTGTGTGCTGACTATGTTCGTATTTAGAAAAAATATATACATATGTATTTATTTAAACCTGAATACACAAATACAATATATAAATCTACATATGGCGAGCGTTTTCTACCAGTCAACCATAGGGCAAACTGAGAAATCCATAAGCAAGCGCATTATGGACTAGATGGCGCTGTGTGGATTATCCAGGGTTATTATATTTATTTTAACAATTGCAGCATACGATGTAAATGAAAATACGGATCTCTTCTTCAAAGAGGCTCCAGATGGCGTGAACGTCATCATCACAGGGAACTTTGCTAAATATAACGAGACGCTGGTGATCGTTGGTGGAAATAGCTCCGTGCAAGGTCTCGATGGCCAAGGAAATGAATTGTTTTGGAATGTTGTTGGGGGCAAAGTGTATGATATGATCGCTTTCGACTTCGACAAGGATGGAGAGAACGAGGTTTGAAAATTAATAATAAACGTTATCTTTACATAGTATAAAACACCGCCACCGTCAATGCCACTGTCTATTCGCTTACATTAAACTACGCAACAGATTTTAATGCAGTTTTTAGCAATAGATAGATTTATTCAAGTGGATAGTTTGTGTGTATAATACATGCGCGTACAGAAGCGGCTGAGAAAATCAAACATTTGTAAAGATTCGCGTCGGTGCGATACCGCTAGTTATATATAAAATATAATGTGAAATGCTTTACACCAAGTTATTTATTACTTATTGCAACTTATTACAACGTTAAAAATTACGGTCAAGAGGTAGCGATTTCAAGTCTGACCGTCACCAAAAAACAACTTGAAGAACAATGAGGTTCCTACCTATTATACTAAGAAACCACTTCACCCATTTTAAGGATAAATTATAACATTGTATTGTACTGTTAATAAATAAATAAATAAAATTAGATATTAGAAATGCAAAAGTGTCTGTCTCTCTGTCTGTTTCTAAGCTACCTTTTCATAATAATCAGCTAAACGGAACTTAATGAAATTGATAGATGTGAAGATAAAATGTATCATGACAATGGACATAGACTCAATATAGAATATTCATAGATTTCATTATCTACTATCTACTTGTTACAAGAAATTAATGTAATGTTTTTAAATTAAGACTAACTAAAAAAATTCTCTAATATCTATGAGATTTCTACATATTTTACTACGAAATCACTTCACCCATGATGTAGGTGTTATAAATGTATGGCGCTTGAAGAAACTTAAAATATGGTTTCAGCTCATAATAGGCTGTGACGATTCATTCATCAGGGTGCTGAAAAATAATCAGTTCATTGTGGAACTGGCGGAGACAGGTCCAGTCGTATGCTTGTCCGCAGTGTCGGACGTTAGATTTGCGTATGCTTTGGCGAATGGGACCATTGGTATTTATGAAGAAGGAATACGTTTGTGGAGAGTCAAGGTATAACCACCACTACTTCTTTTTTATGGATGATACAACGCGCCCACGTTAACGGTATACACTGGCGAAGGATGATAAGATGGGCAGAGTCATGATAATTACGATGGATTCATGGAACCGCGTTAAAACCTTTCGTTGGTTAATCCATACTGATTAGCCCATCCAAGTCAGGTTTGACTTGATACTTTGCTAGTAATAGGGCTAGCAATAGTCCACATTACTAATAATATCGTTTTGGCTAATCAATACTGCTACAGAAACTACCACTTTGACTTGATGCGAAATTAAGATAAAAAAGTTAAGGATATGAGGGCTATCCGTATCTAAAGTTACGCCAACTTTACTCATTTTACTGCCCCCCTCCCCCCTCCTCCTTCGATCTCAATTTTCATTGTTTCTTAAGAAAGTTGGTGACTAGAAGATGTACGTGATGTGTAAATTGAGAATGAGCCTATATGATGGCTTCGGTGGTTTAGCGGTATATCACATCGCTATACTTCCTATGGTTATAGGTATAATTCCTTGCACGGTACAAACATTTGTATCCATGATTGTTTATAAGGATATTTTATATGATATTATGTATGAATTTACAAAAAAAAAACACAAGATCTACTTAGTTTTGGGACTAGATACTGCTGTGTAATTTGTACTTGTTGTTATTATATTACACGACCATGACGTTGCTTAGTTTATTAATAAGTGTGATCAAATATACTCGTTTATATTTATCAATGTTTTAGTCAAAGCAAAATGCACTCTCACTACGATGGTCAGGGGACTCGCTGGCCTGTTGTTGGGGCAACGGTCGCATTGACTGGCGTGAAGGAAACACGGGGAAGGTACTTCGACGCGTTCAAATGAGAATGAATGCAGCAGCAATGCTTCTTGCAGATTATCGTTCTGTTGGTGCCCCCGATTTGGTCTGCATATCTGATAGGGGCGAAGGTATCTTTTTGTTGTTCACTAAATGACACAATAGGCTTCCTGTCGTTTCGTATCACGTGATAACTACTCTTTATGTACCTACTTCATCCAGGATAGTGATTTAAGTCTATAGTTTTAATCTAACTGTACCGCGCAACTTAGTCTGTATCACACTTCTTTGACATATATAATTTAATATGGGCGATTTTAAATTTAGGTACATAATGTATTTTTTAATTATATTCTGATGTATAAGCTATATTACTGTAAAGCTTTATCAAAACTCGTGCAGTAGTTTTTGCGTGAAAGAGTAACAAACATCTATCCACCATACTACATTTTTTTTGTTTTTATTATAATATTAGTAAGAAGTAAGACTAACTAAGTATATCCAGTGTCGTTGCTCGCGTAACTTGGTAAAAACAATATCATGTGTTAATCTAGAATATGATTTATGTGTGTGCCAAAATTAACACCGCACATAGCACTACTTCCGATGGACGCAGGTTCTATTCTCATACGATAGAAACTCTTGTATTCATAAGTATGAGAGTTTGGATATTTTATATACATATCATATGTATATATAGTATATGTATATGGTAAAAACATAATACATATAATATGTGTTATGTTTTTACAAAAAAATGAATTTAAGTATAGTACAACTAATTGGGGCTGTTACTTGGTACCTATAGTATAAGCTGCTTATTTTAGGACTAGATGCCGCTGTATACATTGTCCTGGGTAAATATAATTATTCTTTTATTTCATCAGTTTTGGGTTTCTCTCCGTATCAAGAAAATGCCGGTTTCAATGCAACATCAAAGAAGATGCCAACGGAAGAAGACAGGATGGCCATTACTGAGTTATTCAATAAGAAACAAGCATTATTAGTTGAACTTCAGCATTATGAAGCCAATGCTGCTAGCAGCTCGTTAAGCCTGGAGAGTCCTGACCGTCCTATGAGTGCAATGCCAACTAACACGCGCTTGCAGGTCGCCGTTAGCGCAGTACCTGATGAGGTAAATAGAGCTCGTGTACCTACTTAAAGAAATTGTCCATTCCTGGGATATACAAAAATTTATATTAATGAGTATGTTTTTTTTTGCACAGGTTTGAACATTAAAATAAATTAGTAGATATAAATAAATATTTCAATATGGGATAAGGAAGAAGCAGATGAAATAAATATTTCAGTATGTCAATAGTATTTACTAACAAAAATAAACATTGGTACCTAACTGCTAGTGCATTTACCAACCGACTTAAAAAAATCTAGTCATAATTGATTATATCTGATATAGATAGGTACCTACTATATCAATATTTAGTCTGTAGTACAGATATAGATTAAACTGGGATATTTATCAGATTCTCAAACTGGGTTATAAAACTGATGGTGTTTAGAGATTAATAAAACAAACGTGTTTCTATACTTGGTCACACTGAGAATATAAAACTCTAAAATCCATTTTAGTGATGCAGAGTTTCTGTCGTTGTAGTTCTTGCCATTTTCCATGATTATTCATCAATCTCTTTAGCAGGGATGTTATGGATATGAAATTTCAGATACGGATAGGTTTCGGATATAGTAATGATTACTATACTGGATACGAATACGGATGCGGATATGAAATTATTTCGGATTATTTCGTTAGTTTCGGATAATTTCGGTTACGGATATTAATTTTTTTAGCAATTTCAAAAGTAAAATACAAATACCTAACTAATACAATGGCTACAGAACGTGTCGCAATTAGGCTCCGCCCCTATCCGGTACTATTATATCAGATTCGGTTACAATTTACAGATATTTTTTCATATCGGATACGTTAACATCCCTCTTTAGTTTTTGATACGAGACGACTCCAGCTTTTTTCTCGATCTGGTGGATTTAAAACCCTCTTGTCGTTGGAGTTCTTTCCATTTTACTTCAATCTCTGTAGTTGTTGATATGACACGACATCAACTTTTTCCTCGATCAGCTTGATATAGCAGAGTTAAAACTACGCTATTTTAATTTGTAAAATCATTTGGTTTTCTTAAAAGTAAACTAGGTGAATGTGTTTTGATATGATGCAGGGAAATTTGAATTTAGCAATATCTACTAATAATGAGACGATTGTCCGCGCGGCGTTAATTCTGGCGGAGGGTGTATTCAATACTGGGGAGATGTTGGCGCGACATCCGCTACCTGCTCATCTTCGATCCATTCTGCATGTACCACTGAAGCCTCCAAGAGATGTACCAGTTGATGTGCATATAAAGGTAAAATAATAAATGTTTATATATATAATATGTTTATATGCTTAGTGATACTGGTGATACTTACTGACTTACCTACCAACATACGGTGAAAAATAATAAGTTCTGATTTTGCTGAAAAACAAAAACCACATCTCTTTCGTGTTGAAAAGACTGACAAAAACACCCCCTATCATCTTAGATTCAAATATACCTACATTTTTAGTTTTTATTTAATTTTGTAAGTAATCCTTTTTAAGTTTGTTATTGTCAAATTTTTTTAGTTTGTAATCTTGTTTGGTTATTGTCAATTTTTATGCTTACTTTGTTAGTAGTAGTTTAGAACTTGACTTAATGTGCCATCGTCGTCGTCGGTCTCTTATTGTATTAATTTACTGGTAAAGGCTATAACAGAATAGCAGAGATGTTGGACTCACTGCCCCCAGAGTTATAGACCGTTTTGTCTACTTCATTACTTTTAAATTTTATTATTGTATATGGGCAACAATTGTACTAGTTTTTGAGACAAATAAAGATGATTATTATTATTATTATAATACCACGAAATATATCATGTTTTGTATTTATCACAACATTCACATTTGACAATGCTTCAGAGTCCCTCTCCTATCTAAGAAATGAGTCCTAAAGGTATATTGTTATTAATCAATATCAGTTGGTAAGTAATATAATAATGATACAAAGTACCTAAATGTTTCAACAGTTTTTCTCATCTCCAGGTTTTATAAAAGTAAAAGTATATTATGTTCAGTTCCTTAAGGGTGAAGGAAAAGATTATTTTTATCTTATTACTATTAGTACATATTGCAATTAATTTTTACTTTTTGTATCCATTTTAGGCACTAGTTGGTTATGGAGATAGTGAACAGTTCCATATATTTGAACTTACAAAACAACTGCCAAGATTTTCTATGTACACCCTAGCTCCTCCATCATTAGCAAACACAAAACATGGTAGCAATGTTACATTCCGCATTACTGAGAGAGTTCAAAGGATCTGTATTTGGTTGAACCAGAACTTCCTTCTAGAGCAGGAAATTGAACTAGAATCAGAAGAGACAAAAGAACTTCACATAAGTTTCATTTGTTTGAGAGATAGGACTCGGTTGGAAATGGATTTCAAAGCAGATGGGCAGGTCAAGTTTAGTACAACTGATATACGACTTGCTGGTGATCTTGTACAGAGCTTGGCCATTTATTTAAACTTATCTGACTTACAGGTAATAATGATAATTATATCTATTCACCTACTTCCCCTATGCTGTAGTAAAGAGTATATTATGTGTTCGTCTAGAATTTGTATTTATATGTGTACCAAATTTCATATGAATCCATCCAGTATTTATTGTATGAACTAATAAAAACATCCATTTTAGTATTTGTTACCTTGCTTAAGTAATATATAGTTGTATAGGTGGTTTAGTACAATGAAACTCGATATTTATAGTTAAATAATTGCTATTTATCTTATAAACTTCTTATAACCTACACAGATCAACTTCACTGACCATAAAGTTCTACAAAACCGACACACTTAACAGGGTTAAAGAAAAACATATTATTGTGTGGTGGTTCCCGTTGGCTCACGGCTTTCACAACTTCCTGGCCAATAACTCCTCCCACCACAGCAGCAGCTCCCGATACAGTGCCAAATACATCCGTCAACAATGCATCACTCACAAAACCTACAGGAAGTGCTAATTCTTTGACAAGTTCATCACGCATACGCAACAATATTTCGGTGTCGTTTTTCCTTTTTGCTGGATCAGGGTTGCGGTTATACTCGTCTCTGAAGCGCAGCAGAACTTTCATAACAAAGTAGGATGGGTCTCCGCGACGTAACCGCGAACGCAATTCTGGCTTCGTCCAGTCCGCAGACAAAGCATTTTGCAAGGGCACATAGATCGCTCGGCGTTTCACTGTGATAGTAACTGTTTCTCGGGCATTTTTCTCTGTGTCGTCAGGCCCACGTTTCACGGCCTTATGCTGCACTATTTCTTCTGAATACTCATGATCAACGAGATCCGCAAACATGTACCCATACATACCCCAGACATCGCCGCAAAGGAATTTCTTATTGCTGTCACGGCATACATTGTTAATACGTTCCAATTGTTCTTGCTTTAAACCAGTTGCACATACAATGTCAAATGTAGTAAAATACTCATCGGGTAACTCATCCACGGATTTGTTTTCTGAAGTGACGTCCACCATAGGGTTTAATGCCCTCGCTCTCTGTAGTGACGCCTCGGCTCTGTTTTCGCCTACTTTATCAGGAGGTGCTAAAAATTGAGAGTAAAGGTCGATTTCTTTTAATTTCTCGTTGTCTAAGAGGCAAACACTTTTGACTCCTGACAAAATTATGTTCTTAGCGGTTTCAGCACCAAGACCTGATAGACCGATGATTAATACTTTTGATGCACGTAATCTTTTTTGAGACTCCAAACCCCACAGACGTATTTGGCGATCATATTGCTCTGCCTCGGCCTCAGATAGTTCTACTTCATTATTTTCAACCATTTTCAAAGAATTTTATGATATAAAGTTAGTTTTTCAGTTTATTTCAATGACGCTTAATTGTGACAGTAGACGCCGGGCAGATGGCAGATGACAGACACACGTGCCGCCATTTTGATTAGACTTGTTCTACTTTAAATAATCCTACTATAATCGACTTTAAAATTATCGATTTCGATTTTATTTTGATAATTCTCATATTGACATTCAGTATATTTTATAAAATGTAATTTTTTTAAGATGACATAATTTAATTGTATTTTTTTATTATATATATTCAATATTTTTAATTTTCTGTTGGGTACACGGTTACTTTGACATTGAATGAGTATTCGTTGGTATGCCGAAAGATTATTTTTTAATTTAGCGGGAATTTTCAATATTTAAAAACTTTAGGTAGTATTGGAAATATAGATATATGAATATTTCTAAAAATAATTAAGAGTATTATAATTTTCAGTCGGTCGCTCATTTCCCGGAAGCTGAAAAGAAACTTCGTGTAGAAATGGAGAATGTTTCAGAAATAGGGGAAATGCGATCTCGATTAGCCGCTGAGACAGCGGAGCGCGCACAATTAGTTACTGCATTGTTACCTGCAGCACAAGATGCAGCGGCGTACGATTTGTAAGTTGTACCATAAAGGCTTTTATATAAAACAATATTGTGGATTTATTTGTAATAATTATAAAATTTTTAGAAAAGAAATGCTGAATCGATATAAAGAAGTAATCATGTTGAATGAGGAACTATTAACAGGGTGTCATATACGTAGAGCAACTCAAGAGCAAGCAGTTACTTCGCTTAAGAATCTTCATACTATTTTACAACAAGCAACTCGATTACGAGGTAAGCAATTAACTAAATACATAGTGAAAAAAAAATATAGATCAGAATCTTACAATCAAAACAGTTTAACTGAACAGATGGGACATCTGCTTTATTTTGCTGTGTAAATTGATTAACAATTATTTAGTATGTTACACGTAATGCTTTCTCGTAATAATTATAATCGCTGGTTTTAACCATGTCTGTAATGAGAATTGTATACAGAACCTTCCATATTTGTACCATAGATATTAAGTATTTGTACAGAACTCATTATTTTTTATAGTGGGAAAATACAGTAAAGCGGTTGTGTCGGCGAGCAGAAAAGCTGTTAAGGAAAACAATATAGAAGCTTTAATTAAAATAATTCAAGTAGGGGATTCCTGAATACACACTAAATGGTTATGAAAATAATGTGTCTATAAATTATTTATTGCATCAGTCAAATTTGTTAAATAATATTAAATTTTAGTCCATTTTTGTTTATGATTAATTTTCACCTAGCTATTCTTAAAAATTAATTCCATTAATTTAATGTTGAAAATTACAAACTATTCATATAATGTTTGATAACAAAATTACACGAATGTGTTAATTTAAGAGATTTTACAATTTAAAAAAATTAACAAATTTTAAATTAAAAATAATATACAATTGGAATACCTTTGAACATTTTACACAACAATTTGTCGGGTAGCGTAATGTACATCATCGGCACTAACATTTAAAAGTAATCTGGGCTCGGATGGTTTTGGTTCTAATAATAATAAGCGTATAGCAGCGAGTCGAGAACATATCGTCTGCGCTTGCGACGGGGTTGGTGCGCGTATGCTGGAGGCTGATTTATACGGTCGTCCATCTAATGCTACGATAGCTGCGGCAGTATGAAGAGCACGGGAGAGCGTCGTTTCATCTGAGCCAGTTCTTTCCACCTAAAATGAATGAAAATATATAAGCAAATCTTAGGAAATCATAGCAATGAATGGCGTTGATAGGCTACGGTAACCATTTACCTAAACAGAGTTTGTGTTATGGCTACTAGAGAACTGATATAAATATTTAGATAATGTTTTTAAACAGATTAAGCACTCTGCAAAACCACTAGACTACTGAGGCCATCATAGGTCATCAGTAAGTATAAGTTTTATACTTACTGATGACCTATGATGGCCTAGTATAGCCTAGATGGTAAAGGATTTGTGTCTATACATTAATTATATTTTTATACAACTTATTCATGTTATACTTATGTTTGTAAAATAACAGAAAATCAGTACAGATTTCAGCAAGTACAAACCTCTGCTGCTACAGCCCTCAACATAAGCCTCTCGGCCGGTGAACAATTCTTAATGGCTCTGACAGCAGCGCTAGAGGCAGCATCGCCTAACGCCTGCTGCACCTCCTTCAGTCCAGCGCCTTCAGGTCCGGCCAACTCTATAGCTCGTGAGCACAATGCGAGCGCACGACGGGCGTCGCCTGAAACTGCCGCTACTTTTCTGCAATAAAAAAACAAAAGTTTTAGTACAATTTGGAATATCAAACAAGTTGTTGATTCAATGTGGGCTTAAAAAAGCAACCTACGCGTTATTGCTTAATGGTTTGAAGTAAATCTAATCTAACATCATATTTTCAAATACAGGGGCCCTCAGCAGAGTGGATAATATTGCCATGCTATGTTTAATAATGCCAGTGTGTAGAGAAGGAGCTCAAGACATGAAAATTATAAAATGTGAAAATAATATTCTTTTACATAAAGATCAGTCTAAATGATCAATTATCATGTTTCCCACAAAAAAGAAACACTACAGATACACAAACGCCAAATATAATCACCCTAATAGAATAAGAGCTCTGTAGACAGTCAATTGACTTAAGTTTTATTGTTTGTAAGACAGGTTCTTGACAAACGGTAAGTACCATAATAATAATCAATTAAACCTCTATTGAATTTAAAAACTATTGAGTATAACTTTTACCTTGCAATTAACTGAATAGCATCAGGTGTGACATTAGCACCAGCCAGTCTGATTGCCACTATCTTCTGCAACTGGCTGTGCGTGTATGGAGGGAATGTGAGGCGGGTGAGACCGAGACGGGAAGCGACACGGGCTGCAAGGGCTCGCTCCGGTAGGTCCATAGTGTTGGCGACCGCTAATACAGTCAGCAAGGCTGAATTATGTGCTGCCCACTCCATGATGCTGTACAGGACGTCTTGACGCCGTGTGCAGAGGGCATCCAACTATAATTATATAAAAACAACAATATAATAAACTCAAGACAAGATCGGAGACTAGCATGTATACACGAATGTAAAGTCTATGTTCTTGAAGCTAAGCAGAGAGGACAGAAATGAAATGAAATTCCTTTCACACATTTAGTCGTTTTACGATATTTACGAAAATGATGTCCTTATCCATATAATTAAGTACAGAATAGGAATGTATCATTTGTATCATTAGGTATACATGCTTTATATAAGTAAAAATAATCTTAAATATAAAAATATAATATTATAATAAAAATAAAATTGGAGTGTCTGTTTGTAATATTGAGATAACCGTTTTTTACTAGGTATATGCATATGAATATAAATACGGTACATACACCAAAATAACATTTTTTACAATTTTTCTCTGTCTGTCTGTTTGTTCTAGCTAATCTCTGAAATGGCTAGACCGATTTTGTCGGGACTTTTTTTGGCAGGTAGCTGATGTAATAAGGGGTAACTTAGACTACTTTTATTTTAGAAAATTAAAATTACGCGGACGAAGTCGTGGGTACAGCTAGTAGTTAATAAATCTATATCCTTAATAATATCATGATCATCATGAACTTAGTTATCAAGAAATTTTACCCAGTAAGAAGCCCATGTACATGTTTCTACTAGGAGTGTGCAAATAAGAATAATAACAATAAAGGTATAGTAACTGTATAATATATATAATGAAAAAGTTAATTGTAAAACCTTGTTACCTCATCAACTAGTAATACTGTAGGTGTCCTTCTGGGGCCAGGGTTTGTAAACCGTTTTTCTAATAGGGAACAAGCCTGTTCCCACACAACAGATTTTCCTGAAATACAAATTGGTATAAATGTAAAACCAATAATAAAGACATTTTCTTAGGTATAGTTGAATGATGGGACTCTTAAGATTTATATAAATCGGGTTACATGTACATCGGTACATGTTTCGTTCGTGAATTCAAACAGATAAAGCTTTATATGTTTGAATTCATGATCTGCTTTAGATAGTGTAAAGTTCCTGAATCATCATACTTTGGTTTTGTAGTGTGTATTTTGGATGACAAGTGTATGGGTGTGAAAATGCGACAAATGTTATGGGAACCTTGGGAGTGGGTATAGTATGTACTATAAGCATTCCTAAAATATTCTTACATTCTCATATATTTATATTTTTAATACATTATAAATGTACCTGTTAGTTGTTTGTAAATCTGCACATATGCTTGCCTTGGTTCAGCTATCCTCATTCCATTGACTTCTACCAACTGGAAATCGGGAAGGTCTACTTCATCCTTGAGGATCTTTAAAGCTGAACAGACTGTTGCAGTTTTCCCAGTCCCTGGTACTCCTGATATGTACATACACCTAAAGAGAAAATGCTTTTTAAAACAGTATAATACAGACATTATAACTTGTTAACATCATGAATGCTTTTCCTAGCCTTGTGGGCGAATAATTAGCAGTAGATAATAAAATATATAGAGAAGTAATAAAAGTCATGGTCATCAGTAATTTAAACATTTTATAACTTGCTATGATGATATCATGTGAACTTAGTAGGTAATAACTATGACAAGTTAATTCCTAGTAAATTCTTCACTAACTGATGTCTTTAACATCCACATGTGCCCACAGTTGGTGCTAGTGGATGCACCAATTTGGTAAAATACAATAGTTCCAAACTTTACTTGCTTCATAACAACATCTGCTCCTTCTCTATTCAATATTTATTTGAGATTATACTTACCCACTTGTACCATCCAAAAGTTTATTACGCACAAATGATAATATTTCATCCATTTGACTCTCTCTGCCAGGTAGAGAATTATTATCTTTGATAAGTTCTGAAAATAAGTAGGATAATTTACAATATGTAGAGAGTAGAAATATAATTAGATAAATTTAAAATAAATAATAATTATATTATGACATGACTTTTTCCTATAAAGTAAAATTATTACAGGAAAAAGTCATGTTACCTATAAGTCCATTCCACAAGATTTGATCCTAAATATAAATGCACCAAGTTGCTTGGTATAGATCTCATTTGTCAAGTTGATAGGTATTTTATTTAGTAACAATAACATTTTCACATAAGAAAGATATTACTGTTTTGTAGATAAATATAGTCACAGGAAATACTGCAATGCAGTCAACTCTCAGAAATCATGCGAATAATAATAATTTTTATACCATTAATATTTTCCACTGAATGCATTCTGGAATGTAAAGATGGTGTAAGATTAGTTGTCTTTCTAACACTTCGTTTTGGAGTTTGGGATGGTGTAGCCCTTGTAGCTCTCGGTGTTCTTGGAGTTTTTGGGGTCTTTGGCATAGGTTTAAAGTCATCATCATCATCATCAACATTTATATTTCGTGATGACTTCCTTGGTGTATGTTTAACAGGAGATACTTCTAGTTCTTCATAATTTATTGGATTCTTTGTTACTCTGCCTGATCGAGTAGAATAAGTCTCCCTTTCAACATCTTCAAATACCAACATCTTCTTAGGTGTGACTTCAGCTGTCCTAGATATGGACTGCTTCCTCTTTGGTGTTGTTGGTACATGTTGTCTTATGATCAATGTTGGCAGTTCATCATCAGAGTTTTCTTGTAATTCCATAGACAGTAATTCCTCTAAGTTATTCTTGTTTACCTTTTTCGAACTCTTTGGTGTTTCTATACTGGTTTTCTTTGGTGTTCCCTTTTGTGTTGATTTTTTAGGTGAACTTTTTTCAGTCTTATCAGCTAAAATGGCTCTTTTAAGAAGTAACTTGGTGCCATCTGTGGCTGATACACTCCAGTTCTTTTGTTCAGAAAGAGATACTCTGCTCATTCTTTTAACCAAGCTGCTTGGAGTTCGAGGGGTTCTAGGTTTTGGGCTATCAGTCTTCATGGGTGTACGTAGTAGCTCAAGTGCTCTTCTTTCCTCTTCCATGACAGGTTCTAATTGGACTTTTTTCTTACTAATAGCCATGATTCTATAACGACAAATGTAAGTGTATGGAGCTAGTTTCAGATCATCATCAATGTCCTTTGAAAGTTTAAATATTATTGCACATTTTTTGAAGAAAGTTTCAATTGATACATCTGTATCAAAAGGACGATGATCCTCTATAACCTGGAACAAAGTAATGGTCAATTCAATTTTGATGTAACACATGAAAAGCAGGTGAACTCCTAAGATCTTTGTTTAAAAATAATGTTAATATGTGATTGGACAGACAAAGAGTAATACTTATAGAGCATACAAAGTTCCCCAATATGATATTTTAGGTAAATACTAAAGTTACTAACCTCTCTGTCGTGGAAGGAAATTGGTTCTGTATTGTTGAAGCATGAAGATGGTAGGTCACTTGGTTTCGAATACCATTTGACTTTAGCTCTAAATGGATCTTTATTATTTGATCTATCTTCGTATAACGATAATATTTGGGCAGAATCACAGCCTTCTTCTGTATCTGGTTCTGCAGCATCAGCATTGGACACCAAAACATAATCTCCGATTTGAGCTACTATATTTTCAAACTGAAACTTCCTATAACAAATTTACTAAATGTAATTAAGCAAAACAATAGATTTTATGTAGTTGTTTTGAAATTTACTTACTGGTAGTGATAAAAAGAGTTTGATATACTCTGCGGATCTGGTATTTCTTCACTTAGCCACTTTACGGCTTTAGGTTTTGGAATAGCTTTCCTGGGCATTTTTATATTTGTTACTTTATTGGAGAAGGATAATAAAATGATTAATTTGAAGAATAGTATAATAAATAATTCTTAAATATGGAACTAAATTAAGTTTTGTTTTTCGTTCGGATACTATTTGACAAAATTTACAAATGATTGTTCATGTGTCATTTTTCGCGCCAAAACTTTCCAGTAAAGTCGATGTTAATGTGACGTCACATATATAATTTAAACAAAGAAATTAGAGAAACCTAACTTAGTTAGCACTTGTTCATGAGTATTTTATGAACTAAATATAATAAACATGACGACTATTTAAGTACACCCTAATTCGTAAGTGAGTATGAAATGATCCCAAGAAATATAGTGATAATTTGCTTAGTTTCAGCGGTATAGACGTGTCGAGTCAGTGAAATTAAGCTTTCATATCATTGTCAAATTACTGTCAGTTACATCAATCCGTCAAAGTTTTTTTGTTGTTCTGTCATAAACAGGAGCATGCTTTAAATATCTTGATGTTTTTTGGTTAACTTTAATAAATAACATACAATAATAACATAAAGATGAAGTTTAAACAAAAGAGTGACCTCTTTTCAAAGGCTACATTATCAGAAAAAATAGCAGATGCATTGACAGTGAAACCTATAGCTGATATCGAAGATGATCAAGTATTTGGTACCAAACCACGTACTGTTACACGAGCTGATTTTAGTTCAGATAGTGAAGACGAAGCAGCAATCAGTGATTTTCGAAAAAGGAACGTTAATTTATTAAGTGACATTAGTAAAAAATATGAGGGCAAAATTGTATCGAGGAAAGAACACGAGCAGGCAACAGAAAGTTCTGGAAGTGAAGATAGTGGCGACTTCAACGAAAAACAAACTGCCAATAATGGACAAATCACAGATTCTGAAAGTGACAACTATGAGAATATAAAAGAAAAGAAATCTGATATTGAAGACTCTGACACTGATAACAATATTCAAATAAGTAAAAAATTAAAAGATAGTGCTGATTCTGGTGAAGATGTTTCGGATGATGATTACGAAAGTGATGACGATGATTATAGTATATCCAAGTATCAAAAGTCAAAATCTCAAGATTCTGGTGAGGATAATGATGGTAGCGATGAAGAAGATGGTTATGATATTAGCCAAATGGAAGAGCCACCTAAAGAGGAGTTTGAACATGTAAAAAAGCAGAATGTATCAGAAGAAGCAAAGAAAGGTGCAAGTGTAAGAAATCAGCTTTTAATTTGGGAAGGACTGCTAGAGATGAGAATCCATCTACAGAGATGTGTAAACACAGCTAACCAGATGCCTTTGCCGGACACTTTTGAGGAGTTAAAAGTAAATAAGGATTATGTTGATGATGTAAATGCTACAAAAACAAATATATCTGCTGTATTAGATAAGTATGATAATTATACTAGTACATATTTTTTCTGTATTTTAATTCATGTTTAAAGTACATTTATTATAATTTTAATTTTTTAAAATTATGAGTTATTAAAAAATTATGTTATGAGATCTTAAAAAGTTCACATTGCGAGTACTGACACAGATAAAATGGTCACATTGTATATAAAACTGACCCTTAGTTCCCTGAAATCTATTCTATTTTGTATAGATATAGTTTTTATTTTTAATTTTACTCATTTTCTATTATGGTTCGGTGCTTTTCTTTAAGAAAATATTAATGATAAAATGTTAATTCTATAGTAATAGAAACTACCTTTATCTTGATATAATTTTTAATTAATATGTATGTTCCTTACAGGTTTATTAACTTACAAAATATGTTATTTATGAAATACCCTGAGACTAAATGTTTATTGAAAAGTAAGGAGTCACATGAACTCAAGACAGAGAACAAAGCAGATAGTGATGAAGAAATACCAAGTGACACTGATAATGAAGAAATACCTTCAGACACAGATGCAGAAGATACTCCTGTCATAGGCGACACCAAGCCTTCAAAGAAGAATAACATCATTGTATCAAAGAAACGAAAGCTAGATGATTATGAAAAAGAAATAGCTACATCTCATAAATCTTTCAAATCATTTAGAGATACTACAATCCAGAAATGGAATGATAAAACAAGGTTAGCAACTGCAACTAGTATTAAAAATGCACCAACAAATACTATCTTACAGCAAATATCATATATTCTATCAGATAGGGAAAAATTGATTAAGAGAACACAGTTAAAAAGGTCAGAATATGATATTGTTGGTTATAAGAGACCTGAAGATGTGGAAAATACAGAGGAAAATGGAGAACATAATGTGATAAAAAATAGGAAAGATGTTGATGAATATATACCTGAAATATTTGATGATAGTGATTTCTATCATCAGTTACTTAGGGAATTGATTGAATGTAAATCAGCAGATATATCTGATCCTGTACAGTTGAGTAGACAATGGATAGCACTCCAACAAATGAGGAGCAAAATGAAAAGGAAAGTGGATACTAAAGCAACAAAAGGAAGAAAGATTAAATATGTAGTTCATAATCAACTAGTGAATTATATGGCACCAGAGAAATGTAACACATGGACTGATGAAGCTACTAATGAATTATACAGTTCATTGTTTGGCAAAATGTTTGAACACAACAATACAAGTCATAATGTTGATTTACAAAATGTTATGTTGAAATAAATTTATAGCAATATTATTGTTTATTATTTGAAGTTCTATCTATTTATTTATTATACATATAAATCATGGAGAAGGAATTCTAGTAAAAACCGTATCAATGAGCTTGTGTTATGGGTACCTACTAGATAACTGATATATATACTATTTTGTAAATAGACACATAATGTACCTAGATAACACCCAGACAGACACAAGCAACCCTACTCATGAATACAAATATTTGCACTGTGCGAGGAATCTAACCCGAAGACAATATCTGTCATGAAAACCTTCCTTGCCAAATAAGGCGTGGAGGGAGGGGGGAGATTGAAAGTAATGGGGATATTAGCCCCATTTTTAGTATGTAATAATATGCTATCTGTGCTATTACCAATCATATACCGGTTTTCCTTCACGCAGTTGCCCTAGAAACCATTCTGGTAAATTTTTGGTGAATTTGCCACGATGGGCAAACTGACTGACTTTATACTCATATCATCCTACACGATGCCTCACCAGCATATATCGTTAGCGCACGCATCTGCATTATTATCCCTGTAAAATAAACATCTTCCTGGTTGTTGTTGCATATAATTATAAAAGTTCGTCATAAAAACAAAGTAATGGCAAGTTCTAGGGTTCACTATAATGGTAGTGAACTTTTCTTACTTATCCTACTTTTGCAGAATTTTCCTTGTTTACTTGTTAAAAGCAGGTGCTTTGTCTAATTAGTCATTCTCGGACTTATATTATAACATTCTACTATATCCGCAACCTGTTATCTGTTTTCAATGACCTGGCCATCCAAGTGGTATAGGTTATCTGTAATAGCAAATAAACAAGACTATTCAGGACTATATCTGTCACTTGTGACACTTAATTTTTGTAATTCCATAAACACTGAATTAATTAAGTAGTGTAGGTTTTATATTCTCGATTTAATTGGCTGTTCGCTGAGTATTTTTTTATTGAGGTTATATGCTGAGATGTGTGCGTGAGTTCTTTAGCCCACACACGTGATTTACTTATGTTTACCTAATTATGCCAACATGTTACAATGTGCAATTAAAAACATTGAAACTGATAATGTAACGTTACTACCTTTATCGACACTTTATGGACTTGGACCTGAAGACATCGGAATTTTATATTTCGGTTATTTAGGTAAATACAAATATTTGGTAATATGAAAAATCAAGTAGGTATAGGTAATACATAGGAACATACGTACGTATTCTTACCATTACCGGTATATACCTATGATATATTACGAATTACCAAATCAGGTAAATTACTCCATTGATCTTGGCAAATTCACCAGAAATTTATCATGATCGTTTCCAGGGGGAACCTCCCTACACATATTGTACTTACATTGCTAGCAATGGGGTAATTAATCGACATGAATAACAGTTCCCTTTACCTGGTACCTATCTAACGCAATTTGTGATTACAGTCGTCAATGTACAGCTACAGCTGTAAAAGTTTCTTTTTGTGTCTTTGTTTAGTCTTAACAATTCAACGTACCCTCATAAAACTTGGCATACACGTAGTTTTCGGAACGAGGAGCTTTAACTGTGTTAGGCTGTATTTTATCCCGGTGAGTAGTTACGTATACCGGTCTATATACTTAACCTAATCACGTAAACTATGTGGTAGCTACGCTAAGTTAAAGTAAAGTAAAATTTAATTAGTATCTACTATGTCTAATAATATCAAACTAAACAGAGTTTGTGTTATGGGACATGGGTTGTACTAGAAAAGTGACGTAAATTACTTATATGTATTTTTCTTGTCAATACATACATAATATACATAGAAAACAGACCGATTGAGACATAAACAATCGTATTTATGAATACAAATATTTGTACCGTGCGAGGAATCGAACCCGCGACCATCGGAAATAAGGCGGTGTGCTAAACCGCTAGACCACCGAGGTCGTATATATACATAGAAAACTTAGCCATGCCAAACTGCTAGCGTTATTGTATTCATGCCAATGCAAGGAACGGTGTTGAGTGCATAATGGCTTACTTTTTAATGTTCTATCACAATTGATACCACAGATATCCCATGGAGACTATTGCAGGCATCTATATTAGGCTGATTGTAATTGTATAAAAAAATTGCAATACTTAAAATAGCATCAGATGACATGTAATCCATATTAGTATTGTAAAAAATAGCCACTGTAATTGTATAAAAAAATTGCTACTTCTATACGTACCATAAAATCTGTCAGCATCATGACATGACATACAGCTAAGTATTGTCGGCAGGTTCCTTTACAATATAAATGTCGCTAGACATAATAATAATTCTAATAATACACAGCTGTGTTCACTATCTTCATAATTAAAACGTGATAATGATAGGACGTCCCTGGGGCATATAAAATTCTTGGACTTTGTATGAAGCATTAGAAATCAACAGTATCTCCGCATATAGGTACTTTCTGACCTCTTGCTCTGAGACGTGGGCAGGTTTAACGAAAATAATCCTATTGTTTCCTTACCTATGATATTTGACTGTTACTCTTTTTATTTACCAAGGTAGACATTATAATTATAGTTTAACAAGCGACCTGGCCTAACTTCGCACGGATGCATTACAATCTTTCAATTTCTCGGCTTGTTTTATACTATAACATGCATGTAGATATTACCTCTACATATAAACCTTCCTCTTGAATAACTGTATCTAAAAACTGTAATTTAAAGCAGTTTTCAGCATTAAATAGAGGGGTTTTAATCTAATGCGTAATTTAAAAGATATAAGTAAACAGACAGCGTCGGCGACTTTGTTTCATACTATGTAAAGGTTATTGTTGCCGTCTGTGTAGACTTAACGACGTTTGTTTCTGCGTTAATTAGTTTTTTAAGCTTGTCTGAAACTCATTGCAGTATAATTACAGAACATGCAGGAGGCATGAAGCTATGTAGGCTTATGAATGGCAACATATGGGGTACAATAGTGGTCACGTGGACATGTTTTTTTATTGATGATAATGTGATGCACCCACCTGCGCTAAAGGTTTACGGTAGCGGGGCAACAGTAGAGGATGATAAGATGAGCATGAGGTCTGTTAGCCCATCTGAAATGAAAATTTACCATGATGATTTCCAGGGGGAACCGCGTTAAGGTTAACCTGACATGGTATAGTGTTAGCAATGGAGTTTTTAGCCCACATTACTAACAATCTCCTTCCCCCACGTGGACATGTGGCGGGCGTCACACAGCGACGCGATGACTGTGGTGCTGTTCATATAATATAGGAGACAATTGTCACTTTGGGTAACAAAGGCTTAAACCGACAACTAGTTTGCGATTTCAGTTAAAAGAAAAAAAATATTCTGACATTTGCGAACTAAATTTACTAACTTTTTACAAGAGATAATTTGTATTAATTTGTAGTGTAGCTGAATTTGTATCCCCAATTTTGTAGAGACACCCCTTATCTGACATTTATAAATATTCTTATCAGGTGTCCGTAAAGTTTTGTCATACGAGGCGTGGCAAATAAGCGCACAGCCTACCCAATAGAGAGTGTAAAGTGCCTTAAATATATTATTATAATGATAGGAACAAGGAAAAAAAGATTATATTATACGAAAATATAACAATTAGGTAGAATTATTTATGGTGTATATTTATATAAAATTAAAGTAAAGCCGAATAATTATATTTTATTTTTATTCTATTTCTTACTTACAAAAATGTACTGGTAAAAATTAAAGATATTTTTACTTTGGTTCTGGCAATATCTATCAGTATAAGATTTTAAGATAGATATTTCTGGAATCTTCCAAATGTCAAGCACTAATAATTAATGTTGAGGTCCCGAAAGAGAATGATCAATTCACGCTTTCTGACGTATTTGAATGTATACGTGAGGATTTTAAAACTGTTGAAGCTGGAGGTAGGTCTGATTAAATGTCATGTGACAACAGTAAATTCCAAGTTAACATCGTTAAGTGTTATGTTTACAGAACTCTTTACCAAGTAACACAATTGGCGACAACTAGGTATCCCGGGGATGTAGCAATTGTAAGGTACAAGAGACAAGCAGGGTAGATATTTGTTGACTCATTTGTATTTACAACAGTTTTTACAATAAAGGAAGTTTTTTTTTCAATGGCAACCTAAACAGATTTATAGCAAAATTTTATGACGTCTTCAGCGCATTCAGTCGGATTGTTTGTATTCCTTTGTGCAAGACTGCAATTTTAGTTTAGTTAGCTATATTAGTTTAAGTATGAATCTATTATGATGTTTTATTTTATACTTGATATACTTTAGAAATTGTCTTTTGTGTAATATATAAATAAAATAAATAAAATGTGTTTTGTAATAAAAGCTTTAAATATTGCCTACATTCATATAATGATACTAGCTGTGCCTGCGGTTTCACCTGCGTAAAATTATGCCTATGTGTTATTCTGATGTACAAGTTCTATTATTGAAAAGTTCATTTTAAATCCATTCAATAGTTTGCGTGAAAGAGTAACAAACATCCATCCATCAATATATCTTTGCAAACTCATAAACTTTCGAGTTTATAATATTAAATAAGATAATCGAAAAACAATTTATAATTACATATAATTAGAAAATTTCAATTATGATTATAAGATTATTTTGCTTATATGTTTAAAACTGTTAAAATGCAATATATCCGTAGAGATATTTTTTATTCACATGTACCTAAATTCTGTCTTCATTATCTGATACTTTAATGTTATATCATGCGAGAAGATAAGCAAAGACAGATTACGATTTCTCTATAAAAATCGCTTTCAGTTCAATATATGGAGCAAACTTGTGATCTTAGATAACATCTGGGCGGGCGGGCGGAACGACGCCGCGACGCGCGGCTCGGCCAGTAGCGAGAACGCGGGCAGACAATACAAACGTAATCATTCATACTGTTGAATATACTATCAAATTCGTAAACGCGAGTGTCTAAACCACAGAACACCAATATCCGTCTAAACAATCGAATTACAGATATACTACTAAAGTGATGTGTAATTGAGTGATTCTCAAGTGTTGTGTGACAAAAGAGTATGGATGTAACAACTTTTTGGTAAGTGACATACATAATTTCAATACTTTTTTAATATTCATAAATTATGGCGCAGATATTTTAATAAAGTATAATTCTTGTAGATGCAATTACATTTTTGTATATGTATTATTAGTATTTATTTGGTACAGTAGTCGTAAAAATATAATTATAATGAGAGCTTTGTTATATTAATACAACTTGCATATTGGATATACAATTATTATAATGATTAAATATAAAAGCAAATTTAATGATAATTTATTGACGTTATTTAATGAATAAATAACAGAGAACGATGGAAATATGTCGCTTGCTTGTTTGTTTCTTTATGTATGTAAAAATATTCAGTCATTGGAAAGGAGATATTGATAATATTAAAGTCTGAAATATTAAACCTGTATTTGTTTAAAAAAATAATGAATCGTTTTAATTTGGTAAGACATAAATTAAATAGGTTTTATTGTGTTGTTTATACCAAACACAAATAGTGAGATAATAAAAAAATATTTTCATACTTTACTATTTAAGTTATCGTAGTAAAAAGTACACGAAATGGTAATTTGTTGTTTGTGCATCTCTGCGAACCTAGTTAAATCAAAAAAACTGATAAGCGAGAAGTTATCAATATGACTAGGTTAAAGGTTACCTTGAAGAGCTACTGCGTTTCTCACGAAAATTATAACAACATATTACCATACATTTAATAATTAACTTTATTTTATTACATTTCTTAAATTTAATTATTATTTTATTACAATGTTACTAATGTCAGGTGTAATGTACTGTAACTTTTAACATGTCGAACATTTTAGCTCTATTAATTTTTTATATTATTTTTGTAGGAAGTAAAAGTCAAAGTCAGATAGTGTATGCAAAGTTAAAGGCGTTTGGTGTTTCCTTCTGTTTATCCTATAAAATTTGGCCTGAATATCAATTGTTGATTATATAGGATAGTTATATAAAATTAGAAAAAGAAAAAGAAATATATATAAATAAGTATATATATATATATACATAGACCTAAAATATATACTTAAATCAAAAAAACTTGTATCAAAAAATATATATTAATTTGACTTACCAAACATTATGTAAGTGTTTATTTAATTATTAAATTAAGTGTTTATTAAATTAATTACTTTTTAAATAGTTTATATATTATGTATTTGAATAATAGGTATTTTTGTTATTTTTTTTTAAATTACAATAAAAATAGTAATATTGACATTAATCATTCGAATTCGATTTTGGTATCTATTATGTATATCCACAGAATTTTCCTAATTGACAATACTGCAATAATGCGCCAATAGGCTTTATATACTTTTAATATTTTACAACATATTGATTATAATGAAGTTATATTAATTACTGTATCGATTTATACAAGTAAAGAATCGAATACTCCTTGAACTTCAAAAGATACCTTATTAAAAGCTTGCGAATATAATTTTCCGAGTAATTTCCTACGATTAATTCCAAAAGCGGGGATTATGTATATAGAGGAATTAACCACCGCGAGGATTGTCGATGACACAGTTCATAAATATTCTAATTACAAAATTGTCTATATACCAGCGAGTTGGAGGTTCCAGCTTCTAGTCAAAGTAATCTATGTACCTACATTTCTATCACAGTATTGATATTCTAAGTATTTGATAATGCAATTATTTAGTAGTTTAACAGTTAATTGGGATTGAGATATACTTAGGTAGGTAATAGAGATGATCTTGAAACAGTAGTTCAATAAAATTCACTGATAAGAGAGAACGAAACGGTAATTTGAAAATCTTTTACCAAAGAGAAATAGCAATTTTTGTTACTTTTTTTAATTGTAATAATATTTAATTTGCATGAAAGCGGATTGGAACAAAAACAAAATTGAAGTTCCATTATAATGTTGCGTAGTGTATTAGATTAGTAAGCGGATTATATTAGATTTAGACTAGAACTAGAGACATTTATAAATTAACTTTAATAAAGTTTAAGGCTTTTTGGATAATTAAATGTGTTTCTAAGAACATACATAGTTATTATATTGTAAGTAGGTATTGGCAAAAATATTGACACACTACGAGTACGTACGTTTGTTTACGTTAACAACCATCAAAGAAGCTTAAAATTTCTTTTGTATTTTGCAAACTGAAATTCCGATCTATTATTTTCATGTATTGGATCCAACCGTAATATTAATAATAGATTTATAGCAAACATCACTAACTTACAGAATACAGATATAGAGATGATCAACAACATGGATCAACAAACTGTACTCTTCAAGATTTGCTTTTTTTTTTATAAAGGTTATACGTTTATACCTTAGGGAAGTATTTATCTTCTAGATTATCTACTGGTTATGGATCTAAAATTTCTCTGTCATTTGGAAGATGAATTTTGAAAAAAGGGCATACATACCTACTAAATATCGAAAATAAGCAATGTGTTTGAGTCTCATCAAGGTCCGTGAATGTGAACGTTGTAGTCAATTGTAAATTACATTACAATTACATATTTTTATAATAATTTCGATATAATCAGCGGTGTAAGGAATAATGAAGAGAACAGAAACAAAAGACAATCGTAATCTTGAGAACACTGCGTTCGCGAAAATAATGAAATAATTTATTAAAGAGGTTTTAATAATGCTTTTTGTTGGAGTTTCCAATACGATGCACTGAGATGAAGTTGGCATAGGACGCTTTTTATAAGGCGACCTAGAAATGTAGAATAGAATAGAATAGAATACAAATATAGGTATATCTTTAGAAATAAGGAATTTATAAAGTGTGAAGAAAATAAAAAAACGACACTTTTTAGCTACAAAAATAAATAAAAGTAGAGGTGGGCAGTGACCCACTGTGAAAGATCTATTTCCTTGATAAGTTGCTATGGTGATCTATTGGACGCGGTAAAAATCCTTACATTAAACAAGATATAGTTGGTTTGGAGATATTTAGTTGAGTGAGAATAATCTTTTTGTATATCACCTAGCGCTGCGATTAATTTCGCTAAATCTATTTAATAAAATTATTTTATACTAACTAATTTTCTAAAATAAATTTCAATATAAAATATAGCCTATATGCATAAGTTATATTATTGTAAAGTTTCATTAAAATCCTTTAAATAGTTTTCTAAAGAGTAACAAACATCCAAACTTAGAAACTTTCGCATTATAATAATATAGCTACCCAACATGGCTTCACACGGGTGTACATGTATTATAAACTTTCCTCTTGAATCACTTTATCTATTAAAAAAAACAAAATACGTTCCGTAGTTTTAAAGATTCAAGCATACATAGGGACAGACAGCGATAGCGACTTTGTTTTATACTATGTAATAATGATGATGAAGATTAAGATAAACTCGTAGTTAAAAGTAGTTGGGGTGGGTATTCATTGCACTAGGGTTCGATTGCCTCAGCGCTCTCAGCCTGAAGTCGTTTCCTTTAGCCAAGCTTCTTTTACACGATGAGCATGAGGTCAGGTCAGTTAGCCCATCGTGGTAAATTCATCAGGAATTTATCACGATGGAATCACGTGGAGTTCAAGCTGACATGGTACATTATTAGCAATGGAGATATTAATACACATTACTAACAATCCCCTTCCCGTTCTACACGAATTTGGGATGCAGGAGATAAAGAGGCGCACTACATTTTCGTTCGTCTAAAATATTACAATAGTTTTAGGGTTTGTTTTAGAACTATACCAAGCAAAATGTTTTTGCGGATGATGATTTAATCTGTTTGAATTTCGTTGTCGCGTCGAAAGTGTCGAAACAATTATAGAGAATAATCAAAGAATCCACAATAGTTAATTCCACCTGAAAATCCATATAAATTTAGGTATTTAAAATCTTATTAATCTTCTTAATTATATTTTACAAATATATGTAAGATCTATTTCGGGTATATATAATGAACCATCATCATTTTTCGGTCTCTAAAAATATTTTCTTTATAAAACACAGGGGATTAGCCTCGTAAAATTGTGTTTCTTAAATCAATCCATTACAACAACCGATATTGTCCCTAGCTAGTTAGCTATACAGCTAGATTTTTTAATTTGAAATGTTAAACATATTTTGTTGTATTTTTAATACAATCGAATTTATTTTATTAAATATGTTTTGTTTCTTGTTCATCACTAAAATTCAATAATTCTTTGGATAAAGTTTTTCGATCATCGCGCTTTTAACATTAGTAAGATGTAGATAGTAATCTTAATAGCTCTTCCTTTTTATAATATAATACTAAGTATTTATAATGATCGAATATACCGAAGACGCTGAATCTTTTGTGGAAAATTATGAGACATTGTAGAAGTCTGTATGGGTGGGGACAAAGGTTTTGTCTGATCTCTTTCAGCCGCCAAACAGCTTGCTCTAAAAACTGTGTTTCGGTTGTAGGATTATATAAGGCAGTGAAATTATAGAATAAGACATTTGACGGCCTCGGTAGTCTAGTGCGTTGACACGACGATGCGGACGCTTTACTTCCGATGATCGTTGGTTCGATTCCTCGTATGGTACAAACATTAGTTTATGCATTATTGATTGTTTGTATCAGTAGGAGTGTTTTGCTATATATATTATATTATGTATGTATTGACACAAAAAAACTATTTCAACATTTCTATTAGTCGTCTAGCACCCATAAGAGAAGCTCTGCTTAGCTCGGGACTAGATGGCGTATTATTTCTTAAGGCTTCAAGTGTGTTGATCGTCCTATCCTATTATTCGGCGCCGAATAATAGGTAGATATACCTGTATCACTGTATGACTATTGTTAAATAAACAAATCAATTTTATGCTTATTATGCTTACTATGTCAGCCCAACACTGTGATATTGTAATCCAATTGTTTTTAAAGAAATAAACATTTATGATATCGTGATATCCGTAATGCTGTTCATATGTATAGGCGACGGTTTCCATATATGTGAGATCTCTTGTCTGTTTTTCAATTATAAAAAAAAAAATAAGGGAAATTATTAACAGACCATCAATTTAATAACACCATATATGTACTTTAGTAAACCACTATTGAAGTTTCAGACTTTCAAAGGGATGTTCTACTTTGTGTAAACACAAACAAGGGCTGTAATTTGGGTTGGATAATTAATGTATTCTAAATTAAACAACATTTAAAGCAGGTATTTGGAAAGTGTGTTCCATTGAGATTTAGGACGCAAGGCATCACCCGGGATTTACTTTAAATTAAAAACTAAAAAAGAGCAAAACATAATCTAATTATATTACCACGGTATAAAAAATATTTGGACGAGAAACGTGTATGAAAGAATTTAGTATTATAATATTGAAATGAAAATAATGTATTTTAATTTGAGTGAATTTACTAACAATGTTATTTAAGTAGGTACTAAATATAAGTAAGTTTTATTTTATCTATAGTTTTAATTTTTTTCATAGAGCGTATATCATAAAATATTTAATGATTGGAACAGGATCCGTAGCTAGAATGAACTTAGAATCGTTGGTTTAATGAATATTATAATGAAGTGTACATGTACATTGGCAATATAACTTTCACTATGAAATAATTAATGCCGACCAAGTAAAACTCAATTTTCCTAAACAGACTAAACCTAATGTTTTAGGTTTTTGTGACATCATCATATGTCCTATGATGATCTCACAAACATGTTACATTGTAAATCTTAGGATTAGATTTTAAGGGTACATCGGAGGGTAAGTTGGATAGGAACTTAGAAAAGAATTTCAGTTTCATCACATTAATATTTGTTTGTAGCTCTTTCATGCTGTAACAGCTTAACGAAGAAACAATAAATTTGCCACAAACAGAGCATTAGGATTGTAAAAGGACATGAGCTACTGTCTATCCACATCTATCGTATGTCTATCATCGTCAACACGGAAACACGGAAAAAGTTATTAGTAAATAAAAAATATTAGTAAATATTTTTTTATTTACTTTATATCAATGGGCATTAATAGTCGTAGATATATGTATAATAGGAAATATCGTAATATTGATAACGTAATATTGGTAAATAACCAATGAATCGAACTTTAAACAGAAACTATATATATCAATGAGAGTTTCTCTATTGTGGTTTGGAATTCTTAGAAGTGGTTGTTTATTTACTTTTGTTTCATAATCTTATTAAATTTACAATACTCTTTTACATTGTCTCGTTATATAATTTATCTCATAGACATGATATAAAAGCACTATGTTTATTATTTTTTTAATGTATTTGAAATTATAAACGAGACCAACTGATGGTAAGTGGTAACCGTCCCCTATGTACATGAACATGACTACTAGAACTACGGACGTTATCATATGACGCTCATGATAATCACTCATGCGTTGCCATTTCAGAGGACGTCATGCCTCTTGTCCTTTTCATAAAATTAGAGTAACAAACAATTTGAAGGCCTAACTAATGGTAAACAGTAACCGTCGTCTATATCTATACATCTATACATATAAATAAAATTGGAGTGTCTGTTTGTAATATTGAAATAACAGTTTTTTACTACATGCATATGAATATAAATCTATCTGTCTGACTGTCTGTTTGTTACGGCTAATCTCTGAAATGGCTAGACCGATTTTGTCGGGACTTTTTTATAGGTATCTGATGTAATAAGGGGTAACTTAGACTACTTTTATCTTAGAAAAATAAAGTTAAATTTCACGACGAAGTCGCGGGAATAATTAGTAATATATATAAAAATCACTATACCATCACATTATTATGTGATACCCAGATGATACCCACGTTATGATGCGTTGTTATTCCAGATGACTAAGTCGTAATGTTTGCTGTAATCACTGCTTTATCTATTAACCAAAACCCATTTATATATACGAAATAAGCTATCGGCGGCTATATATATATATGAGGTATCTACAAAATCTATTGTTTTATTGTGTTTGATATGAATATTTGTATGTGGCAAATAAATATATTTTTCTTGCTTTTTTTTCTTTTAAATTTGAAAACATCATTCATCCAGGTATCAAAGTTTGTTTATAAAAATCGTAGCTACTCGCCCTAGGGTCTACCGACAGTTCGTAACTTTGTAAGTTTTGTATATATTTAAATAATGTTTAACTTTTAGAACAGCAAAAGAAAATCTAGAAGTCGTTGTTGTTCCATGTCTACTTTCCTTAGGAAAAAAATACGTCTCTATTTTTATTATACAAAAATTTCGTGTCAGTTGTTTGTCCGTGATGGAAACTAATGTACTGGTATTGTTAAAGTTTATATATACATATATATATATGTATATACCTATATATATATATATATATCATAGGTCTGAGAACATGTTGTTATATATTTTTATACTCCTAAATGATATGGGAGGCCAACCACAATTTTTTTTTTTCATTGTTTCGACATTTTTTTTATGATTCAGCATTAAAAATACATACAACGTTAAATTTTTACCCTTCTGCTATCAAACTTTATTTTTAATAGAGATATTAATTTATATAGCCAAACAACGTTAGCAGGGACATCTAGTATTAGTATACATATATTTCATAATTTCTATTCGTAGTACCATAGATAAGATAATATTACATGTAGTACAAACCCTAGTCTACGTGGCATAATGTAGGTAATATGATCGAAGATTGTTATTGTAATTTAAAAAATATAAGATAGAACTTTTGTTCATTTGTATTAGATACTTTATGCCTTTATTAATAAAGTTGAAAACAAGTATACACGAGTTCTCTCTTTCGTTGCAAAATATTTTGTTATGTTATTTTCATTTTGAATACTGACATTGTACCTCGATGAAAGGTAATTTTCAAGTACATGAATAAAAGGTTCATAAAGTTCAGAATAAAAGCAATATTCGAGTTCTGTCTTTAGCTGCAAAATGTTTTGTGATGTTGTTTATCATTTATTTTTAAGATTGACGGAGCGTCTTGATGAAGGGACGAAGGGTTGTCATATGATTTTCTCAGATAAGTACCTACAGTAGATGAGTATCTAGTATATTTGTATCTCTGATTTAAAATATTACGTATTGGTATCACCATTTTTAATTTGGGATGTCATTTCTCTTTAACACCTTCTCTCACAGAATGTAAGTAATGGAAATGCAACCACAGACTATACCTTATATAATAGTAGAGTATAAAAAAAATTCAAACGTATGTTTTTAAAAATCATATTACGTGTTTCTAAGAAGAAAAATTGATATTATTATTTTTACTGGTTAGCAGAAACAAGCTGACATCTTACTTTAAGGTAATTAGAACCAACGCCTATCGACTTTACTGGAGTGATACACGTGCACAGCTTGCGTTACCACTTCTAGGTCATAAGGATCTTGCTTATGTTAAAGATGCACTGATGTTTATCTGCCAGATACTTAAGGTTTCCAATTACATAAGAAAACATTCATTATTATTAAAACCACACATAAGATAAAAAAAGTTGAAAATAGGCTTGTAGAATTAAAGTTGCATTAATGTTAAATTAATTTGACTCTGTGACCATTTGTCAATTTGTCGTTGACAATACATCGTCGGATTTAATATATCTACATACATATGTATATAGGAGTCTTATAATCCGTATTATCTAGTTTGCAGATCCCCGGAAGGGTAGTCCGCCCAGGGATCTGTCCCTTTCGTCATATTTTGATCAGATTTACAATACAACAGACACGCATACTATACTCATATACGTACATTATATATTTACTTATTGGCTCACATTGTAATTAATATCAATTGTTCGATATTCCTTAAACCAAATCAGTCTGAAATATATATCAGTTATTCGTTTCTTCGTATACTAAATAATAAACGTTATTTTTGATTACTCTGACTGTGTAGAAGATTTAAAAAGAATTGAAATTACTTCGAAATTCAAAATTATGTACATTTGTTTATACCACAGAATATTACACCATTTGTTCATACATAATATGTATCATCAGTGTTGCGGACTCTATGGTTCAATGATGGCCACATATACTAAGAAATTTATTTTTCTAAATACTTAGTACCTATCTTTTTATAATCAGTCGTATTTTATTGATCCGTGTAAGCTAATCCGGCTAAATTTAAATATAGCCAGTACATTATAAAATTTATTTTTTGCGAAATACACTAGTATTAAAATATGTGTGATTCGATAAGATGCAATAGTTTCTTTTTAAAAGAGCAACACGCTAGTTTCTTGCTCGTGAGATAGCTTTGCGAATGAACGATAGATTAAAAAAAATATGATGACAAAATATTCAAAAGTACTTCAATGTAAGTTTATTTGAATAAATATTTTTTTTATTTTATTCTATTCTAAATTACATAAGAAAATATGCACTTGTATTATAAAGATGTCTTTCTTTAATATCAACTCAAGGGTACAAGAAACCACATAGATACATACCCGTGTCTGTGGTTTCTGTTAGAAATTATATTTGATAGAAATAGGTGACGTAAGTACATGACCTCAATGTATATGAAAACAAAGCGTGACTGACACTATCTACATTGATGTTACAAAAGCTATTTATCGATAGCAAAACTCTTCCTCCACCATAATCTAATTTGCAATGAAATTTTAATCGATCTTAATACTTTTAATATGGGAATATTGACACCGAATAAATCAAATTATATTTATTCTGTTTTAATTAGTATCCACTGATCTTAAAATAAAATACCCACTTTTATTCATTATTACCTTTATTTTGTGTGGTTCATGAACGGTTAAAAACTTTTTTTACTAAATTAAACGTTTAACTAAATTAACTAATAAGTTATATTACTCGTTTGTTTGGTTAAATTTTTAAAACTAAACTGCTGAAAGGATACTAATAATATTTGAAGAGAAAATAGATTTTAATACAAGGACGATCATAGGCTGTATTTTGTCTTAAAAAAGCAGACATAGTCGAGGGTAATAGACAGGTCTAGGTTATATATAGAAAGGATGGATATATCGACTTACGTAAAAATTTCACTCGATCAATGATATACAATCAGGAGATAAGTTTGCATGTAATAAGCTGATAAACAGCTTACCTAACGCCGCTCATTAACTAAGTACGTACTTAACACACTTATCTTCCTTTCTATTTTAATTTATATGGTGTCATCAGTCAAAGCTATAATGGTTACTAAGGATCAGCCGGCTGAAGTGGCAGTGAGACCGCCATATGGCTCGATGAACTGATAATCAATAGCAATAACTGCTTTTTTTTGTGACTACTCTAATGCTGTTGGCCGCAACTGACCTTTACAGCTTCACCGGACAATAGGGGGCGAGTGCAGATGGCACTTCAAACCCGCGGAAGGACTTTTGGAGCGACGGACATTTGAAGTCCAAGTTCCGTCTGACGAATATAACATTAGTCTGAGGGCACCGCCAGGGGTCTACTCGCTAGGGTAGGAATTATATAACTGGAATGACAAACAAGAGGACCCACCTGATTGTAATCTATATACATGAACAGCATATCGCATCATCCTCTGATAGCTGTGGTATCACTCTTACGTTGCCATTTCGAAGCATAGCCGGCGCCCGCGCGTCGGTTGTAGTACCTACCTAAATTCTTAAGATTTTTAGGTTTCGGTTATTAAGAAAAGGTCTGTCACAAATAATAAATCGTAAACTGTGTTTAGACTAATTGTAAGACAAAAGAAAAAAAATTGTTCGTTGTGAGTGTCCGAGACCCATTTTGCTCTATGCCCGTAACATATGCTATTCTTGGTACTAGGCTCATATTAACTGGAAATAAGATACTCCGTACTCCGTAATTTCCCTACTGATAAATAAATTTTATAGTGTCATTGCTATATACATATTTAGATACGGTAAAGATTCCGAACTTATGTAAATGTAAAAGTGACTCTGAAATTAGGCTCACATCTGTCGTGTACAGAATATTATAATATTCTGGAAGATTACAAGAGCCCTGGTATGTTCTTAAACTTTTCGGCTGCGATAATACTGAACTTTCAAAAGAACACACATTTAGTTACACTTTAGTAATATCTACGTGTTTTTGTACTATTGGTTATACTTTCAAATCATTGGGGCCATTGGACTCCCTAAAATAAGGTTGAGCGCAGTGATGGCTGGCTCATCGTAATACTCGTGAACGAGTGCTGCTTGTAGGAACTGGTCTGTTCTAATCACTACGACTGTTTTATCCTATTGTGTACTTAATATCTGATCTTAATAAATTAGTGCTAGTCGGAGGTTTGTATTCGCACATTTCGGATTGGAAATGTAAAGTTACAATGATTATTTAAAAGAACAACACGCAAATTTCTTCACGTTCTTCTTGTCACCTTGTCTTGGCTTTCCGAACGAGCGGTAGATTAAAATAATGATAACTGTGACTATTCAAAAGTGCTTAAATTGTGTTTAATAAATGATTTTCTATTCTATTCTAAATGCTACTATCAAATAGTGACAATTCATATATATTGTAGCGGTGTTACGTTAGTTAGTTAGTTAATTTCTGTTCTACATATTTTATCATATACCTACATATTATATGTTATATATACTGTCATATAGTGACAAATGACGTATTTACTGAAGGATTCGAATGGAAAAGTATTTCTCTTTGCAATGTTTATTTAAATGTTATTTTTCGATCACGTTGTGTTAATATTATGGTACGATTTTTTGAAAACTAATTTCTTCTCACTGAGGATTGTTTTCTTATGGATACGGTATTTTTTAATAAATAGATATGCAATTATACACCTGTTTGCACTAAAGGTTTTACTGCTGGTCTAGTAGCAGTGGGCGATCACATAACAAGAAAGTAAGCTTATCTCATCGTGGCGAATTCATTAGAAATTAACCATGATAATTTTCTCTCCAGAGAAACAATTAAAACATTTGTTGTATCAAATCGCGGCTGAAGTATACAAGTCTTTTAATATTTAATTGAAAAACTTTTAACTTTACTTGATATGAAACGACATTTATTGCTTAAATATAACATTACAGAGATGATTTCACAGAATTAACATATATTAGTTCTACATATTAGTCATTTCTGACATACAATGAGAAATTAAACACATATAAAAGAATAAATAAACTACGATAATTTCCAATTCTGGTTTATCTTTGGCGTATGATATATTTCTGATACGCATGAAAATTATGCATTATCTGCAATGGAATCCCTCATTATTATTTGCAATGAAAATTCTTCGTGGAGTATTAATAACCCCTTCGCCTAGAACTATGATAGAATGATTTTCTATTCTATTCAATAGAAAATCATTTATCAAATAAACTTAGTGATTAAGAGTAAATCAATTGAGTTATTATAGCAGTCCCTACAAGCAGCACTTGTTCACGAGTATGACAGATGAGCCAGCCATCATCGCTCGACCATATTTTAGGGAGCTCAATGATAGTGCCTCCGTACCCGATTTCTGTTTTATTATGTAATATTAAGTTATCTTTGATTTTATATATCTAATTTCAGTTTTATAATCTTGCCTGCACGTCCATTAAGCTAAATACCTTTGCAGACGAGTTTTTTTTACAAAGATTCCCTTTGCTGATTTTGTAACGTTATACTTTGTTTACAAACAAGTTTTGCGTCAGGAGTGATAGATGTTAGCTGAAGTAAATATACATGAAAATAATATTTTTTAAAGAGCTTTTATCATATTTTGATATATCAACTCTATTAGCACTTTCGCGTTCTTACAAAATGTGCTGAAATATTTTTTTAATTATTTACCATTTTTAATACTATTTACTATATTACATTTATTGCTTAATTGTACCTTTACAGAGATGGTTCAACATAATTAACATATATTAGTTCAACACTATATGATATGCAATAGACAACATTTGCCATTTATCAGTTGCAATAATTTAACATAAAACTTTAAAAGTAAGTATATCTATCCCGGTAATACGATCTATTTTTACGTCAATTTAACATCCGTTCAGCCGTTTAAGATAAGGTAAATATATAGTAGATATTCGTAAATCAGCATGAATATCTCACTGTCCATATTTAAAACGTAATATTACGTTTTAAGTATAAAACGTTAGGTAATATTATTTATAAAGTTACCTGCAAATGTAATAAATAACATCTATCTTTTGTAGACAATCAGATAATTATCGAGTTAAACAGAATCTATTTATTTCGTTCTGTGGGTGAATACATCCTAGTGTATACATTTCGATCGGTATCTTTAAATCTTATCTTAATATATGTATAAACGCGAGAGTTTGGATAGCTGTTTGTTACTCTTTCACGCAAAAACTACTGAACAGATTTTGATGAAACTTAACAATAATATAACTTATACATCAGAATATAACATAAGATAAATTTCACGCGGGTAAAACCGCGTGCTTATATATATTTGAATTCAGTACAGGGATGACTGTACCGCCGTATTTTTTTTCAATTTTATTTATTTAATTAATAATAACAATATTTTTGAACTTGAACTCGCGATCGCTTGGGTGTAATTCAGGATAGTAAGCCACGACGTAGTAAATGCCACGACGCTGAGAGAAGCGGTGCATATGAATATTAACAAGTAGAGATGGGAGAGATTTAGTGTGTAGTCATTTTTTACTCTAATCTGCATAATAATGTACATTCGTATTATGTTTTGAATAATGTAACATTTCTGACCCTTGTTACTCAAGTGATGAGGGTTGAAAGCTGGTATTTTATCTCAGTCATGAACTTTTATTCACTTGCTTAGTTCTACATTTAAAATATCCATATATTTACATGAAGTCGCATTCGCTGTCTGTTCGTTTAGATCTTTTAAACGCAACGGTTTTTAATACATTATTTAGCAATAGTTAGAGTGATTTAAGAGGTATGTTGTAGGCTGATATTATAAATACATTATAATATGAGCCTAGTTGCCTGAAATAAATAAAATATGTATAATACATGTAGACCCGACTAGTTAATCTTATTATTATCCTATCACTACAAAATTTTTGAAAAGTTCTATTGAAATTTAACGTACATACAGATTTATTGTTTTTATTATTACATACAGATTATATCCTGAGGGCGGATGCAGACTAACTTTTATCTGAAAAAAGAGAACATACATGTCATTATATACATATATAAACATACAGATTTATTATTTTTTTGATTTTGAATCTGTTATAGATTATTATAGTAAACGATATGTTTAAACCCTTAGGAGGCGGAAAAAGTAAAAATAAATTAGAATGAACCGTGAATTGCGTACGCGAATGCCTGGCATTTTTTTAAAATTTAATGTAGAGTGAAACCGAGAAAATAGCTAATGCGTTTATAAAGAGAAAGGACAGACGTGGTTATTGAATCTGATTGGGGAGGCGGCTTGTATAAATTTATTATTACGTATAAGGTTAATAAAATGCCGACGAATGTGATAGATATAATCATATTGATAGATATAATATATATCTATAACTTAATTATATTCGTTAATACTATATTTATACTTTTATAATAATAGTTTAGAAATAATATTTACATATACACGTAATATATATATATTTCTATAATGGCTGATAGCTGTATGGTGCACCCGCCTGCGCTGATGGTTTACACTGGCGGGGCACAGCGGAGGATGATAAGAGGAATATGAGGTACGAAGATTTTCCACACATTAAAAAAAATGGTCAGTCAGCCCGTCGCGGCGTCGTGGTAAATTCACTAGGAATTTATCAAATCTAATGAGAGCATGTCTGTTATATACCAACTTAATTACAGAATGTCCTATATAGGACAGCCTCTTGGGTTTAGCGGTTTTGACACCGTCTTACTTCCGAAGGTCTCAGGTTCGATTCTTCGCACGGTACAAACATTTGTATTCATTAGTATGATTATTTGTATTGGTCTGATTGGATTCTGTGTAAACCATCTATGTATAAATTTACAAAAAATGTGTCTATGTATTTATATCAGTTGTCAAGTACCTATAACATAAGCTCGAATAGCTTGGGTCAAGATAGCGCTGTGTGAATTATCCTGAGATATTATTATTATTTTCCGCAATTTAATTATTTTTGCATCCCACTGGTTCCACTAGAAACAGTATTTGGGCATTACAAACAAAGCTGAGTGGTTATCGTTTTGGACGCAACTGTATTCATTATGAAATTATATTTATATCAACTAATTTCCTGTTTATATAGAGATATTTGCTTTGTAACTGTGTGCGTCAAATAAATATTTTTCCTTCTTTCACTGGAATGCCGGCCCCTCTACCCCACTGGGCACACTGCGCACGTGCCCAGGGCCCCGCGATGGATTTGGGCCCCATAGTCTAGTCTAGTCCCTACTCCATTAAAAAACGATAACCGATAGCTACTCTACTGTAGCCTGTAAACCAGTCTTATCAAATGCTTACCGACTATGATCAATGTGTTCGTTTTTGTTAATTTAAAAAAAAAATGAATGACATAACTATTTTTTAAAAATATTTTTGCCTCGTTTGTTTTGAAGGTAGGGCATCTCCATATACATCTCTAAAGAGTTCAAATGACTTTGTATATTCTATCAAAATAGTGCTTTATTACTAGGTCATAGGGGCCCCACTATCCTACGTGCCCTTTAATAGTTGAAAGACGGCTCTGCTGGAATGGGAAATAAACAGTAGCGCCCAGTTGTATCCGTGGATATGTAATTAGTTTCTTTTGAAACCAAGAGACTAAGTGCATTATAGACGTAGTTTTTATTTACCTACAATTTATCTATGAGACAACTGGGATCAAAGGTGAGAGTACATATAAAAGCACATTTACACACTAGTGGCAAGTTTGAAATAAATAAGAAATGAGTCATTTAACTAAAAGATTAACTAGCATCCGGCTACTATTACGCATTATTTTCCCTATGAAGATGGAATATTACAACAAAGGTCTCTCTTTTTATTAATCTAATTTAAATAAAATAAATAATAAATTTTATTTCATCTCCACAAATTACATAATTTCAGTTTTATTATATAAATGCCAAACAATAAAAAATCACAAATATAATTTGTGGGAAATCTGGAGCCCAAACTAAGCCATAGCCTTTAGAGACCAGATTTTCCCGTCATATAAATTTGTTATACATCTAGTTTTAAGTTAAATTAATATTTTATTATAAATGAGCGTGCACGACATTAGTTGTTCATGCACGGGATTTCCATTTAATGTTAAACATTTGGCTCTCAAAAGCGGCTAAAATGTCCAACTTGAATAAATCATTTTTGATTTGATTTTATTATGATTTAGGTAGCAGGTACCTATAGCCATATTAATCTAAAGTGTACTATTATAAATGTAAATGTATGTCTGTAGGAATCTTTATGAAATTTAACATAAAGGTAAAATGTATTACGAAAACGAATATAAAAATATAAAAAAAATTCGCGATATCGTCTAAAAATAAAATCAATCAACAAAATCAATACAAGTTACAGTATTACAGAGAAATCATAAAAACTAACTAAAAGTCTTTAAAAACAAGTATATATTCCTATTTCAGTTTGGAAATAGACAATTAATTTTACTAATATAATAAACGTGAAAGTTTGTGAGTGTTGATGGATGGATGGATTTTTGTTACAGTATCTAATATAACTTATACATCAGAATAACACATAGGCCATAATTTAAAAAGATATCATGTGAATTAGACGAAATATAATGATGAATGTTAAGCAAGTGTGATGCAGACGAAGTTGCGCGGGCCGGCTAGTACGTTACATTTACAAAAAAAAACTATTAATAATCAAAATATTACATGTGTTCATGTAATATTTACGAATAATAAAAATATATATCAGTTTTCTGAACCTATAACCCGTGTTTTTATACGGTAATCCGGAGTATAGAGCAATAATATTTATAATAAGCTGTACGCTCATTAAATCTTTATTGATTTATCTATAGTTACTACTTCCTCATGTTGAATAACACATTACTAAAGCTATATATAAATATATTGTGAAGGGAGAGGAGATTTTAAAATAAATTTCGGAATTAAATTTATTTCACTGTTTAAAAGCCATATTATTACAGAGTAACATATTATGTTTTAATTTAATAATACTAAATTTTTTATAGAAATTATATACACATTTTTGCCTACATATGTAGCTTTAATGAAACCATTTGAAGTCATTAAGGTACAATGATGTATTTTTTACATTCTATGGTGTTGTTTATCTTCGCATTTTATCATAGACAAGGGCTGGTTGCAATCTGCTGTTAGGAGAGGGACGAGAGGGTTCGATTCCTCCCGATTATAAAAAAATGTATTCATTGATGGATATATGAATAATATTTATGTATTTACAATAAATGTATTTAATTATTTGTATTAGTTGTTTAGTATAAACAATCTAAGCTCTGCTTATTTTTAGGACTGGAAAGCGCTGTGTGAAATTAAATTTTATTGTTTTTAAATATAAAATTATTATTGCTTTAATGATGGTAAATATATTTTATATAACTAGCTACTCGCTCCGACTTTGCACTGGTGTATATGTATTATACATAAAAACCGTCCTCTAGAAACGTTCTATCAGTTGCTAAAAACTGCATGTGGCTTCCACTGTCTATTCACTTAGAACTTTCTTTATTTTATACTATGTAAAGATATCTAGGGACAAACAGACCAATCGATTCAGCAATTACCGATTGACACATGATTACATACTAAATTTTGTGTATGTATACAGTACAACAATATTTTTGAAAGGGAACTTCAACAATGAAGCTAATGTGATTCTATTTTTATCTGTTTATTTGTGCACGCATAACGTATAAACGACGGAACTAATTTTGATTGCACCTGTCCGTTATAATAAGTGAGAATTTTTTTTTACATTTCCTGTTTAATTATTTAGTATTTTTCTCCAAGTTCCTCACTAATAATCATCTAATTAACAGACTATAAGTAACTGACGGATGTTCTGAAAAAAGTATTTAATTCTGTTTCACGCAAATGCGTCTGCATCTTTTGAAATAAAAGACTAACAGAAACATTTTCACATTTATAATACTAGTTCTGGATACAATGTTTAAACCGACTATTTACCGTAGTAATACTATTTAAAAATAATATATACAATTGTAAAGAACTGTGAAACAAATTATAACATATGCTAACCACAGTTAAAGATCTATACTAACAACAGTTAAAAATACCATGTGTCCGTCTTCGTAACACAGTCCATTTTCATGTAAAATTTCAATAAGATTTTTTCAGTCGTCTTGTCGTAAAGATATAACAAACAGACAGACATACTTTTTTGAAAGTCAAACTTGGATGGATATAAAGTGTGAGCGTTCAAGGTAAAAGTGGATGGACTATGTGAAACATGATATGCACAAAAGAAGAGTAAGTAAGCTGAGATATGATCGTTGATAGCCACCAGTGGATGAAAACAACATGAGTCGACCCCGCATTATGGGGCAAGGTAATGGATAAAACAGTCGGAGGTATTGTGTTACCATGATAATAGAATTTCGTTTTACGTAATCTTCAGATGCCAGTAATCCGAAACCTAATAAATTCTTATGAAATGTAATTGTATACTTCACTTAAAAATGGATTTTAAAATCCGAGATTCCATCCAAAAATACTTTACCTTCAATAAGCGTGCCTGACACGTAATGTACGCATAATTCCTTAGTGTTTTAGCCAGTTATTTTTATACTAATATATATATATATTATATATATTTGTCAATTATCATTTATGCCAAAATTAATGGAATTTTTAAAAAATGTTTGTTTTGTCTATGGTGACACTATATTATATATTTGTGACTGTTAAATCATTGACTGTTTCAACTAAACATTTTAAAGCATATGGTATAAAAACCTGGTTTTGAGATAATTTTGTCCCGTGTCCGTTTTACCTGGTGTACTCGTATAAATAAGTACTTTATTTCTGTTAAAATTTTACATCTTATATTTAGAATTTAATTAAGAATAAAACGATGTTCGATTTGAAAACTGTTCAAGAATGAGCTGTATTATTAGAGAAGATTTAATCTTTAATAAATTAGTTGATGAATGTTTCATAACTCAATATAGGAACGAACTTAAAGTGTCAAAGAGAGACAAGTTGTTCAAAAGCTGGAAAAGTTATAATTCTGCAATATCGTAGCGAATCATCTATACCTACTGTTATTAAAGAGATACAAACTTCTGGTTCATTATTAGAAGTATTTTGTTAGAATTATTACAAGGAAATAGAAATAGAAATAATGTTTATTCAAATAAACTCAATATACCTAAGTACTAATAATGTACCTAAGCAATAGTAATATTTTTTTATTCTACCACTCATTCGGAACGCAAACTCATAAGATGATAGAACAAGAAACTTTTAAATAAATAAGTTAAGTAAATACACATTAACAAGACAATCGCGATAATCAACATAGAAACAACTACTCACTCATTCTTTGTGCAATTAGATAATATTTTCAGCACTAAAAATTTAACAATGAAAGTGTTTCATAAGACATTTGAATTTTCATGCCCATAAAATTTATTACTAACTTAAGGTGATGCAATGTGAAAAAAAAATTATGAATTTGCAAAATATATTAAGATCCTCCAAAGCAAATACTATATTTATATTCCGTGACTATATATAATGTTATTATAATGCGTTATGTGGTGTAGTGATATGTATAAAAAACTTAAAGATAATATGTAATTATTGATGTTTTTTTGGCGCATTTATAGCATGGTGCGTATTCGACTGTGCGGCAACTGACTTATTATTATTAATAGATATTAATAAATAGTATTATTTATTGTTCATAACATAATCATTGTGAAAGATTGAGTTCATGATGAGAAGAAAATTAACAAAGACTATGAAATGATTGATTCATTTCATCAATCAAATGTTTGTTTACCTAATAGAGCTTACCTTTTAGCTAAACAAACATTTGATTCTTAAAAATATCACTAATTGAAAATAGTAATGTAATGTATAAAAGTAACAGATTTGATAGATAAAATGATTTATTTTATATCTAATTTACACGATGTTTACAGTCTATGTCCTGGAAAACTCTTGTCGGGGCTTCTCTGCAGGCATTTATCGACCCTTGAAGGTTTAACTATATATATACAAATTTATATATACAGTTACCACATCTAGTAATAGTGATTATTTTACCTTCCTTGTATGATAGTATTGATGGGGCAGACCCATACGATCTGACCCATTATTTTTATTTCCAACACATATTTTCTTTCTTCTGTCGTACATTTATCGATATACATTCTGATATAACTTTTTAAATAAATAGTAAACCTCCCGAATGTACTACGAAATTTTCATACAGTCTGTATTTTATATGAAATTATAAGAAAGCGCCCGCAGCTTCGGTGCCATGTATTCGGAAATTATTCTTATCATAAAAACCTTTCAATTTTATAGAAAATACAACGAACTGCTTTGTAACTGTTGTTAAACAGTAAAACTTCTCGTTTGTTAGAAACAAAACATTGCAGATTGTTACCTTTTTATTTTTTATACATTTTAATGGCATGAGCTGTGGACCTGATTAACAATATCTTAGATAAATATTACAAAAAAAATGATTCTATGACTAGACTAGATTACTACTAGACTAGACTAGACTAGACTAGCGCTACTTTGTCTATGTACTACATGACATTTATCGTTATATGCCGTCCAATTTATATAATATCTTTCTTACATTATAGCCTTTATATTATTCTGATGTTGGTATAAGCAATAATACTGTAAAGTTTCATTAAAATCTGTTCAGTAGTTTTTGCGTGAAAGAGTAACAAACATCTAGCCACACATACCGTCTTCATAGAATCCATATCCATAGAATTTCAATGTACCTACGCAGTACAGGGTACCATGGAAGTCACATGTTAACGTGATGTTCTTGATTCTCTTGTTTTGTATAGATGAAAGTAATCACTTATACAATTAGGTGGAGTATTAGCTTGTTATGGATGAGAATAAATTTAGGGTTTTTTTTTCTAGTTGCATGTGTTAGCACGTAGCTGTACTGTGTATACCTATTTTTCGGAATACCTTAATGCTGCTGGCCTTTACAGCTTCACCGGACGATAGGGAATGAATGCAGATGGCACTCCAACCCTGCGGAAGGACTTATGTAACAGCTGAAGGCCAACTCCCGGCTGACGGATACGACTTTAGTCTGAGGGCACCGCTAGGGGTTTAAAACTCGGTATGCACATCGAAAATCATTGAATATATGTAGTTATATAGATATATATTATATAAATATAATCCCCACACAAAAATATAGATAGACACAAAGCATTCTAAGTATACCACCTGCAACTTTAGTGTAAACAATATCAATAATAACTTTACTTCGAATGATGTTTAAACCTAACCAGTGTTACTGGTTAGGTTTAATTTGGAAAATTCCATATATATCGACCTACAGTAAAATCCTTGAAATTATTTTACTGTAGGTCGTGATTGAGGTTATTTTAAGGACAGTTCCAGTAAGCTTGGGCAGTGGCTTCACTGCTTTACACTTGGTACGATACAAGTCTTCAGTTACAGCCTTTTCCCCTGAGCTTACAAAGTTGGATTGTTATTATTTATCAGACAGCCTCGGTGGTCTAACGGTTTAGCTCACTGTCTTACTTCCGATGGTCGCAGATTCAATTCCTCGCAAGATACAAACGTTTTGTATTCATGAGTATGATTGTTTGTGTCAGTCAGGGTTTTTTGTGTACATTATGTATTAATTTAAAAAAAAAATGTATCTATGTGTATTTACATACATCAGTGGTCTAGTTTGTATTACACTGCTTAGCTTGGGACTAGATGGCGCTGAGTGAATTGTCCTGAGATATTATAAAATATTATTATTATTAATTAACTACTATTCCAATATGTATGATTAATACAATAATTTCATGTAAAATATAACACAAACTAAAATACGATTTTGAAACTGCTGTTTTCATATGACTAGTCGACTAATATAAGGATCGATATCAGTAATTTTTTAATTAAAAAAATACGTCCCTAGAGCCCTATATTCTTGATGACAACGGCGTCATACTTTCGTACCTCTTAATTTCATTATTATACCTTAACCTTTTAATTTAGAATACAGCTTGCATAGGAAGGTTACGCAGACGACTTTGTTTTTATACAATATTCGCCCTGTGCTAAAATCAAACTTTGTTAATTAAATTTCTCGTAATTATACATTTATAGGCTCGATTACTGTACTAGCATTGAATATTAATACAGACACGCGCAGATACAAAATGAGCAATGATTTCTCTGATCCCAAAATTACTCTTAATGAGTCTAGATAGTCTTATCTTTCCTAGAAATCAATTTCTATATGCGTAAAGATCTCATAGTTCAACTATTTAAAAGATTATCTCTTCAAATTCAACGTGAACAACAAAATAAAAAAAAACACATATAATGTGCCTACAAGGTTATTTATATTACACATTGTTCTTATTTTGTATAATTTATGACTATAGGTAATATGTTAACATAAATAATATTTACTAAATAAAAATATATTATGATTGTTACATGTCTACTTTTTTGGAACAGACATACACAGACAGAAGTATTTATAATAGTAGTGTGTATTTATATTATAGAAGTTACTGTAATCATTTATAATAATTCTTTTAAGTAATAAACTTAAGCATAAAGACCATAAAAGTAGAACAGTAATTTACATATTACACAGATAAGTACTAATGTAGGAATTAATTAAAGCTTAAATTACATTACCGACCGTGTTCATATCGATTCCAGTAAGTTACTTGTAGTTGGATACAGAATGTACAGACTTATATACTTATGTATATTACAAGTTACATAAGACGATTACGCTGTCATTCTATGTTATAGCATAAATAACATAATATTACATAGTTATAGTATCTGTGGTTGCCAAATTAGGCTTGAATTGAGACTAATTTCTCCTTAATTGTATGTAATTTGTTGTATATATATATACAATGACATCAAGGATTGAGGTTATAATTGTGTCAGTCAACGCAGTGTATAGATACTGTTATAAATATTACGTGTACTTAAAGTTGGATAATTATATATGTATAAATTTATATACATATAATCATGAGTATGATTGTTTGTATTGATCTAGGTGTTTTTTATGTATATATATTTACAAAAAAAGTATTTGTGTATTTATATCTATAGTCTAGTACGTACCTATATCATAAGGTCTGCTTAGCTTGGGACTAGATAGCCCTGTGTGAATTATCCAAGGATATTATTATAACAATTAACTTTGTTAGAAACTGTATGTATATATATATACAGTTTCTTCTATTCTTACCTTCCTACTTCTACTAAGAAAACTACACTGTAAGTTATGTTTCGCGTTAGTGTAAAATTGAAATTATAGAGTACTATTTTGAAATTATTATTTATGCTCATAGTCAAATAAAGGTAAGCAAAATACGCAAATCAACCATAAGAGATTCATACCATAAGAGATTGGCAGATTGTATGGGGGAATTTTCAGAATGTATCATTTCATCATGTCCTTAACACCCTGAATGAAACCAGAAAGAACAGCCAGCTAATTTATGAAGCCACTCGTTTTTCTAAATGTTTCTTTCGTAAAAAGTTTCCTTCTTGAAATGTCCACAATTCTATAATTGACACTTTTATTTAACAAAAGAAATGTGTAATCAAATTTTGTCATCTTTCCCTAATGGAAATTTAATTCATTCGTTTCGTATTAAATTATCCATTAGAAGGAGATTGCCTTAAGTCAGCATTTTGCTGCCATCACAATTATTTTAATTATATAATTCTAGTATTTTCTGCAACAAAATAGATATTTATTTACTTTGAAACAATTTATAACATTGGTTATAGGGAGATCAATTGATTGACAGTTAAATTTCTTATAAATAAAGATTCTGTGATTTCTTATCAATACAAATATTATATTCTTATATCTTCTTATAGATGTCTAAGTGGTCTACCGTTTTAGCACACCGTCTTACTTTCGATGGTTGCGGGTTCGATTCCTCGCACGAAAAAAACATCGCATTCATGAGTATGATTGTTTGTATCCGTCTGGACGTTTTCTATGTAAAACATGAATGTATTTATGTATATATAGATATTTTATAGATGAAGATTTTAAATAAAAAAATACATTCACAATAATCGAGAATGTCTTTGTCATCATCCTAAATAGAATGAATAGAATGAACTTAGCATACATAGATATGTTTACAATTATATTAAAATAATATATTATTATAAAATTATTATAGTAACAGATGAGAAGTATTCTCAGATTAGATTAAGATCTTCTATGAAACGTTACACCTTCTCAATTTAGATACTTTTAAAGTTAGGAAACTAAGAGAGTTAGTGAAGCGAAGCATTAAAATTAAACTTTGGCAATTTGGCAACTCGGTGTTATTTTTCCAGTCCAAGTTATTGAAATTGAATTTATTATATAGTATTTTCCGCTCTAGTACATTAGTAATTCAAATATACTCAGCGAAATGATAAAATCAGATACACTCAGTGGGCATGTCAGATTTTGCGGTCACTACTGCATAGACAGCTGCCAGCTTCTGACAGCGATAATAGTGGTGAAGATATTGTATTATAAAAATATAATTTGTAGAGAAAATTAGATATTAAAACAACACAACTCCGTATATGCTGATTAATTTATTGTATACTTCTTTTATATTTGTTTACGTCACATTTACATCTTCCAATTTACATATCTTTTTCAAATTATAGTCTATCTTATACTGATGTATACGATATATTACCGGAAAGTTTGATTAAATTTCCATTCAGTATCCGTTCAGTAGTTTGTGCTTGAAAGAACAACAAACATTCTTCCATACATAATCAGAAACTTAATAATATAAAGGAATATTTGTAAGGAAGAAAAGGTTTGAGTGTCAAATTCGTAAATATAATAATAATACTTAAGAAATTGACACCAAAGACTTTCTATCAATTCAAAATTATTAAATTAAGGTTTGAGGAAACATCGATTTGTTAATAATAATTTACATTAATTGAAGTAACAGCTACAAAGGTCCTTCCTGACACAATGGAATGCTATAAAACAAAGAGGCAATTAAAAGATGATGTTTCATTAGATAGACTATTTAATCAACCTTCGACATTTAAAGGAATGCAATAAAAATGTAAGCTTTGTTTATTTATTTGTATATTCCTGTTGTTTATATTATTGTTGTTCATCTTGTTTGTATTATTGTTATTACTTTAAAATTGATCTTCATGACTTCTAAATCTATATTTAATATCTTTTAAACGCTTATTTTACCATTGAGTTATTGGCAGAGAACGATTTAAATATAGTACAAATATCACGGCTATGATTTATTAAACAAAAATATAGATATGCGATCCGAATGGTTTGAGAAAATGTTTTTCATATTACAATTGCTGCGTTTATGTAAATATTATGAACGATTTATTATACTAGGTTGACGTGCAGACAGCAGATTTAGACGTCTTCCTAATTTTTTTGGTATTATGTACTTCTTAGCTGACCCGCGTAATTTCCTCTGCATTACTTACATTTACTTGACATATGTTACTAAATTACAGCAAATTTACATATTATCTTTTTAAATTATGGCCTATGTGTTATTCTGATGTATAAGCTATATTACTGTATACTTGTATAAAAATTCGTTGAGTAGTTTTTGCGTGAAAGAGTGACAAATATCCATTCATCCACCCGTAAACTTTGGCGTTTATAAAATTAGTAATTCTGTAAAGTTAGTGTCCCTCTCATTCTGTAAAGTTAGACATGATTAGGACAATACAATGGTATTATTATTTTTGGTCGTTAGTTGTGGATAAATGAAATATAACATACTTATAAGCTGTGCCCGTGGTTTCACCTGCGTATTTTAGCCTATGTGTTAATGTATTATCAGAATCTACATCAGAATGTATTAGCTATATTACTGTAAAGTTTCAATAAAATCCATTCAGTAGGTTTTGCATGTAAGAATATTAAAAATACATCTAGCCGTCTAAAAATCATACTCACTAACTAAATATACTTATAATTTTCATAAGATTAAGAATGTCTCATAACAGGTTACCTACGCAGCCTTATCAAAAAATGTTTCATATATTCTATTGGTCATAGCATGATGTTATTGACCTATAGTCTTTCTCAATAAATAGGCTATCCAATATTTAAATAAATTTTGAATTGGCAAACAAACGTACTCTTCAGCTTTATAATATGTATTGTATAGTCTGTATAGACTTCTGTCATATCTTACATTCATCTAAATATTATCCCTTTGATGTTTACATTAAATAGAATTAAGCAAGCGTACTAGATGTAATAATAAATGTTAAAATTTCTATGAAATAATTTGAACTGTCGTTGAATTGATTTTCATAATGCTAAATTGTAAAATGGGGTTTGTTAGACTACGTGATAACCTTCTCACTGGCAGAGATTATGTCTCGCCCTATTATTAGTTTAAAAGTAAACATATTTTGATTGTTTAAAAAATATACTGATTAATCTAATCTAGTCTCAAAGTTTGTAAGGCTTGTGGTATAAGTAGTAGACAACTGTTACATACGTACCATTCGTACAAGTAAGTGTTGCTCCATATATTTGTGTTAAAAATAAATAGATATGTCCACAAAAAGTATTGAAGTAGTTATTCGTGAGCTAACTAAGACTGTGCTTTCACTGGAGAATAAAGTATCTTCATTGGAAAATGTGATTACAGAACAAAATAACTTAATTAAAAATTTAATCAGTGATCGAAAAATTACATCTAAAACCAGTGTAAATGATAGTGAGGGTAATCCTACATCGCAAGTGTATCTGCGGCCAATCCGTGAAGCTCGTATACGTGCGTCATCGGCGATCGCCACTGCAACTAAAAAGGTGACAGCTAGAAGCAACGCAACAACGACGTCATCGGGCGTGCCCCCTACTCCGTGTCCGTCGTCGGGTCCGGACCGTAATCGTGAAGCTGTTATTACACAGACGGAAAACATTGAAGCAACCGGCGGTAATAAGAATGGATCGACGACCGCGTACTCGACGGTCGCTTGTAAATGTAACTCGTGGTACAGGCAATCTGACTGATACTACGCTATCCGCTGCAGAGCGAAAATCATATTTACATTTATATTATGTGAAGATCGGTACTACAGCAGAACAAGTTATTGAGTACCTCAGAACAATTTGTCCGGGAGATAATTGTTTCGCAGAGGCATTAAATTCGAGAGGTGATTATGCTTCATTTAAGTTATCTGTACCTACAAAACATCTAGACCAGTATTTAGCACCTGAGAACTGGGTGGAAGATGTCTACATAAAACCTTGGCGCAATGGATTTCGTCAGAAAAGAGAACAAACAGTTTAAGCATAAATATATCTCAATATTTTATTAAAATGTTAGAGGACTTCGTTCAAAATTAAATATTTGTAAGCTATCAATTCTCAGTGAATCAGCTGATATATATGCACTAACGGAAACATTTTTAAATAGTAGTATTTATGACGCCGAGTTGTTCCCGAATGGGTACATCGTTATACGCCGTGATCGCATAAATGATGCTGGCTGGGGAGGAGTTTTATTAGCAGTACGTTCGCAATACAAAGTTGAACAAATAACCAATATTGGTGGGTACACAGAGGATATTGAAGTAGTAATAGCATTAGTGAAATTTAAATCAAAATCAATTGTTTTTTGTGTTGTCTATATACCACCTAATTCAAATGATGAGAAATATTTTAATACATTTTTAGTTTTAGAGAATACGATGATAAAATATTCAAAATCAGATGTAGTAATACTTGGAGATTTTAATTTAAATTCATGTAGCCAAAATGTTATTCTGCAGTATGGTTACTTAGTTGCTTTTTGTAAATTAAATCAATACAATGTGATTAAAAATAAATATGGTAACACGCTAGATTTGGTATTGAGCAATCTGGGCAGTGACAGTGTATTAATGTATGAAGATGTAAAACCTTTGGTGCCGGCTGACGCGCACCATCCACCACTCGGTGTTCACATTACCATCTCACATCCGAGGGCTGCGTACGTTTCTTATTCATCAGTTACCGCACCTCCGTTGTCACAGTATTCAGTGACAGAATGGAACTTTCGAAAAGCGGACTTAAATTCACTATATGAATCGATAACATATTGGAATGAGATACGTATTTGTAGCGATGTTAATGAAGCATTACGCTGTTTTTATTACAAATTTTATACTTGCTGTTTAGAAGCGAATGTACCTATTAAAAAAAATTATTACAATTCTAAATATCATTATCCGGATTGGTATACAAAAGAAATTATAGAAAATATAAAAAAAAAGTATTATAATTTAAAACAATATAAAAAATATAATAAACAATATAATAGAGAAATGTTTAAATTTTATAGGCAACGTACGAAACAATTAATAGATATAGCTTACAATAATTATATAACGCAAACTGAGCTAAATATAAAGAAGGATCCAAAAAGTTTTTGGAACTAAGGTATAATAGGCGGTGCGAGGACCAATATGAATATGAGGGGCAATTGGTATCCGGAACAGACGCTGTTAATGCATTTGCAAATTATTTTAAATCTAGTTTTTTAAACAATCAGCCAGTTTTATCTTCCAAAGTAACTGAAGGTAAACCAGATTCTCAAAACTCGGCTCGAATTGCTATTGACAATATTACATTAGTTGACCTACGGCGCGCGATAAAACGATTAAAGGAAACTTCTGCTGGACCTGATGGCATCCCACCTTTTATACTTAGAGACTGCATAGGAGTATTGGAGGAATCTATTCTATACATAATAAACTTAGCTGTCCGTACAGGTACCTTTCCAGAGTTATGGAAAACATCTAGGGTTACACCAATACCTAAAAGTGGGTGTAAATCTCAAATTGCTAACCATAGGCCTGTCGCTATACTTTGTGCTTTAGCAAAATTATTCGAGTCCATATTGAATCTCCTCATATCCGCACAAATCCAGTCTCAATTTACAAATTGTCAACATGGATTTAGGACTGGAAGGTCGACAACTACCAATCTTATAAATTTTGTAGATTACACGGTGACAGGCATGGATTATAGTGGTCAAGTGGATGCGGCATACTTTGATTTTAAAAAAGCATTTGATCGCGTCCATAATGACGTATTATTAAAAAAGTTTTCTGATGTATACCTGATCTTCTAAAATTATTCGTTAGCTATTTCACTGGTCGTTCACAGTATGTACAACTAAAAGGATATAAATCCGTCTCCTATGAAATCAGTTCTGGGGTAAGCCAAGGCAGTAATTTGGGTCCGCTGCAATTTCTAATCATGATCAATGACTTGCCAGATGTTGTCAGTAGCGCTGAATGTCTAATGTTTGCGGATGATCTGAAGTTATTTCTGTCCATAGGAAGTAAGGAGGATTGTGTAACCCTCCAAAATGATATTGACAAGGTAGTAGCTTGGGCTAACTGTAATCATTTGGAATTCAACGTTTCTAAGTGCAAAACAATGACATTCACACGGTGTCGTACTCCTTATGTATATTCTTATAATATATCAGGGACGCCGCTTGAACGTGTGTCAGAAATACGTGACTTAGGATTGACGCTTGATATATATCGTTCAATACTCATATAATTGCCATCTGCAATCGTGCATATAAGTCTTTAGGATTCGTAATGAGACAGTCGAGCCAACTCAGAGACAGAGGTGCAATTATTGTTTTGTATTATTCATTTGTACGTAGCATTCTAGAATTCAATTCAATTATTTGGGACCCACACGAAACAAAGTATAGCGTAATGTTAGAACGAGTTCAGAGAAAATTTGCTCGATACTTATACAATAATCTGTATGGCTATTATCCCTTTTTATACCCGTCACTATTTGTGTGCGGTATGGTAGGTATGAATACGTTAGAGGTAAGGCGAAAGTGTAATCTGATGGTGCACTATTATATGCTGCTGAATGGGAGAATAGATAATCCGACAACCCTAAGTCGTTGTTCTTTATATGCCCCAGAGCGGTACCTGCGACTACGCACGTGTCGATTACTATCGGCACCACATGTTCGCACATGCACTGCCCAGTTTGCTCCTACTTATCATTAATAGCTTGGTTTCGGAAATCGATATTTTTCACGACAATATTAATAAGTTTATTGAGTGTTGTTTGTTGTTTTTTATGTAATTACATTATTCGTTATGTTATATTATTGGCTGACTACACGCTTTGGTATATCTGTAAGTGTGGTGAGTACCTTATCTTAAATAAATAAATAAATAAATAAATAAATAAACAACTGACATAAATACTTAGGAATTTTAGCTTTTTTAAATACATACGTAATATATATAGATCACCCAGATAGATAAAACCAATTATATTTATGAATACATTTATTTGCACTGTACGAGGAATCGAACCCGCAACCATCGGAAATAAAACGGTGTGCTAATCCACTAGAGCATCAAGGCCTTATGTAAATAACTTGATTTTTGTTTACAGTGACAAGTTAGATTAGTAGCTATCTAATTAGGTTAAATATTAATTTTGAGGCAACTTTCACTCGCCGATAGCTCATGTTTTAAGGAGTTACTTAGTAGTTTTTTAGACTGAGGTACAGTACCTCAGTCTTACCATCTAAGCTTGCTTGCTTTCTTTGTAAACTGTGTTTCAGCTGTAGGGTAAGAAAAGGGCATTGAAATTACCGGAAAAGAGGCATGACATATTCGACTCTCGGATGAGCAGTAACACAAGGGTCACATTATAGCGCTGACGATGTTATCTGATTGAACAAAGATTGAGTGCGTAGCGGTTTTTATGTTGATTGTTGCATGTCTAATCCTTAATAATGTATATCTACTTATAACAACATTTACTTAAAGTGTAACACATGTTGCTTGCTCATACTTCTTATGTGATGAGTCTACGTTCCGAATGAATGGTGAAATAAAAAAATGTGACTATTCAAAAGTGTTTATATTAAATTTATTTGAATAATGATTATTCCTATTTCTATTTCTAAAGTATGTCCGTAGTGTGATGTACATATAGGTTACCACTTACCATCAGGAGCTCCATCCAATTACAATAAAAAATAATATATGCTGATGGTTTATATACCTTATAGACGATGGTTGAAGCGTTTCAACTTCAACTTTCTAGATAGAAAAAAATATCTGAATGTTACAAATATTCACATTCACAAATATTAGGTCACATTATAAACAATAAGAAATAACAAGGAGTTTCTATTCAATAAGTAGACTGTATTGTTAAAATATCATTAAAGGCTTCTTAGTTTAATTACGAGAATTTGAGTAGAGTTTCGGAACGCAAAATTGTAATATTATATACTTACTATAGAATTCGACGTCATACGTTGGATATATTACCATAATTATATATCTGTAGTTATTGTTGAAATTTGAACGTAAAATAATTCAAGCATAATTCACGTCATATCACATAGATTTTGTTTTTTATATGTTAACGAAAATTCGAGATAATTGCGCAAAATATATTCTATACATAATACATTGAGTTTTTTTGTTTTGCCCCGAACTTCGTTGTTTAGCTTTTTGTATTAATATTTCATATATTTATAAAATTTTTATTATATATTTAATAATTTATAGTTAGTCATCTATAACATTCATAAAATCTATATTATTTGTTATTCAATCACGTATTAGATTATGTATTAGAAATTTGATGTACATAATATGAATACGGAAATATAACGTTAATCAAACAAGTTTAACTACATGAAAGGCATACTTATTGTATCATAAATTATGATGATCATAACAACTCCATCCGTCCCACTGCAGGGGCTAGGTTTCTACTCATACGCGGAGGATTTGCGATATGTTTTATTATATAAGATTTCATAGCGAGCCTTCCTTCATTTTCAATGTTATATGTACTATTCCCTAGTTGCCTCATCGACATCCTGAGTAATACGAGTCGTGACATACTGTGATAGTCAGTCATTACACAGAGAATTATTTATATGTATATTCTGTTGCTGTACAACAAAAAATATTTAAATATGTATATCAGAGAGGCACGAATAAAAAGGCAACTGATGCCACAGGCATATAAATATGTAGATAAAAACCTAATGGATTGTTAAAAAAGTAAAAACAAGGATCAGAACACAGATCTATTTCGAAGCGTCTTACTTTTGAAGTTGAAAACAGTGATGTAATTTCTATAAGCATATCTTGACCCATAGCATTCCCTAACTTAAAAGTCAGTGACATTTTTCACTGAAAATTAAATAAATGCTAGCCGAATTAGATAGCTAATGATAATTAGATACCTAAACAAAGAACGCCATTTATCGGTCTGTTGAATAAATTAATGTTAATTATACATTATACTACTTTGAAATCGTCGTAGCTTAGTGATTCAATACAGTGGCTTAGACATCCAAAGGTCGTTAATTCGATTTACCCGACAAACAATTGTACGATAGAGTTAATAAATATAAATATATTTAGTGGTGGAAAATCTGATCTCAACCAAGACGAGGCGGTTTTTCTAGTTCGCTTAAAATTATTGTTGTCGCATATGAGATTTGTTTAGACAAGGAACAGTTTTTTCCATAGAAAATAAAATAATACTTTTAAGCCTCAAATATAATTATGTTTTATTATAATCCACAAAAAAAAAAAGAAAGAATTAAAAGATCTCTTATTTGCGACAATCAAATATCAAAAATGTCAAAAGGACAGTCGCATTTGTTACCCATAGTTGCTAACAGTTCGTTCTAATATGATACAGCGCGTATAATAAATTAATAAAGTGAATTATATTGGCTCAATGTGGCATGAAGGTCGGGCGGTCAGCGTCGTGTTAAGAGGGCTCATACGGTAGGTAACGGACATTAATAATAATTGTACATTATGGTATGTAGCAACTCAAACTTTTTATTTATGTTCCGAAAGCAGAGAGAAGTCTATTATAAGAAAATAAGGAAAAAGTAAATAGGTAACAATAGGTAGGCACTAATTGAAATCAATGATTTAGTCTACCTTTCATAAGAAAAGAAGAAAAAAGTAAATACATCCAAATCCAATGGAGATCGAAAATACGACGACTTGAGCTGAGATTGGAAGCTGTAAAGGCAAACTTCACCGGTTTTGGTAACATGACTGTCTTCGTCATATTACGTGACCATACCACCTTAACCTTTTCTCGGTGAGTTTGTCTTCGATAGGGCGAATCTTCAAGCTGCCATGAATGTGTGGAATGGAAATGGAAAACCGCACTCTGAAAGTGACATATTCTAATTAAAAAATTATTTATTCAAGTAGGACCTATTAGTCATTTATGCAAGTATATTTTTTTGTAATGTAATAATAGTTCAGTCTACAGATGAATGATCTGCTCCGCAAGAAAAACATAAGTTTATTTATTTCACTAGGAATTGCGTATCCATGTGATTAAACTCCCCTCCGATCGATCCCCCGTCCAATTGAAACGGGGATCGATATTGACATATGTAGAGTGTTTCCCATAAAGTCGTATCGTGAATTATTAAGTCGTTAGAGTAGTACGAAAAAAAATTTTTTGATTAAACTGGATAATATTCTTCTCAATCACAAAAGGATATATGTAGGTATTTCACAATTTTCAGGATGAATTATTAAGTCGTTAGAGTATGAAATCGAAAATATAAAGTAAATATAATAAACCCGTTTTCATTTATATAATTTTAAATTATATAGCTCGACCAAACCAAATATATGTTCATATGTATATTTCAAAAGCATAAACAACTAGATATGGTAATTTTAATATATCTGTCAAAATAAATTATTAAAATGACCTGTCTATAATACGTGCGAAAATTTAATGGGTTTTCCGTGGAATACTAATAAATTTGGTTATCCTTTTTATTAGAGTGTAGAATCTGTACGAATTAGGTTATCCTTTTTATAAGGGTTTTACATTAATACTAAGTCGACTTATTTAAATCTTTTTTCGTTACTAACTTCAAAAAAGGAGCTGTGGCTATATTTTTTACGTGTGTTCAACGAAATAGTCGTCATTTGTGGACTGATTTGCTAAAATTATATTTGTGTTTCAAAGGGTTATCCTCCGGAAGTGGTTGTATTATCACAAAATGTGGATTAGGTAAAGTACTCCTAGGGTAATTTAATTTAGTTGTTCTGGTATTTATATAAGAGATTTATTACATGTCGTTGTTAACGATTAAAGTTGTTTTTTCTTCGCTTGGAATTAGCCAATCATCTAATAACTCTTGATATGCACGTTCTGTAACTTATATTACAGAATTTGTGGTCAAAATTAGCATATATACGTACCTACCACGTACATTTGGTTTCACTTTAAATGATACCATTTAAACAGATTAATGTACTAATTCTGGAACCCTTTGTATAATTGTAATAGAACTTTACATACAGATTATTTAATTGTATATCTAATTATAAACTTGGAAAACTTTTACTTTAGGTGAGATGGGCAACAGTACGTTGTTTACATTGATATTACAAAGTGGAAACATTAAATTTTTGGTCTGTAATGGATACCTATAATTATAATATGCTTTACATATAAATAAATATTTCATGCTTTTTTTATTAGCAAATCGCTGTATTATATAAAAAAAATGTATCCTTATATTAATTGTAAAGGATACTATAACCACTATAAGGTACTTATTAGACGTCTTATTATTTTGTAGTCATATGAATTGTAAAATACCATGCACGAGCCTAATAGGTTCAAGTGGCATTTTAATGTAACTATATTGTAAAATATGTATTTTTCCTAACGAAATAAATAATAGTAATTTTGTGCCTTCAATATTATACTTTATTATCAAAACGTTAAAAGCTAACAAGACTCTTGTAATTTATTGCCGATGGAAGCAGGCATTCATCAGGGTCAGAAATTGTACCGAGATGATTATCACCTCACCACTGTAGCGTTATACATGAAGAGATGAGGTGTCGCTACAGAAATAGATAAATAGCCCTGGACTATTATGGGATAGGCGACGATTTTTCATCAGGTGTGTTGTCTACATATCTGTAAATTCAAGTTGTGTAAAAAACTGACACTAAACAAATTTTGTATATTTTTTTAATTTACAATATTATGTTTTCCTAAATTTGTGTTATTGTTTAAGCTCCTTATTCTTTATAATGTTTCTCTTAAACTTTTCCTTAAAGGATTAATAGCTTACCATTATTTTAGAAGACACCAAGCGAATTCAATATAAATAATTGCGTCAAACAAGAAAAGAAATTTCAACTTATTCCCAGGAGTTAATAGGACTCAGTTTCAAGTAAAAGAATATAAATTTATTTATAAATTGTAAATGTTTGAAAATAAATAAACTGTAAAAGCATATACATCGTGTAATATTTTACAAAATATATTTACTAATACCACAGATAACATAATATTATATACTTATATGATTGAATTTCCTTCTGTATATCTATATTTCGCTAGGCTAAACACAGATATGGAATACGCTAAAACGAAACGAAAATATAATAGTATAATCTTGAAATTTGGTATGAATACATGCACCGGATGTTGGATTGGAAGTCGGAATAGATTTGAGATTGAACATCGGCCCGATTGTCAGGACGAATGACTAGAAATAGAAACGGGGCTTTGAATAAAAATTGGATTAGAACCGAACAATACAATAATATTTACTCTATATATATAATTTGTATAACCTATAAAGGTTATAACTGGTAACTCATAGGACCAATTTGTGAATGTTTGCAAAAGGCACGTTCCGACATAGATTAATTTTGACTGTAATAATATTCAGCAATTCTAACTAGCAACGAACACTTGAGTTGTTATCAAAAATTTATATATGTAACGTGTGTGTAATGTGACCTTATAAAATATTATATATTTTTCTTCCAATTACGTGATTCATTTTTCAGGAAAGCCTTATATGAATATATTGAAAATTTGCTAAAATGTGGTCACAGATCAATAAGGTATACAGAAAGGTGGAATAGGTTACGTTTCATCTTTTGACTCTTACAATAATTGGCTCCTGAGCTGAATAAGATTTCGTATTGTGAGAACTAGGAATTAAACAAAACTATTCAAAAGGAAAGTCTGTTTATAAAAAGCTTCCAAAATTCGAGAAATAAATATACATAAATGTGTGTATATAACATACGTCTTTAATACGTTCTTGAAATTGATCTTGATTTTGTTCATAATAAATCTTTTCTCCTTAATTTGTCCGATGTCAATTGTATTCTTTCTGCTATTTGCAGTGGAGATAATTCCAACAGCTTAAGAATATAAATTCTGTCGGTCCTACTATTCTTACCTATATATGTATATAATATTATGACTGATTTATTTTTTTACTCAAGTAATTATTAATTTATTTGTCCACTTTACTATTTGGAGTTTGTATTCACACAAATTCTTAAAAATTAATTTCTGAACAATTTTATTTAAAAGAACAACATGCAAGTTTCTGTCCCGTTCTTCTTGTGATGTTTCTGCAATGTTTTCGAGTGAGTGGTAGAATAAAAAAAATATGACTATTCAGTAGTGCTTATATTAATTTTATTTGACTATAAATTATTTCTATGGTATACTAACCTCCGACTTTTATTTATTATGTAAAAACAATTATTTCTATTTACCCCGACTTGTATTTGTACATTTGTAAATATGAACTTTGATCGTTTAAACTAGTAAGATACAGTTTAAACTAATGGGAAATTAATGTAACTAGAACTAGTTACTTAGTACAGAACAAGTAAGGCGAACTCGAAAGGAGTAAAGTCTCACACCGCATAACATACTCGAATGTGAGGTTTGTGGCTCAGAGATTCGGAGTGACTCTCGTCTTGCGAGAGTAATATAGCGACAATAAAATTTAATATACAAGAAGTATTATATTAAATATTATTGGTATACGCACAATTTCGACAAACGACATTAATATAAATATACACTCGCAAGTATACGCATAATATAAATAGATCATATAATTATATATATAAATAAAATAGAAGTGTCTGTTTGTAATTTTAAATGCTCATGAAAGTTCGAACATATGCAGTACCTACCTACATAAAAAAATGTTGTATGTCCTTTTGTCTATTTGTACTAGCTAATCCATGAAATGGCGAAACAGATTTTGACTGAACTTTCACTTGCAGATAGCTAATGTCATAAGAAATAACTTAGGCTACTTTTAATTTAAAAAAATTATTTATTTTAATAAACAAAAAGTTTTATTCTTCACAGACCATCCACTCGGACGAAATCTCAGATAACAGCTAGTATTATATAAGATTGAACGTAAACTGTGCTTTTAGAATTTGTTTATTTAGTTGGAATGGCAAACAAATTTTATACCTAATAGGAAATGGTAACAATCGCCATTCGCCAATAAATAATACTACGGATATTAAGTTATAACTAGACGACACGTCTTATGCGTTACCATTCCAAAGAACTAAAATTTCACATTCTTACCCAACCCCTTTTTAACGCCCTCCTAACACTCTCCCGTGCTCTCCCTTGCGGCCAACATTTTGCAATATACATATAATTTAAGAACAATTTGTCCAATTAGTTTTGCTGTTAATTATTGTGGCTTTATTGTTATATTTTTATTTTCAAACTAGTTGTGCCCGCGTGAAATTTATAGACTTTATGTTATTCTGATGTATAAGCTATATTACTGTAAAGTTTCAACAAAATCCGTTCAGTAGTTTTTGCGCGAAAGAGTAACAAACATTCATCCATACTCACAAATTTTCGGGTTTATAATATTAATAATATCTAATATTCATTGAATACAAACAATTAACTTGACGTCCGTCTGTCAGTGGTCAAGTTGTTAAAGGTGCGTCAAAAACGATGACTTGTGTATTCATTTGCCCAGTTCGAATTTGCCGTTCCCAGAACTTGCCGCCCGGGGCACGGCCCGCGTGTTGACCCCCTCCCCTCCTCCCCCTAGAACCGGGGCTGCTCATATCTCATAATTTTACTGTTGAAACACATTATAAGAAGCAAGTTGCTTGTCGGCTGAAATAGGTGACTCTTTACCTACACGGCTTTTTGCAGAGTGTACCTTGGTAAATTTCTATTTTCGGTAAATTTCAATTTCCTTCCTTGATACACGTAAGGTCATGTCAGTTGTCGCTCCCAAAGCGACAGACCGAATACCAAAAATGTTGTTGAACACCTCCGCCACATTCCATTCCAACGTTGGTATTTACTATATTAAAATTCTTAGAATTATAGTTCACGTTTGTATCAAATTATCTACTCCTATAGGTAAATAAAACATTTGTTTGTTAATTCTCAAAGAGAATATGTATTTAACGCAGTTAATCACGGTATAATTTTATTAATAAATGCTATCCGAATATACTTACTATGTGTTAATAATAAAGATATTGATAAAATCTTTATTCAGGCTTTTGTTATTATAAATTATATACAGCCAAATAAAGGTATAGAAAATATAAAAAATAACAAAAGAATAATATTTTTGGTTTTGTCTATTACTTGCAAGCTAAGTTCTTCATTTAAACGATTGACAAAGCACTGCATTACTGTGAAGCTAAGTTTGCCAGTAAGTTTTAATTTTTAAGAATAAGTGAGAAAGAACAGAAGTATTTGTGATCTACTTTAAAAGTAAGTTTGAATATAAAAATCTCCATTATACACATTATATTGGAAAAACTTATAACTACAACAATAATAATTGTCAAAGTTTCTGCATTAAACCCCTCTGCCATAGGCGTGTCGAGAATATTTAATAATAAACACATAAGATACCGGGTACCTATCAATTAAGAAATATAATATCAACATTCTACAATCTTTGAAAAAAAAAAAGCAATCTGAATCTAAAATTAAAACTCAATAAAAACTCAAATATCGTAAATAGTATAAAAATAAACAAGGAAAGCTATAAGGATAAATGTTAGCATTTTTATCGATGTAGATCGATGTAAGTTTACAAAGAGTAGCCTATATTCTAATCTTATACCCAATATATCTACTTAATTGAGTATCTTTTCACATTTTTGGTCGTAAATCAATATATTGTAATAATTGAGGCCATCCTACATATTTGGAAAGACTATGTAATATTGTGTTATCTGTGGTAAGACCCACACAAACCCCGGAGAAAGCTAAGGCTGTTTTATACAACGAATTTAATCATACGTGCATGACCTTACACTTCCCCATTATTTCATGTATATTGCTGCATGTTTTTGTCTCACGAATTTAATCAGTCAGAAAATTAAAATCATTGTACGTACGATTCAGTATCTACTCAAACAATAGTCGTTTAATATGTACATTAGTATATTGTATTTAAACATAAAACAGTATGTCATTGGACATACTGTTTTATGTTTAAATGTTATGTTATTAATATAATTATATGTAATATAATTATATGTTTAAATACAAGTCGAAATAATGGCGTATTCACTTTTAAAAATCTGATACCAAACTATACAATTGTCTAATCTTGCGTCAAATGGGGATAAAGATTACAATTTAATTTATTTACTGGAACATGTGTACATAATTGTCTTCAAACTATAATTATTCCAAATAGGTATGGCCTGCCGTTTTCGGCGTCTAAAAATTACAATAATATTTCGAATTACATTATTAATCTAATAATTACAGTATGATACTGAGTCTAAGTAAAACATATTATTTTTATTACAATCCATTATTATCATTTGTGCAATAATAGTGTATACACCGTACTGAGCTATATTGGTGTACCCGTATATATCCTTACGCAAGACATTCTGTAAATATTAGTGACAATCTGAGACACGGACAGACGAAGACAGCGTTATTAGTTTATATGGTTAGAGATTGTATCAACCTAATAAAAAACTTGATGAAAATGGTTTTGCGAAGATATTATGTAATATGCACACAAAAAATAAACTTAACTTTTTTAACTCGGTTCTTAATATGCAGCTAAACAAGCCATCTTGGATCCAAGCATCCCTACCCATCCGTTATGGTGGTTTAGGGATTCGCAAAATTTCCTCTGTCGCTTTACCAGCTTTCCTATCTTCTGTCCATAGTTCAGCAATTCTCATAAGTAAAATTTTAAGGGCATGCCCTTCAAACTTTGAGATTGCCGGCTTGGAAGAAGCTAGGAACGCTTTCTTAATTGCATACCCAGGTCAAAATTTTCCAATATCTCCAAATTCACAGCGGAGCTGGGACGACATAAGTTGTACATTGATATACGATAACCTTTTGAGCTGTAGTACAGGTTCGGTGCGTGCTAGGCTTTTGGCCGTGGGTGCGCCTGAGGCCGGCTACTGGCTTCACGCGTACCCTTCGTCAAATACAGGAACATTTCTTGAGCCTGACACGCTCCGAATAGCAACCTGTCTACGGCTTGGGGTTCCGGTCTGCGCTCCTCACAAATGTCCCTGTGGCAGTGATGTCGACAAACTAGGACATCACGGACTGTCATGCCAAAAAAGTGCGGGCCGTTTCTCGAGACATGCCGCACTTAACGATATCATACGCCGGTCCCTTGCCACTGTCAACGTACCAAGTCTACTTGAGCCGACTGGTATTGCAAGAGACGATGGTAAGAGACCGGACGGTATGAGTTTGATTCCATGGAAGATGGGCCGGGTGCTGGTATGGGATGCAACCTGTGCAGACACGCTGGCCCCATCCCATCTACATGGAACCAACAACAGAGCTGGTGCGGCATGTGAAGCGGCTGAAAAAGCCAAAATATGTAAATACAGGGGTCTAGGCTCCGAATATGAATTTGTTCCATTCGGTGTCGAGACCCTTGGTCCGTGGGGTCCTAGCGCTATAAGACTCTTCAAAGAAATAACGAAAAGGTTAGTCGACATCACAGAAGACCGAAGAGCTGGCAGCTACCTTGGACAAAGAATTAGTCTAGCTATTCAAAGAGGGAACGCTGCCAGTATCTTCGGAACGTTGCCTAAAGGGACCCCTTTTAATAATATATTTTAGTTATCATATTCTATTTTTTTTTTTTAAGCTTTTTATTTTAGTTCTTAGTTGTACAATTAGGTTATGTAAATACTAGTTATATAATAATATGTATAATAAAAATAAACTAGAATGGAGACGACATTCTTGGGGATTAAGGTTAATAAAATACACGTATGTATATGTATATTAGTACCCAAAGGATTATACATATACAATATTTTATATGTTTTCAGAATTAGAAGGTTACCATAGCATTATTTCAAAATGTATCTACTTCGGAATTAAAAACCAGAGACGAACACTGAAAATTACATTGTCTAATATATCCCTCTAATATTGGTCCTTTGAATAAAGCCTTATTCAACTTACTCCCTTTTTTTATTTTTTAATGGTTAACAAGCTGACCGTAACCTAAAGGTAATTTGTACCTGGCTACATACCTGAACAGCATCACAAACATCATGTTATCATGTAACGTGATATTATACTTATGCGTTGCCAAGGCAAGCCAACCATCCGGATCTACAGACGACTTTTCAACAAAGTCTACCTACACCTATATATTTATAATATAATTGTCGATAAATCTGATATAGTAAGGTTAATACATATTCACTTATATTTCTAGTAATAAGTTAGTAGTATGAGTACAGCCAACAGAATATCAGCGCTGCAGATTCATTTGTAGCTTTATGCCTAGATGGTTGCCTTTTATCTTTGAGGCACATAGAGTCACCTCGATTTTTTTACTAGATTATGTATTTTTTCTATACTTCCTGTATGCTATATATATTCGTAATTAGTATATAAAGAATTTATATATCTATCTATCAAAGTACTGTGTATGTCATTTATATACATCACTTGTTGTATACCGAGGTTTCGTTTGCAGTTTAATATAAAAGAAACAACGATGGCCTTCTTCTTACGACTCGCAGCTTCTCATAATATCATAGGCCTTACTTCTTTCACTGTAATATAAAAAGTATTGGTAGTGGTATGGATAACTATCAGAAGTGCATATTCCGGGGTGGGGTGTCAATATTTTTGTAATTGAAATTGAAAGAATTAGCTATATGTTAACATTGCACTACATCTTTACTATAACAACATTGCACTTTACTTTACATTACTACACTTTTAATCCTGAATGTCTTAATATTATATTTAATACCATAATAACTCACGAAATGGACTAATCAAAGAAAAAAGGTTTTCCAAATCTACCAGAATTACCATTCATTAGTGCTTTGAAACAAACAAACTCGTCAGCTTTATATAATTGTCATAGATTAGACGCCGTTGCGGCAGATAAGTGTAGTAAGATTTCAAAATAACAACCCTGTTATTGCTCATATTTACGCAGACGATGATAGTATGACTCATTTGTAACATGTTTTCCTTATAATGTTATAATACTCTCTCTACACTCTAACGGAATGATTTATTATAATCAAATTATTGTTATAATTAACTAAATCATGTTTACGGTTTCACACGTGCAAATATCGAATACGCAATCTACCTAGATTTTCTGTAGAGACTACTAGTTGAAGTTATTGGAAATTTCAACAAAAATAATTATTAAAACCTCTTTAGTAATTTACTTCATAATTTATATAGTTCATAATTTTCAAATAGAGAACGCTGTGTTCTCAAGTTTACGATTGTCTTTTGTTTCTGTTCTCTTCAATATTTGTTACACCGTTGATTGTATAGGCAGTACATTAAAAATATATAATTATAATTTAATTTACAATTGGGTGTTTTTTAATTGTTTTTAACGATTACATTTACGCACCTCGTTAAGATTAAAAATGGAGCATAAAGTTTTTTTTTTTAAATCTCTAAGGCTCTTTTTGAATTCGACAATGAGTACGCAAGAAGTTTATTTCATAGCCTATAATCAGTAATGGTAATCATTAGATGATTGAGGCGTTTTAACAGGAATAATTAAATTAAATTATTCATGTTCAATAGTGTCAGGGAGACTATTTACCATAGAAACTAAGAGGTCTCGCCTTGGAAACTATGGTTGTTAATTTCTTGTGAATTTACCACAATTGATAGACACAATGTTGCAACTTCATCCTATAATTATCCACTAGTACCCCACCAGAACGACGACGAACACTATACGTTAGAACTGAGTGTTGCCTCAAACTAACTAAAGCACTTAAGCTTTACTTCAATTTGAGTACCTGATATTAAATAAAGCTAGAGAATTGCGCTGTAGCTGTGCTTTATGAACACGAACAAAATCAATTGTGTTAATATTTATGTAACGTAAAATTTGACTTTCTCCATCACATCATGTCAATCGCTTTCCGTTTTTTAACCAACGGTTAGCTGATAAACTGAACTGAAACATTTCAAATTAGACTTTAAAGTTAATAATTCAGAGTGGATGTTCCAATGTTTGTATTATTTTAATTATTCCAGTATTCTGCTAGGTTTGTGATATCATATTTAGTCAAATACATGAATAAAAATATACGAACATCTGGGACTAATCCCACAAATAATTCTTTGTGACATTTTATATTGAATATTATTTATACTCGTATTTCCTTAGTTTCCAAAATATTATTCGACAAATATTCTAAGAAGATCAAAAATCGAAATTACTAAAATATAAAGAGGTTTCTTTTTGATTTTTTCTTTTTGATTTGATTTTAAAAAAATTGGTCCATGAAGTATTCATACTAAGCAAAATACATGAGTAATGTATGTTATATAGAAAACAGACTAATATAAACCAAGCCACAAATGCAAATGTTTGTATTGAGATGGAAACGAATCCACTACGATTGGAAGATAAGGCAGTATGTTAAAGCACTGTTGTATCATTAATTTTATTTATTTATTATACATTATATTAATATTTACCGATTTGTTAAGTGGTTATTACTTTTAGATTATAAGGTTCTAATCTATAATTATTTCTTTTATTGTTTATAACTATTCGTATGAATACAGTAATATTAACGTAAATATTTCTATAAGTTGTTTAGTATTCATAACATGCTCTACTTAGTTTGGGACTAGATGGTGCTGTGTGAATTGTCCATTATATATATACAGTGGTACTTAAATGAAGGTAACATATAATTTACCGTTCCAGGAAGTTAAATAATGAAAAGGTACATAGAATCAATTTGATTTTGTAAATTACATTAACCTCTGTACGCCGTAACCGCATGCCTTTAACGCCAGTGATTAATTAATTTAACCAAGTCTAAATACTGGTTTAACCTTAGTTAATTGTATGCTTAACTATATTACACAGAATGCGAAATATTTAGTGCATGACTTGATTTCTATAGTTCAAATACATTAGGTTCATGGTTTTACATGGCCAGTGGGAGATTTAATAGCTACAGGTAATGTTTGAAATGTTGAAACAGATACAGAAAATAATTAAAATAGTACATTTACTTAAACTGATACAAAAGATGGTCTTATCGTAAAATAATCTCTTCCAGACTGCCTTTGTGAGAGAATATAATAAAAGGGTAGGTGATGAATGTAATGAATATAAATATATATGTACAAAGATAAAGACATTAATTATTAATATAAATATAATAAAGTAACAATATAGACTTTATTGCACAGATGTTTAGAAAGAATAAAGAAGGTTTTAGTTTTTGAATGTAAATGAATTATTTCTATAGAAAATATTTCACATTTACATAAACTGATACAAGGATGGTCTTATCGTAAAGTAATCTCTTCCAGGCTGCCTTTAGTTGGAGAATATAATAAAAGGGTATATAGACTTTAATGCACAGATTTCTAAGAAGGTCTTAGTTATTATAGGTATTGAGATTTTTTCCTGTGAGGCGACATTGTATCCGACATTTTTCCATCTGCGACCTCTAACATACATTATCTTGACATCTGTAGGTCACAACTGTCCAGTTAGTGAAATGATACTGTGGTGTAAATATTTACAGCCCTGTTGTAATAATAACCTAACTAGGAAGACTTTCGTCTGCTTAAGTAGCTCTGTCATCAATATTTTTAGATTAATATAGATTTTAGATGGTATTGAATTGCATCTATGGTTTTGAACAGTAGATATAGAAAACGTATAGGTATTCCAATAGACACATAATGTAGAAGTTTTTATGATGTGACGACTTCGGAGGACTTGCAGTTTAGCACAAGCCTTGCTTCCGATGGTCGCGGGTTCAATTTCTTGCACGGCACAAACATTTGTATTCATTAATATGACTACTTGTATCGGTCTGGGTATTTTCTATGTAATATATGTATAAATATATATTATATATTTTCGAAAAGATATATATCTACGTTAAATACATAGATATATATCTTTTAAATTATCTAGTATCCATAACATAAGCTTTAGGTAGCTTAACTTGGGACTAGATGGCGTTGTGTGAATTGTCCTGAGATTATTATTATTATTATCGGTATTCGCAAAGCAACTCAATACCGTTATAATTTTTTATTTAGAATAACTATTACATTAATGATTAAAAATCATCATCTCTGTTTCTATAGGCTGTATTCTGTAGTGACCATAAAATTAGCAATTATCTTTATCTATAATTGAATGACCGATTTATCACGGTCTATAGAGACTATAAATTTCAATGGAACTCAGTTTTGCACTATTTTTTGAAGCCCAGCCACTGTGAAGTTTACGTAGCATAAAACAAATAATTTATTACAATATTGGTTCGTTTACACAAAATATCAAATTCTTATGTTGCTAGTATATAATTCAAAATCTAATTTACGTGAAAAGGCACATTCCATGTATGATCGGAATTGGTTTCAAAAGACGACGGATCATTGGATTTGTTTCAAATTACCTACTCTAACAGCCTTTTAAATAAGCTTTTGTGGGTGACGCATCTATTGTAACATATTGTATGTATAAATAATCGTCTATGTAATATAATCCATTATTTATTATCGCAAATTGTGCTTTAATAAAATAATACATATTATCATACTACAAAAACTAATAATACATATTATATACTTACTAGTTGAGTCTAAGATATAATGCGTGTATACATTATTTTGTAAACGCCAGCCAAGCGATTATAATCAAACGAAAACAATAAATAATACATCTGTACAACGTCATTCAAGTATTATTTTGATTTGATTAATAAAATATTTAGCAGTATTTATTAACAAACTTTTTGAAAGTATATTTCTCAAATTTCTTTAGTCAATGTGTTGACTTAAATTCAACATATTTTAAAACTTCATTCTAATTAACTTCATACAGGCATTTTTACTTGAAACCTTAATAAATAAATAGACATACAGTAAGATTTTCACCTTATCACAATTTTATTATATTTTAATTTTTAAGAATAAATAATACGGTTGTCGAGCGTAAAAACTTTATTTTCCACCTTTAATACTTATTTGCAATCTGCATTACGATTCATCATCATAACGTGATCCTGCTGTAGGTGTGTAGATGTGTGTTAGTGTGGATCTTATAGTTACATCATGACAGACTATGGGTTTTATGTTGTTTTTAAGATTAGTCCAACTATTTTCAGACATACATTTCCGTTTATAATATCCCCCACGCTTTCGTCTGGTTTTTTTAGATACAAAATACCACATGTATGTTCGAACTCGTGATACCATCGTGATCCGTTCAGTCGTAAATGATAAATACCAGATAGAAGGGCACACTTTCACAATTAAAATATATTGTAGTCACAATATCTTAGAAAGATAATTGTACCTAAATATTAAAAGTCATTATAATTTCGGCCATTTTCGGTTGGCTGTAAGATTCACCCGTATTTGGGTGCACGATATCTGTAGATTGACCTCGTTCGTTTATTACCTACACAAGCGATATTTACATCCTGGTATATAACAAATACATTATAAGATCACTTAGTTATTAACTAAATAGAGTAATAAATATTAATATTGGCTGATACGCTTAAAAAACAAACGACACACGCGCGTCGAAAATATTTTGTATCGCTCGGTCGTTATCTGTTTCGGGAAGGTCGGAGTAACTCACCCCAGATATAACTAAATTACAATTGATATGGAATAACTATATAATATACAGACCAATTAATCATAACACTCATTAACAATTATAGGTATTCTAAGAAACAAGGTGTAAACAATAATGATATCGTTCCAAACAAAACTAATTGACATTTAGATGTAGGAAAACTCCTACATGTTTCAGTGTTAATGATGAGCTCTCTACTACATGCTTTAACCTGATACCTGACTCAGGAAATAGGTATAATACGCTAAAGGTAAATATGTAACAGTAAATTGAATTGTCAGCCTGTATCCCTTTCAGACCAATTTGCCACGTAGGTACATAAATAAAATATAACAGTGTCAAATAATTAATAATAAAAAAATAACCGTGAAAAAAAGAAGTAAGAAAAATCTAATCAAAAAAAAAAAATATTGGGTCGTTTATGCGAGTCATGTTTTTTTTTATTAATATTTTTTGCCAACTGTCAATGTACACATATAGAATTTATTCTATACAAAAAACGACATAACATGATAGTGAGTTCCTAAAACAGCCAACGGCTTTTTAAGGAAATAGCAAAAAGGTTAGGCGATATTACAGAATACAGAAGAGCTGGCAGCTATCACAGCAGCTCGGACAAAGAATTAGTCTAGCCTTTCAAAGAGGGAACGCTGCCAGTATCTTCAGAACCTTGCCTAAAGGGACTCCTTTGAATAATATAAATATTATATTATATTTTTTAAGGTTTTTAGTTTTAGGTTAATTGTCGTATTTTATATATTTTATATATTTTTTGTTATTTTTTTATAAATAAAGTGTTCCTATTACTGTTATAGTTAATACTGTCTTAATAAAGTATATCAAACAGCCTATAAGAAGTCGTATTAGATGGTATATGTATGCCAGTTAGATGGATTTATCGTTAAGAATAAACGTAATTAATCTAAAAAAGGTCAGATCTGAAGGGGATACGTATTAAATTTTAACTTTTCAACGCATCAATTTTGTACACAACTGTAAATAAGTAATAATAAGACTAATAAAAACCAGCTCGAAGATATAAATCGTTAAATATCTATGTCTAAATAGAATTCTAATTTCAGTTGATTTTAACAACAACTCAGCTAGATTTTTTTCTATTAAAAGTTATGTTGTTCATTATAATGGTTAAATTGATTAAGTTAATTTTATATTTAAATAATATTTTATTACTCCCACTCTCGGGCACGCAATACGTCTGCGTGGCCGCATGTTTTATTGAATCATTGATAAAAATTAACCTATGTACTTATACAATAAAAATACTATGTGTATGCCAAAGTCCGTGATGATTGGACCAGCCATTCAGGCGTTACTAACAAACACTTTCATGTTTATGTTATTAGTAAGGATAAGGATTTAATGTCGATGATGTCATAGACAATGATTAACGTTTTCCATTAAGTGAACTATCACCTAAACCACAGATAAGGGAATATTTCTAATACAAAGATATGTTAATTAAGTACGCCATTATTTGTTGGCCTACCTTATTGTTTGGGCCAATGAAAACTAGCCTTCATACTGATAACTTTCCGCATGCCAAATACTATTTTTATACAATTACATGAGGATTGGTTGGGTTATTTAGAAGATTGTTTATACACTGGAGTTGTCTCTATACATAGATAAATTCTTTACTCATCAATTATAATAATCAGACACTGAAAAAATAAATTGTACTAATTAGAAAAATGGAGGTGCCTTTATGTGCCACAAATATGAAGAGGTAACGAACTTACCATAAAGTTATAGATAAATCTGTAGTAATGAAATTCTGTTGAGAATCCTATAATTAAAAAAAGAATATGACTCGTATATATTAAACTTCGACCGCTTTAATATGTGAAAGCAACTACAAATTATGGTACAATATGCTCAGCATTAGGAACATCATGGTGTCATGTTATATAACGGTGACTGCGAACAGATAATACGTATATTACGCATTTCAAAAGAAGCAGATGATGATGATGATCATGCCATGGTGTCCATACGTACCCAATACGTACCCAAAAATACCCGTAAATTCACAATCTTATTCTCATCCTTCAACCGAAACACAGACAAGCAAGCAGCTCGGCCAAGCGATGATGGAACGCCATTATATATCTTATGTGGTTGTAGCCCACATATGCATAAACGAAATATCTCCTTTGGAAAGTATTCCTCCTTCAACTCTAGTCCCTAACGGGTCTAGGCAGCAAAATTCTAAAAAAAGGTGAGCCCCATAGATCTCGTAAGGTCGCAGTGCTACAGGTTTAAAACACCTGACAACATCCCAAACACAATCAGTAACCAAAAGCTACTTGACAATTGAAATAGCTGAGACTAAAGTAGCCACACAGACGAGTTTATAGAAAGACCTCAGTAACAAATAAACTAGCTTATACCAGTGCAGATAAAATTAGTCTGTCTAATATATATCCCTATTTACATGTGACAAAAAACAGGATTACGCTGAATTTGCAATTTCCCGTTATCATGGGAATTGTCAAAATATCTTTCTTGGCGGATGCCGACGTCATAATGAGGAAATTCAGTGGAAATTTTTAGGTAAATATAAGCTTAATGTATTTTATAATATTGTGTAGCTTCTGGTAAGAGGTCCTTAAATTAACAATTGGTTGTGGAGATTTTACAATAGCATTTCTTTTTGTAGTTAGGTATTTTTTAATTCTTCATACAAATTTTTATTACAACGTTAAACCTTTGAAAAAATTGATAGCAAAGTAGCAGTATTCTTGTATCTATGTTGAGTAATTTATCAATCTGTCTGTCTGTCCACAAATCTGATTATCTCAATTTTGAAGTGAAATTGAGATAATCAGATTAATCCTAAATTACCTTACCAATTTACTTAGAAATTGAAGGAGATCTAATTTGAAAGGAAGACATGAACAGTAACGAGTAGCGATAGCATAATAATGAACAAATGTGTCGGTTCTTATTTGAATTTGTAAATGGCAACACTACGGTGGCAACAAAAGATTCCAGAAAATACTTCGTTTTACATTATACATGTTTTACGTATAAACCTTATTTTATGTAGTACATAATGGATGTAAGGCAGCATTATGAAAGCTATAGGTAACCAACTAGTGACATAATCACAATGAAATGCTTATCTTACTAATATTATATACTGTAGTCACTTTTTTTATTGTATAGGTAATTATCATTGCAGACTAGCAAAAGACCCACTGCAAACCAATGGAGTGCAACCGTTGCATATATATATACATGAGAGCAGCATAGCTTTGTGATTTATGACAGTCATGCACCATTCCTCAGGACTCCGATGTCATGCTTCCATGTCCCGATTTTATTTACTGCCACTTTCCGCAAGGTGGTTTGTTGTTTTCCAATCTTACCAGTACATGGTGAAATGCCATACGCATTGTACTCACAATCAGCGTGTTTTTCACGACGACTGATCTTGCGATATGCTACGTCGCAGATATTAACGATGTCTATAGACTTACATGACATGAGGACATTGTGACCCCCTGAAGGTTACGGTATGTCATCGTCCCTTGGAATTCGCCACAACAACTATAATTGTTTTCACGCGTCCAACACACCGTCAAGATTGACAACTGATAAGATATCATAGTGACGATAGTTGGATGATTGGAATGTCCAGGACATGGATTAAGGGCAACTGTCACATTGTCTATGGTTTCGTATTTGGTAGTTCCTAATTCAAAATACGAATCACGCAGATAAACACATAGGTATATATACACATATCAATAAAAAACAACATGCCGATAAAGTCAAATCAGTTACTCCACCGCGGCAAACTGACCAAAAAGTAACAACTATAGTTTCCAGAGGGTTAGTAATGAGGACTAGTGGCGCCATTACTAGTAATGTAGGTTACATTAGTTAGGTTAATATTTACATGATCACCCCTGGAAACAACGTGCCCTTCATTGGTGCCCTACTAGGGTATAGCGTTACAGTTTTTCAACACACTCTCATGAAGTGGATTTAATTTCATCGGTTTTATTATTTATCAAATTTCGAACTATCCGCCGCGCCGTGCCGCGACGCGCCATAACATAGCGCGTTGATTTATAAAAGTAAAACGGCGGGAAAGCAACAGTGTGCATCACAGCACAGTTCTGTAGTTGAGTTTATTTAAAATCAAGTGTGTTAAAAAACGGCTTACGATATACATGCGTATATTACACATTCATATTATGATAAAGGTTCCTAAATAAATGTAAGAATAAAAAAAACACGCACACGGCTCTATTACGCCTTGTGTGTTATAACTATCATAACGTACTAATATCGTCATATATTATTACAGTGTTGCTGTAAAAGGAAGAAAAAAATAACTTCAATTTCCAAGGGGGGTCTCGTGGAGGTCGACCGTCATGTCTACAAGTTAACAAGTTTCATAAGTCATTAGAAATTATATGAATTTAAATTCCATGTGACATTTACTACTACTAAAAAGACTTCACGAATTTCCCAAAGCAACAGAAGACTACGAGTTTGTACAAATAAAGTCACGGGATACGCTAGTCATTGTTAATAGGGAACCCGATTATGATAATGCACTGCTATTAAAGTTTGCTGTTCAAATTTGACATTCATGAAATAACTGGGAATTAGTATTCTTCACTGATGCTCTCAACAACGTGCGACGACAGTAAATTAAGTTATGTCGTAACTGTTGTGGTTGCTATCAGGGGCTTAACTATTGACGTCCCTGATGATTTGGAACAAATTTAAATTGACAGGTTAGCGATTTCTTGTTTGACCTGCTTGAACGTTGCGAACCGTACTATTTCAACTATCCATAGGCTAATCTATTTTACTAGCTGTTTGGCACTTTTTATTTGGCAGTTTTGCAATACGTCGCTGATTTAGTCATCGTACATCCTTCTAGCGCTTCCCTATGTCCATTTGCATACTCATCTTGATCTAGATGATCTAATGGTTTAGCGCATCGCCTTACATTCTGATCGTCGCGGGATCGATGTACAAACATTTGTATTCATTAATATGATTGGTTGTATGGGTCTGGATGTTTTCTATCTTATGAATAATTATATCAATTGTCTAGTACCCATAACACAAGTTCTACTTGGGACTAAGGTTTCAGTGACTTTATGAAACATCGTTCTCAGTTCGGTAGTATTTGCGTTAATTCTTTAAATACATTATATATGTAGATGGAGTCAGAGTAGTATTTTATATATCTGAATAAAAGTACTTAGTTGTTTACATTTTCTTCAATTCTCGAGTAAATGGCGCCGTCTATCCGATAGAATGCGTTAACTGTCACATAATATGTTTGTCCGTAGACTGGCGACACTAAAAGTACACCTACCCAAGTCCTTGCCGTCTTACAATGACTTCTTACTGGAGCATTTTTGAAAACAACAATGTCTCTGATATCGACTAATTAAGGATTATAGTTCTTTTTTATATTACGCAGGTCACAAACAAGCTTATGGGCCTAGTAGCCTGAAATAAATAAACACGGCCCATATCATTAAACGGTTATGGACGCCTGAAACACGCGGGAGGAAGCTCCTTTGAAATCGCATATTAAAAAATATAGCATATTTTACCCGGTATTTGAATCCAAAATAGCCATATAGAGTCACTTTGAACCGAAAGTGACTCCATTCATAAATTTATTCCAAGTCATGGTCATGTAGCGAATATATATTCGTCATCTCTTAGATTAGTTTGGTCGTTTATTATTGGTGTTTCCATTACCAGAAAATTACTCAGCTGTATAAATTGATTGATTGATGTCAAGTTACTCCAAGTTCATTTCACCTTGTTTAATGACCTTTAGTTTTTTGAAAATAAATATATATAATTAAATACACTTCTCGCAAAAATTAAGGAACAGAAAAAAAAATTCAACAGGCTCTATTTCAGTGAAAAATGGTCGTACAGAAAAAAAATAAGCTAACTAAAAAATAAGCTAAAAAATCTGAAAACTAGAATTTTCAAGCTTCAAGAGCTTGAAAAATCTAGTTTTCAGATTTTTTGGGTAAAACTTTATAAGAGCTCCGGTTTTCATGCAATCCTGAGATGAAGCACGAAAAAATTTATTTTACATTATTAACATTTCACTGTCGGAAAAAAATGATTTCTTGATATTTTAAGAGATTACGTCAAGTTAAGGGACAAAAACCTTGTTCCTCTAATTTTTCAAAATATTGATCGATTTGTCGAAAGAAACCGTTGAATCGATTTTAAGAGGCTCTGTACATTGAGCTATAGAATTTCTCTCCACCCTTAGCTTTCCCGGCCATATCAGTGAAGAAACAGTCAATAAAATGATAGAGGTGAGCTAAAATTTTTTCTCTATTAACTTATAACTGTATTTTAAAGGAAACTTTCTACTGATAATGAAATACGCTGTCCATTCGCAGTGCGACCAGTAGTTACAGAGATATCGGTAGTTGAATGAAAAAGGACTCTCTGAGATATCGAATTTTGAATGCGAAGGGCATTCAAAATTCGATATCTCAGAGAACACCCATAAAAAAGGATTTTTTTCATGCATTGGCGTAGCTCAAAAATTTTTTCCATGGCTATAGAGTAAAACCAAAACGTAAAAAAATTATAATTTTTTTTTGTGCTGCATCTCAGATTTCAAAAAACCACTCAAGAATGAATATTGTAAAAATCTGAAAAATAATTTATATTAATGATTTACTATAGGTATTTTTCTGTACGACCATTTTTCATTAAAATAGAGCCTCTATTTTAATGAAAAATGAAAAAAAATAACCTTTTGAAGGTTGAAAATTCTAGTTTTCAGATTTTCATGGTTTGGTTGAAAATCACCCAAAAATTTGGAATTTTTTTCTATTCCCTTAATTTTTGCGATTAGTATATATATTATAATATATTATATTATAAACGTCCAGGTCGAATTTGGACTTATTTTAGCTGAACAAGTTGTTTCAGATAGATAGATATATACATTGGTCGAATACTTTGAGAGTAATGTTTCGGACCATCAGTATATGCGTGGCCAAATGCCAGTAGAGATCAAATTTATGTAAAGAGAGCCGAATGCCAAGGGCTTATATCCATAAATAAACTGTTGATTCATACAATTTCATAACATCCACACTGATTATATTATATTTATACTGCCCTCTCAATAGAATTATTGGCTTTTGTAAAATTAATATCGTATATTGTACGTTTTTATATCATTGTATGTTTTTATAATATTTGTTTGTTACAAAATAAAAACCGAAGTTATCTGCGAGGGTACTTCTTTCTTACACATAAAACAGAGAGGAATAAGAATAAGGTTTTCTACCGCTAAGCAGCATATTTAGGAAAGTGTGTTCTAGTTTTATATATGATAAATGCCAATGACATTTCCAAGTACTGAGCTACGATATCTTAGTCCTCAGGAATGATATAATGAATACACATGAGGCACATAACTAATGTCTATATACTGTAAAGCAACTAATATCAACTTTTACAGTAGTCAGATTTTCTTTAAACTAATTTGTTTTAGAAATATGCAGAACTAAATAACTCGATCTCCACCAAAAAAAGAATCTTCTTTAGCATTTTCGTATTAACAATCCAAGACAGTATAAGAATTGGAAAAAATGTGCACGACATTAGAATTACAATGACTACAGAATAACGAAAAAATGCCTTCCTATTTACTGTAATAATAAAGGAAACCGAGTAGAGCGGAAAGTAAAAATTTACGACAAAATTTCAATTGACAATATTGCTATTGCTCTTGGGTGTGAAGAGACGCAAGATCTCTGAATAGAGATAGAACGAACACTGGAAAATATCTACATCGTAATTTGATTTCATGGACTCACTCCTCTTAAGCGGAATTCAATATTCGCATATGTAATAATAAAATAAATAAATAATCCTAGACAATTAACACAGCGCCATCTAGTCCCATGGCAAGCAGAGCTTATGTTACGGGTAGTAGACAACTGATATAAATACTTAGGTTTTTTAACTACATAATTTTTTTGTAACTACATACATATTATACATTGAAAAGACCCAGATCGATACAAACAACCATACTCATGAATACAACTGTTTGCACCGTACGAAAAATCGAACCCGTAACAATCGTAAGTAATGTGATGTGCTAAATAAATAGAGCACCGAGACCAACAAACCTATTAATATATACCTATTAACATCTTAATCATCGTAATATAATATGCCTTCTCGTTTTAACACTACTAAGTATATTAGGAGCGACCTACTTCTACTTATTATGTTATGTGATTTTCATAGAGTTGTTATGTTCAAACGACGTCTCGTTTATTACTTTCTCGTCAGGTCAGCCGTCAGCTAAATTTCCATTCCCGAGCATTGGTAGTATAATAGTTTAACAAAGAAGTTTATTAAACAATTAATAGCTATATTAAGCAATTAAAATTATATGGATCTATTGTTCAAAACAACCGGCATACTAAGTTATCTTAACTAACGTTATAAATGCAATGTTTGTTAATTTGTGTTGTGTAATTGTAACTGCAATGTTTAACAAGTTGACAGCGCACCTGACGGTAAGTGGTAATCGTCCCTTATACATAAACAGCACCAGAGCATCACGATATAAAGTTACACCCGTATTGCCACTCATTTTTATAATAATAATAATAATATCTCAGGACAATTTACATAGCACCATCTACTCCCAAGTTAACCTAGCTATGTGTTATGGGTACTAAATAGACAACTGATAGTAAAACGTAGTTTTTTGTAAGCACATACATATGATACATAGAAACATCCAGAATGATACAAATAGAAACAAATGTTTATACCAAGTGAGGAATCGAAGTTATATAGAGGTTATTTTGATTATAAAAAATGATGATAATTTCCTGCCTTCAACCAAAACACATCTTACGAAGCGATAGTATTCTGAAATTTATATAGAGGTACCCATACAAAATTTGTCATCATTTTTGTCATTATTTTTATTCACATTGTAACCAGGACGCACGCCGTTACTTAAAGAAATTTTGTAAACTGTACTATATTTTTTGTGTTTCTGATGAACAAAATTAGGGAATGAACGAGTCCATGTAGACCCCTTGCCTGGAGCTTTCCAAGCTTTTGTGTATTATATTAAAATAACTAAACTTCCTATTAATATTTATAATAATGTTTGCTTCTAGCTAAAAAAATTCAATAAATATTTAGTTCATCGAATAAAGATAGATAACTATAGAATATACGTGTAATCTAGAAAAAATTGAAACACAAAATGTTCAAAACATGAAAATAGGAATATAATGTAAATAAAAAAATATTAAGAAGGGCACAAAGGGGGACTTATCTCAAAAGAAATATCTTCCAGCCAACGAATAGTTACAATAGAAGTTTTTTAGGAGTAGGTCTAAATATAAAATGTTTTTTTCGAAACAAACATTTATGTTTCTTTACTAACTTTTTTGCACAAAGAAAGTATATCTACCCTTTGAATAACTATTACAGTTACTGACACAATTCATATAGACGAAATGATCTCAATGTATAATATTACAAATAAGTGGAATCACTTAGTTATTAACTTCTTTTTAAGAAATGAAAAGACTGACGTTCTACATATATACATAAATACCACTATAGACTTCGCGTTATCATATGACATCCTCGATACCACTCATGCGTTGTCGTACTAGAAGACTAAGATGTCATACTTCTTATCCTGTAATTTCACTGCCATATCTCATCCTACAACCGAAATATAGCTCTCAAAGCAAGCTGTTTGGCGGCTGAAATAGGTGAGACATAACCATTGTCTACAGTCACAGACTTTAACAAAGTTTATTAACTTTTTAAGAAATGGAAAGATTGACGTTTTATATATAATAATGAGATCTACCTACTAGGTAGATCTCATTTTGTTATGACATCCTCGATACCAATAATTTTCAACAAGATTTTCAGCCCATCTTCGTTATATAGATTTCAATCATTATACTATACTACAATAGATAGATATGTATGGTAGATATAATGATATTATAAACGGAATTTCCTTCAACTGAAGTACGCAAACAGCTTACAAATCAAGTGGTTTGGTGGCTGATATAGATGAGATAGAGTTATCCATGCAGACGAATGTTCTCAAAGTCTACCTCGTTACAAATAATATAAAAATGTTCTGCCTAGTTCTTTAAATGGATCAATACGTAATACTTAATAGTCATTAAAAATATATGGTCTAATTGAGAATAGATTAATATTGTTTATGTTGTATAATAGTTTTACTGAATGTAAGATATTTATGATCGAATTTCAACCTCTGGACGACCGCTAGTAATTATATTTATGTCAAAAATATCAAGTAGCTATGCAATAATACAGCACAAATAGCAACACTTTCTGACAGTCATTTAATATAATAATGGAGTATGTTGTTTGCCTCCTTATATGTAACAAGATCATTGGAATATTAATTTCTGTACAACGTAAATTTTACGGAATTTAACATTTTCTGCTGGTTACACAATACCCGCGGGCAATATAAGGTAACTCAAACATCGGGAGCAAATTTAAAAAAAAATTTGGAACTGTTTTGCAAGATCATATTAAATATAAAATAATTTTAATTTTGTTCATATTTTGGCCGTTATTTATTTGGTTTACACAATATTCTCTTAGTTATTTACTTACAGTAACATTTTGAAGTTCTAGCTACTTTGTATTAGGTACTGAAATATAGAAAATGTAACCACATTTTCTTCGCAATCTCTCAGAATAAAAAATCTTATTTCTTACTAATATTATAAACGCGAAAGTCTGTGAGTGGATGGATGAAAGTTTGTTACTCTTTCACGTTTTTTATTAATGCTTCCTTGTATGTTGTCTCATAAAATATTAAAACTTCATTACATAATTTTTAAATAGAGTAGTACTCTGTGTTTTCAAGAGTTCTCTTATGATTTCTCTTTATATTTGTTCCACCGCTTATTGTATCGGAATTATAATAAAAATATATAATTCGATACAATTTAATTTACAATTTGGTGTTGTAATTTATAGATTGGTTTCAACGATCATACCCACGCATCTCGTTGAAATACACACACTTTCCGATTCCATCCCATTCAGGTATCGTATTGGTATCCGGAATCGAAATTTTATTACGATTCGATATAATCCTATGCGATATTAATATCGGATTATGGGTGCAAAGGGATTTGTAATGTCTACAAAAGACTCTACTGCTAGCAATGAAGCATGTTAGGTTGATCGCCACGCAGTTCCAACTGGAAACTATCATCATGGTCATAAAATCCACGATGGACAAACTGACAAAACCTTGTACACATCTTAACATATATGCTTTACCAAACAGTTAGCGCAGAAGGCGGTAGCATTCCATTATCATCATCATTACATAGTATAGTATAAAATAAAGCCACTGTCGCTGTCTGTCCCTATGTATGCTTAAATCTTTAAAACGGATTTTGAAGCGGTTTTTTTAATAGCGAGAGTTATTCAAGGGGAAAGTTTATATGTGTGAAGCCGGGGCGGGTAGCCAGTTATACATAAAAATATCTCAGATAAATCGTAGATATATCAGCAGTCGTAATATGAAAATTACTACTGACTTTTATTTCGATTAAATAACAGAAGTTACGCTCTTTGAACTATAATGCTTGTCTGTTAGCGATTAATAAGTTGTTATTGGTATAAATTGGCTGATTGTTGGCTTTTGTTATTGTCTACAAAGCTGGAATTCAAATATTACTTGTAAATTACTTAAGTATTACAAATAGTTTTACAACTAGCCATTGTTGTTTTAATCATTAATTTTTAAAAACCTTTATTACTATATTTTCTGATTCTTTTTCTTAAATACTCTTAATTCATAAATACTCTTAATTCGGTCAATTGCAACACGTTACTAACAACTACGTGATTAACAAATGTTCGTCTATGTCTCATACAGTATCTCCATTAATTTCAAACTTTGAATAATTTCTTTTAAAAATATATTTCATCATAATTCATCATATTCATCCATCTCTTTTAAATAACCGAAAGAACGGGATTAATAACATTTTAAATCAATACCTAACTGATTTTTTTTGTTTCTTAATATTATTTATGCGTTGCAAACCACATTCAAAAGTTCGAACTTTGGTATCTTATTACTCTCTAAAATATAATATTTAGCAATCCACAATGGATCATAAAAAAATACCTCATCTATCAACCCACGCTCTATTCTATTTGCTTCTCATCTTGTCTTTTAATTAATTGAATTTATTAACTGTTATTTCTACAACAATTAAATTTACTTCCATAGGCAATAGATGGAAATTAAAAATGTCACAAAAAAACGTTTACTAATATTTTCGTTTCTCTTTTGTTCCAGGCAAAATCCAACGAAGTCGTCATCCCTCAAGTCGATATGTATTCAATACGTACTAATTTACAAGTAAAGAATTAATTGTTTAATGTTATCAGTGTTAAATGACCACAGACTATAAAAATGAATATAGATGAAAAACTGTCAGGGACGGGTGGGGCGTCGCAGAGAAATTGGACTCATTTGAACACCAGCAATGATGAGTTGCCTTTGGACATGCGGTTTAATCATGGTCACATGGTGTCTATAACAGTGTATAGTGTGTTAATGGTGGTCTCCGCCACAGGGAACTTAACAGTGCTCTCACAATTAGTGAAGAGGCGGAGAATAGGTCGCGCGAGCAGACTTGACGTACTGTTAATGCATTTAGCTGTGGCCGATCTTATGGTAAGATATAATTTATTGCGAAATAATTAATTATATATAATAATAAAAATAAAAATATATAATTATATAAATAATTAAAATTAATAAATGTAGGCAATGAGTTTACTAAATATATTGAAAAGTTTACTTAAGAGCTAAAATAAACTCTGTTTCTACGAACATAAGATTCGTAGTCTTATGTTTGCAAAAACAGAGTCTGATACAAGTTCTTATTACATTCCCTCAGGATTTTCATTTACTTTATCGATTAATAACGTCATTCGTCACAAATGAACTAATAAAAATATAATTTTCTATAGACAAACTGAAAATTCAAACTGAAGTAATATTAATTAATCCATGTCCAATTAATCACTCAAACACATCTTGCAAATCAAGATGTTTAGAGGTTCAAACAGACAGGGGCAGCCGCGAATACGACTTCGTGCAGTCGGATTTGGTAAAACTACTGCCGTCATTGCATCATAAGTATTGTATTGTCTGTGCTCCCGTGTTAATCTCAAGATAATTTACTTTTTTTTTTGTGTATTTTATAAGGATTAAAAAATATTATGCTCAAATGGGGTAACATGTAGAAAATGTTGTAAATGTAGATAAAGAGAACGAGAAAGCTGCGCGCGCTTCCACCTCGCCGTTTTACTGGAGTTTTTCAATCGTGTTGCTTTAGTTCATGGGCGTAGTCACCCATGGGCAAACTATACAAAAAATTGTAAAATGTAATCACTCACGATTGCGCTAGCTTTCCCGCGCAAATCGCGCGCTTCCCCGTCCAACTCAAATGGGGATTGAAATTACGACGGCCTGATCCGAAATTCGAACTCCTAGTACCTCAGACTAAAGTCGTATCCGTCAGGCGGGAATTGGCCTTCAGCCACTCCATAAGCCCTTCCACATGTTTGGAGCGTCATCTGCACTCGCACTGCACACCCTTATTATCCGGTGAAACTGTAAAGGTCAGCTGCGGCCAACAGCACTAGAGTAGTCCGAAAAATAAACCTGATCGCGCGTGAAAGAACGTGTCGAGTAAATTGTAATCGTATAAAATGTGACAACCCTAAGCTGTCAGTCGCTTTAAATATTTCATCAACTAATATTATTATTCTGTGCTAGAACAGCTACAAAGTATTAGCGCTGTAGATTATTGAAATATTTCATATAAATAAATATCGGGCTGTATTTTGTTAACATAATATAAGAGTACCTATTTCCGTACAATAGAGTTCATAATGATGGATTCCAATTTTCGGTCGAGTTATTTTGGGACACGAAGAATTCAAATTTGCTTAGGAAGTGAATACTCAGAACCAGAAATAATGAACCTTCTGAAGCACGAAATGAATTTAATTGGTTCTGAAATCAATTTCCTCAAAATACATAAAATATCATTTAACTATTAAGGTGCAGTAATAGTTTTAGATTACATTTATACCTCAACAACACAAATAACTAGATATATATAGAATTGTATTAATATTAACTGTAGATATTGTAGATATTGTATTTGTATAGTCATAGCTTTGAAGATGTGTTTTGATTAAAGTGTGAGATAAGCAATGAAACTACAGGTTACGTTATGAGAGTTCATATAGCAAGGTTCGAGTGTGAAAAAGTTCAATTAATTCTACGCAATAGTCTTTGGTTGGTGCCCCTTAAAATAAGGAGAGCAATAACTATAATTTATGTCAATTTTTTTTTTAACAAGAACATTGAAAAAATTTAATAAACACTTCAAGTGGCTGTAATATAAATAAATGTATTTCTTTACAATAAACAGCATTAGAATGGTTCGAAAAAAAGTATCTGTACTCTTATAAAGTCAGCAGTAAGTACGGATGTGACGAAAATAATTTCCGTTTAACAAAAATGACAGTTTTAATAAGACAAAAGGGAGTCTTTTTTGTTTTTATTTTTATCCTTAAAATCAATCAAGTAAAACCGTAGGAATGATCCAAATATAATGTATATTTGGATTTTATAACGATTTTGGCAGGAAAATATCAGGTTTCAAATAACTACATAATAAAGGCAGCGAGGCGAGGCGATCCAACCGCCCCTGTAAAGGATTTCTGTACGCTATAATAATTAGATTTATTTGCGCAATTATATAAGGTTGGGAGCTTAATAAATAAAGCGAAAATAAAAAAAAAATATTCGCTGTCGCTGTGAAAAATGTGTGATAGACTTATATAGATGGAGTAGAGATATCATCATCATTACATAGCAAAGTCGCTGTCTGTCCCTATGTATGCTTAAATCTTTAAAACTACGCAAGCGGTTCATAGATAGAGTGATTATAGAGGAAGGTTTATATATATAATATATGTACACCGGGCGAAGCCGGGGTGAGTAGCTAGTTTATTAATATAGTAAATCTAATAATATAATACCTTTTAATTAATGATCACGAAAAAATGATCGCAACGCGGACTCTCAATGGCTGCCCCTGTTTTGCTTCAACAGCCAGATCACAAACATTTTGCTTTGTTTAAAAAGAATCAAACAATAAAACCCAATTACGCCAAATTCTTGAATTCTATTATGTATCGCCGTGGGTAATAAGTACTGAGAAATCATTTCAAAGTAAAAATGACAAGAGTCTTAATATTGAGTATCCGTTATATTTCCGTTTTGTGTACGTAGAATAATATAATAAAATGGGGTAAAAGCTGATTCAGTACATTGAATATTGTATGATAGATGTTCTTTCACCAATATTTTATATTTATAAGAATTTTATATCTTTAAGTTAAACAATGGAGTTAAGGTAAAAGTAATAACTCTTATAAAAGCGGCACCAACTCTTTCGATAAAACAGCGTATTATTTTGTCTATATGCCACAAAAAATACTTAAACATGTAATGAACGTAAACGAGCAACATGCCAGTTTCTTGCTCATTCTTCTTGTTATAAGTCTGCGTACCGAATGACTGGTAGAATAAAAAAAATAGAGGGAAGAGCATTGTTAGTAATGTGGACTAATAACCCCATTGATAGCAACCAATCAGGTTGACCTCCACGCGGTTCACCCTGGAAACTATTGTTATAAATTCATGGTGAATTTACCAAACTGCTAATTGACCTGAGCTCTTGCGCATCTTATCTTCTTAGTCTTACTATAATTTTAAACTTATTATAATCCACTATTGCCCCGCCAGCGTAAACCATTACCGCATGCGGGTGCACTAATCAATTATCATCCATAAGAAAAGAAAATAAATAAAATATGACTTTCAAAAGTTCTTATTATTATATCTTATTATTATACTTCCTGTGTTCTTTGTGTGTTTGGGTTTGGGTTGACTGGAAGAGCTCTCTTTCAGAGATAAGTCCTCCTTTGCAAACATAATTTGTTCAGGTATTTAAAAGTGCAATAAAGTATATATATAAATTATATTCTAAACCGAGTGCAGTGTGTGTGCAGGTGACATTCCTGATGATGCCGCTGGAGATTGCGTGGGCGGCAACGGTGCAGTGGCTGGCTGGAGATCTACTCTGCCGCACCATGATGTTTACAAGGACATTCGGCCTCTACCTCTCGAGTTTTGTACTCATATGTATAGCTATTGATAGGTAAGTACATGAAATCAAATAAAAATTCATTTATTCATTACATCACATGTAGGATACATCACATTATATCCGCTTATGAACGCAATTTTTTTTTATATTAATATTTATTTTCCCTACCTGTCAGTTCACCTGTATACAGGTTCAGTTGAGAAGAACTGGCAACAAACTCAACTGATTTTTTTTTTAAAAGCCATTTTATTTACATTGTATATTTATGTAGGTGTCTATGTCTAACATTAAATGAAAATCCCGTGTATGAACAACTATTGCCACACACATTTGTCATTTAAGTAATTGTTTAGTGATGGCTTTGCATTGCACCATCTTTATATGTTTATTTTTTTTTTTAATAAGTGAATGCCCTCGTCAATTACAAAAAAAAAATATTATAATTTATTTACCATGGTAACATTGTTTATGGACTCCCGCTAAAAGACTAAGTAAGCTGCTAGGTTTGAATGCTCATAATAATTGTTGCCATCTTCGTCCTCGCCAAACAAAGAAAAATAACTTTTTTTTGCCACTACAGATGGTTGAATAGATTCATTTGAAACTTTATTTTTAAAAGATCTCTAAATTCTTAAAAAGCTCCTTTGATTAGTAGTTGAGAGAGTATTATTAAAAATAATAAATATTTTTTTATGAAAACTTAAATGTTGCGGGCAAATGATACTATGTTGTTGGTAGAGACGATGTATATTACAGATGATAATTGACTGACAATATGTATATTAAAATATTGATTAATAAACTAAATGACAATAGGAAAATGTAAGTTGGGTGACACAGGTTAGACGCGGCAGTGTTTAGTAGACAATATTGGATTTGTCTTACTAGCCATTATTAAATGCAATTATTGTTTTGATATATCTAGGTAACTGTGTCCCATATTAAATAAATCATTCCAAATTGGAATTTCAACCATTTCCAAATTCCAGAAATGGTTTATCTTATTGATTGGCATTATCTTATCTTTTCACTCTCAATGAAAATAATATCATAGTTAATTGATTCAATGGATTTTTTGTTATAAAAATATTATTATAGTAAACATCTTCACCAATGCTTAATTAACTCGACAAATAAGAAGAGGGGACAAAAGACTTGTCGCCTGTCACGTAGAATCCTATTCTATTCCGCCAAAGGACAACGTGTCAAGTGTGATTTAGTAGACAGAATTCATTTAACTGTCGAATTTACTTTTATAGATAAAAATAAAAAAATACTTGTACTTATTTATTTTTTATTTAAATAACTTTAATGCACGTACTTAGAAGTAAAAAGTACATATGGCGGACTTAATAATGCCGTTTTCTACCATTTGTACCATTCTGTTAGGTTGTGCAGAGATAAGTTGTTGGCGGTGCAAATGATATTGTAGTATATTTAATATATCTACAAATATACATTTAAATACAAAACCATACTATATATAAATACATACTTTATAATCTTACATCTTATCATCTTTTCTTTCCTTTCCTTTCTTTTCTGAGGCTGTAGGTAATCTTCTATATTGTATAAAATACGTGCAGGTTTTATTTATAATAACCCTGGATAATTAAGAGCGGTTGTTTTGTATGATGTGCTTTTCGAATTTATATTCTGCCTCAGTATACGTATATAGTGCCATCACTGGTTGTTTCGTTCCTAAAACTAGCTATATTAATAAGAATATAATATATACAATACAATGTATATTATACTTTCAGTTTATATATGACTACACTTATAGACCCAATAAACCACTGTATCCAACGTTAGCACTTTTCTTGCCCAATACATAAGTACGCTCTTAGTGAGCGTTTTCAATCTTTCACATAGATATGTAGATATTTCTTTTTATAATAGGTGTGTACACAAAATGTGTAAAATTTCCTTTTTTATTATAACTTCTACGTGACGTTTTAAATTTACGTGAAATTGTTTCGGTTGTTAAAACTGTTTCATCAATAAATCACTAGATGGCGCTATGTAAAGTTAGAACTCGGTTATGTTTCGTTTTGCCTGGAGGGTAAATGCTCACGGATACTACTACTTCTTTGTACCCTGTAATTTTTATTGCCTATTACAAATTTTTTTTGCTCCTCTCTACGTATATGTAGTCGAGTGAGTATATTACTATATATATGTATGTGAGTTATGGTTGGCTGGATTATGGTGATTATAACACACTAGGTGGAATTTCAGGCGAGAATGAGAAGAGGATATGTGTATCGAACGCTGTTTTTCATTTTAAATAATTCAATCATAAAACTGTGATACAAACTGTTCTTTTCCCGCCATTTTACTTTTTTAAATCAGCGCGCTGTCTACTGGCTGGTTGTAGGGCGGTTAGTTCGTAATTTAATTAAAGTAGTGCGGTTATGACTTGACTATTTGCATTTATAACTCACGCGTTTTTTAGAAGTTGCTTCATATATCGAAAACGGGAGATAGTGAAATAAAGATTTCATTATTATATGTATTAGTAGTACGTCTATAAATATATCGTAGTATATCTATTTTTCTGTTACCGTTTTTAACAAATAATAAGTTTAAATATCTGTTACATAATACTTATTGTCCCTGGACTCTACAGTATAAACGTTGTTTCCTATAAAGAAAACAGACTTAGTTTGTGCAAAAAAGTATTATTTTGAAACAAACCCAATAAATCTGTTTTATTGAAATAAATGTATATATGTATATATATACATCTACATCTGCCTTTTTTGTTTCTATGGGAAACAATAAATAATTGTTAAGAGGCCTTTCACATTTTTTGGCCTAAAAGCAGTGTCTTTGGGGTTCTGGTTCTAAGAAATTAAGAGTCGGATATACATTTTGATTCCTGAATTATATAGATAGATATCTAATCTTAAAAACAACATCTTTGAAATGTTAATTTTCTCTTTGTTAGTCTTCCTAATTTCTAAAATAGTTTATTCAAAAACGCTAAGAGAATAACTTTTTTCGTTCATTAATAAACAAACATAAATTGATATGATATTTGTATATTTGATAATTACTTTATAAATTGAACAGATCTCCTTTTTTTCATTTTCAACTTAAATATCTAAAAAATGATTAATGAAACCCGAAATTTCAACAAAACTTTGCCCTAATCATTTCTAATTTTCTCATTAATACAACGGAAGTTTTGTAAAAAAAAATAATAATAAAGTTAATATACTTGTAAATTAGAAATATAAAAAAAATATATAAGTTTCAAGAAAAAATAACTGAATAATAATTTAATGTAAAAATATTGATCGTATATACTAAATGACAATCAGGAAAATGCGCTAAGTTGGGTGACAGAATTTTTTACAACATGGCTAAGATAAGACATTCGTCAGTGAACATTATTGGATTTGTCTTACTAATATTAATTAATTTTGCAATATATACTATTTTGATATATCTAAACTGTTGTTAAATATATATATACATATATATATATAATAATAATATTTATTTTAGCATTTCAAACAAAATGGTTTATCTTATTGATTAAATTACCTACCTTTTGGCTCTCAATGAAAATAATATAACACTAGTTAATTGATTAAAAAAGGATTTTTTTTTTTAAAAATATTATTAGAGAAAAATCTTCACCAATTTTACTTATGTTTATTTTGTCAAATAAAAATAGGGTTATTGTTCTTAAAAGACTTATTATTTTTCACGTACATTTTCTTTCCGTTATATATGTATATCATCTAGTATCAAGTGTGATTTAAATAAATTACAAATTATATATAAATATATTCTGTTTAGAGATTTTTACTTTTATTTTACACAATAGATAAAAGTATTCTGTTATTAATAACTTACATTTTATTATAAATAACTTTAAAAGCACAACTTATAAATGTTTTTATTTAGAGACTAGCTTTTATGGCGGAATTATATATATTATCGCGCGTTTAAAGATCTACATTTGTATCATTATATATAAACCTTTCTTGAGTCTATCTATTTGTTGATTAAATAACAAAATCAAATTCTAGTATATTTTTTATCAAACACACAAATATCTATTACAAATATATTTTTAAATACAAAACCATAAAATATAAATACATACTTTATAATCATCTTTTCTTTCCTTTCCTATTAAGCTTTTCTGAGGCTGTTATAATCTTCTATATTGTATAAAATACTTGCAGGTTCTATTTATAATAATATATCAATTGAGGACGCCATTGTTTTGTATGATGTTCGCTTTTAATTTATATTCTGCCTCAGTATGCTTTAGTCCCATCACTGGTTGTTTCGTTCATAAAATTAGCATATTTAGAATAATAAGAATATAATATATACAATATATACTATACTTTCAATCACTATCTGTGCTTCCATAAAAATGAGCTCTCAAATTGTATCCAGTTTTAAACTTTTCTTGCCCAATACATAAGTAGACGATGTTAGTTTATAAGAGAGTTTCAAAATCTCCACATATAAAAGTAATCCCGAATGATTTCATTTTATAATAGGTTCTGTACACAAAATCTCTATAGCTCATGGTTTTTATTATATATAATCAATGAGACGTTTTAATAATTTATAAAATTGTTTGACATTAACAAAATTATTTCATCAATAAAATCACTAAGAACGGCGCTGTATCAGCCAATATCAACGTCAATGATGCAGGAACAGCAATGATAGCAGTTGATGTTTTTTTGCCTGGAATGGGTAAATGCTCACGGCTCTACTATGGAAAGGGGTCTTTATACCCTGTAATTTTTATTGCCTATTACAAATTTTTTTTGCCCTCTCTACGTATTAAGTTATGTATTCGTAGTGAGTATATTACGATATATATACACATGTGAGTTATATAGCTAGATATACATATACACAGACTAGTATACCCTGAGGGTCATAGAACTTTCAGACGAAAAAAGATTGTAAGGGATATATGTATCGAACGCCGTTTTCTGTCATTTTTAATTCAATCAAAAAACTTTTTTTAGGTTATAATCTAAATATATTTCCTTTATTTTCAATTTTTTAAATCAGCGCGCTGTCTACTGGCACACCTAATATACATATAAGGCGGTTACCTTTAAATCAAAACAAAGTGCGATTATGAAAACACAACTATTATATATAAATAAAATTTATTTGCTAAGTAATATCGAAAACCGGAGATAGTGAAATAATAAATTATATTATTGTTAATAAATAAGTACTGAATAAATATATCGTAAGATCTATTTTTCTGTTAATTTTTAACAAATAATAAGTTTACATATCTGTTACAATTATCCTCATATTGTTTTTTGGCTGGACTCTACAGTGTAAACGTTGTTTAATATAAAAAAAAATATGTCTTATTTTGTGAAAAAAGATAAATAACGTTATTTAAACAAACCCAATAAACCTGTTAAGTAGAAACATATTTAATTAAAATAAATGGATATATATGTATATGTATACATCTACATTATTTGCCTTGTTTTATTGTGTGTGTGTGCGTAAATCAATAAATAATCATTTTGTAATAGTCCTCTTAATTAAAAACTTCTCTTCGCAATCTTTGCACTGTCAGTTTTTTTACGGTGCCTATAATTAAAATAATAGTTTTAAGTACAGTACTACTCTCTACATAAGCTTCATTTCCCGTTTTCATACACATGAAAATATTTAAATTAAGCTCCTTTAAACTTTTGTGGTTTTCAGCGGCTTTGAGCAACAATGTTACATAAATTTATGTAAATTGTGCCCTAATGCTTTGTTCTGTAACGAAACTTTACTTTAAGTACACATACTTTACTTAAAATATGCATAATTGTTACAGATTAGTTGATTAGGTTTGCGATTTTTATCAAGCATTCATGAGTTGCATTTACAGATTCATCTGTTACCTACAGATGAATCTGTAAATAGCAGTATAACGTTCCAATCATAATCGCAAAGCTACAGGTATTATGTGCCTATTTCGAATAATAGTAGATATTTATTGATAATACACACAGTGTCATCTAGTCCCAAACTAACCAAAGCTTGTATTATGGGACCAGACGACTGATACAATATGATATAATTTTTTTTTTTAATATATACATAGGAAACGACCTTGAGACCATGGGATGTTAGGCGGTGTGCTAAATCGTTAGACTACCGTGACCGTATAATTTTATTATATAATATAGCTCCAATAGTAGATAAACAAACAGATCCTTGACATAAAGAGACTTCGAAATAAAATTCAACAAAAATTTCTGATGCATAGAAAATACTAATAAAACTGAAGTCACTCTAAAAACATCCAGGTAGAGTTTGTAAATAGTCGTCTGCGAGGGTGACCCAGTATAACATATTTCAGTCGATAAACAGTTTTGTAAGCTGTTTCGCTTTAATGGTGAGATAAAGCAGTGAAGTTATAGCATTTAAAAAAATAAAATTGTTATGATTCAGTTAAATAAATAAATTACAGTATTTAAAGCAATATAATCTTAGTCCTCTGAAAGGGCAACGCGTGAGTGGTATCACGGGTGTCTAGGTTTATTAGATTATTGTGATTTCAAAACCAAACTGCTGAACCAATCTAAAAGAACTTCTGTGAAACTAATCTGATAGTATATTATTAAAATGAAAAGAGATTTTTCCAATTCGGTTTACAACCGACTGAATCCTAGGTAACAGAATGGAATACAACCGAATTATAACAGGATCCGCGACATCTTTTTTTTTGGAGTTGCCGATTAAAATTTTCCTAATTACTGTAGATTAGACAGGCCTAATCCTCAGTAAAAAATCTTAGATGTTTATAACTAAAACATTCCACGTTTAATACGAACCTTTTAGAAGAGATTTTAGGTGCCTGAGCGTAATGAAAAGAAAATTACTAAACGAAAACTATCTCTGCGGCTTTCTGAGTAATATGTAATACTATTCACGTTCCTCGAAGGATATAATCATACATATAATAAGAACCGTAAACGAGCCTTGCCTGTACATCATTTTCTCAGAAAAATAAACGATTTATATACACATACGTCGTACTTATGTTACAGAATTCAAAATACGTTTTCAGAATATTTGTCTATTTTCCGTTTAGTATGCACGACGTAACCGATTTGAGTGCGGATTTCACTGATGTTGTATTATATTGTACTAGCTGTGCCCGCAGTTTCACCTGCGTGAAATCTATATTCTATATGTTATTTTGATATATAGGCTATATTGTTATAAAGTTTAATTAAAATCCATTCAATAATTTTTGCGTGAAAGAATAACAAATATCCATCCTAACAGAGAAACTTTCACGTTTATAATATTAGTAAGATTTCCGTAACATTTTTTATTGTTTCATTCTATAAAAGACAAAAAATAGCTAGTTTATTTTATATAAATGCTATATTATTCCAAATACGACGCATATAAACTTAAGAGCAAATTTTGTCTAATATGAAGTACTCACATAATATTAAGCAGCTAAAACATTAAGCTAAGAGAGTATTAGACTAATTAACTAAGCATTAGAGTAATTATTATGTACCTATCCGTCAAAACAATACCTACATAAATAACCACTTCAAAGATGTATAGATATCAAAGGTAGTGTCATGCCTAACTGCATTTATCAGAATAACATTTTAATTTTCAGAAGGTATATTTTTAATGATTATAAACTTAGAAGAAAAAAGCTTTGCTTAGTGTGAGACTATTGGGGCTATATGAATTGTCCTAGATTATTATTATTATACTATATAAGATAACATTGTTAATTATAAATATATTTACGCAAATTTCTATTTTTGTAAAAGAATACATATCTGTACTTACACTAATTTTAGCATCTATTTACTATATGACAGTCAGCTCTGTTTGCGCAAAAGGCTATCCTGCTTATACCACATAGTAATTTATTTATTTATAAATACTATATTTTCTAACGTTGTTTTTGAATAAGTAAATAAGTAAGCTAAGAATGAGAAAACTGGTAAACACTTAAAGTATGAGATATGGCAGTGACAATAAACATATTCAACAATAGCGGAGATATAATAACTGTATCCTTAGGAAATACAACTATTATGATATTAATCATGGCCTTCACAAAATACCTTAAGATGTCCGTTATGTTGTTCCACGGTTATTTTTTTTGGGCACCCATTTTCTATTGGGTTTCGCTTGTTTGACATTCCAATTGTATGAAAGAATAACACGGTCGATTGTACCTACGTCAGGCGAGAATAAAAAATATGTCCTTATACTTTATACTTATATTCTTCCTTTGTGTAAATAATATACGCAATCAGTCCAGTCTAGCTTTCTATTCTACAAACTATTCGCTTGTTCTATTAGACCGATCATCTTCACACCCCGATGGAGATTGGTAGAGACTTTGAGAAAAGAAAGGAGATATTTCGGACTGACTCTTCAACCCCATTTTTTTACGAAGTATTTTCCCTAACAATTTGATTTGTACACGTCTATCTGAAACTCCTAGTCTGCTTAAAAATCTTTTGACATTTAATTGAAAAACAGTTTGGAACACAATAATATAATTAGATAGCTTTATGCATAGATACTTAGCACGCAGAGCAGTATAAATGCGTACGTCTGTAGCCACACTACGACCATGAAATGATTTCTCAGAAATTCATGAGAAACTGAATTTTATATTTATATTTGATAACTGTAACCGATGCTCTGTATATTTAATTACCCTTAGTTAATTAATAGTGGCTTCATAAATTTTATAACTTCCTTAAATAACTCAATTATTTAAAAAAAATAGATATATTAGCGGTAAATACTTATGGATAACATACACAGTTCCATTTAGATCGATCGAAATTAGGACCGTCCGTTTTATTTTAATACATGGTAATGTAATGGGTACACTCTCTAGCGTTAATGGTATGTATATGCTGGAGGGGCACTAATGGAGAACAATAAAGTGATTATAAGGTCTGTACCATCGTGACGAATTAACTAAAATAGTATGCAGGGGGACAGAGAGAAGATCGACTTGACATTGTACCTACATTGCTAGTAATTCAGTCCTTGCTATTTACAATACTCTTCTACCCCTATTATGAAAACACATATTGAAATACCTATTTAGATAGACATTTTATTCGTTGGGGCGGAGACGAATAGTCTGTTAATATAAGTAGATATATATAAATAGTCCACGGTGTAACCAAACAATGGTGGTTGCTGAACCAGCAAATCAAATTATAATTCAACGAACGTCGAACGCTCCAATGCTCTCCTTATCATTTTATAAATTTATTCACAGAAATGGTTGTTACATTTTGAGAATTTTTAACCAACAACAAATAGGAGGTGTAGGTTTTCATGTTAGGTAAAATATTCACATTAGTTTGTTATGACTATAATTCATTTATCCAGAGCATTTATTGAACAGCGCTTTGAGGGTTAAAATTAGGTAGGCTAGGATACTAATATATTTCTTTTTCTAGAATTGTCTTACTCTGTCTAATCTTTCTAATTATAAACGCGAAAGTTTGTGAGTATGGATGGATGATCGATGTTTATTACTCTTTATTACAAAATCTACGGAACGGACGAATGAATGAAACTTTACAGTAATATAGGTAGATTATATATCAAAATAATATATAGGCTATAACTTAATAAAGCTTATGTATATTATATATTGGGCTTAATATAATGACAAGTAACTGTGATATAGACGCGGAACAGCAAGTTTAAAAAACATATTAATAAGTCTCTGTTACTAATACCATAGTCTGAAACATTTCTACATTTATGATGAACACAACATACGTAAAATGTGGTTACTAAATACATGAATCCAACGCGACAGATGCCTCCGTCTCTCGTATTATTTACTTTGTAATTGTACTTAAGTACTTTGTAATTTGGAAACTTTAAGCCGTGTAAGAGACGGGACAATTTTACTTGTTAATTGTCTTGTCATTTATAATACTTTATAGTATAGTCGTAATTTAATGAGTTAATCTTTATAATCTATATTTTACAGCATTTTGTTTAACTCAAAGATATCTTTATCTTTTTTACGTATAGCCTATGCACACACACTACTTTACTCCCACGGTTTTGTTAGTTTTAGCACTTAGTATTGTATTTTTCTGTATATCTGTTTTGTATTGTATTTTGTTGACTGATCAATGTAAATATATCTACTCTTTTATTTTTGTTGTTAATATTACATTGATTTGTGTGTGTGTTACACCTTTAACGTAAATAAAAAAAAATCTATCTATGTATCTCGCCAATCATATGAGTGGAGAGTATAGTTATTAATGGTGATTAGGGCTTCATGTATAGCAATGTACCATAACAAATCGTCTACCATGCCTACTGGAATCCATTGTGCCAATTCCTAGTGAATTTGCTACAATAGCTGCCTTTACACGTATGGTCTAACACGCTCGAATTCTTCGTTCGTGCGTGCTTGAGCGGTTTTTTAAAATAATTAATTATCTTTTCAAAATGGCGGACATCAGAGTAATGATTGAGCGGGCTGGATTTCCCGTGCTACTATAGTAATATGTCGCGTAACGGCAGCTAATAGACTCACCAAGCTAACTTCATGCTCATCCAATAATCTTCCATAAATATTCATAATAAATTGAAAGTCTATATATAAATATTTATCTTCTTCAGGTACTACGCAATATTAAAGCCGCTGAATGTAACATGGGAAGCTCGAGTCAAAAGAGCACTGTCCATTGCCTGGGCGTGTGCCGGCCTCGCCAGCCTGCCGCAGAGCTTCATTTTTCACGTTGAGGAACACCCTGACGTTAAAGGGTAAGAAGTACTTTTACTCATTATTAATAGTAATAATAATAACCCTGTGAAATATACACAACACTATCTAGTCTCAAGCTAAGTAGACCTTGTCTATGGGTACTAGATGACTGATATAAATACACAGATATATTTTTTCTATAAACATATACAGTCAAATCCAACATATTACATAGCTTTTGAACTGTTAGCGTTTAAAATGACATTAGCGTCCCATCTACATATAAGACCAATTACAGGACTTCTGACAGATGGGGCTATAGTGTCAGACTGCAATAATTGGCGCCTTCGTAGATGATAGGATAGGTATTCAATTATATATAGAAAAAGGTTTATCGTTATTATTTGATATAATAACTATCGAAGGATCACTTATTATTGTATCAACTATTTATATTTTATGTTTATTTTTACTATTTATTAGAAAACGAACAGTTTACAATCTAATACGGAAAATCGACAGTACATTTCTAGTGAAAGCCAATAACAAATTTTTAGAGATTTATCAAAGGAAAAACAAAATGTATTGGCAAATAGAATAAAGATTATAGGTTTTAGAAGGTACAAACCACATACAAAATACGCAATGAAAATAATAATAGAAGCATTTATTTTAAGAACTCTGAGAATACAGTAAATCTATCTGAATTAGAAGTCAATCCGTGTGTACATATGTTCATGACAGGTGTGTGTGTGTGTGTGTGTGATAGAGAAATAATGTATGAAAATATTTTTTTAGATGGTGGTTAAATAGTAATAATAATAGTTAGGTTTTACATGTTCTTATAAAGTACCTAATATGGACTGGGTTAAAGGGATCTATGTCTTAAAGTACTATTAAGGATGATATATATTTTTTATTTATATTAGAGATTAAGATACGATTGTGTATATCCTAAAAATGGACAAAAGTCCTTAAAAAAGGATGAAAACACGTGAAAATATGGAATTTTTATTATAAGAAAAAGTAGTACTGAGAATAATGCTGTTCGATGTACACATTAAAGCAAATTACACATAGTTAGCAAAAAAACTTAAAAAGTAGTTAAGTTATCTCAGATATCACAACATTATACGGTAGGTATATATACTTTAGTAGCTCATGAAGCAAGTTGTATATAGATAAATATAAATAGCCGATATTCGGTAAACGAATATTTGAATTGGAATATGGAAGCGCCAGTCGATTCCCATTATCTATTCGATCCCTTCAAATCAAACCATCCATCAAATAAATAAGAACGGCATTGAAATTGGCGAGCTATGATATCAGAGACAGATACCTCTCTATAATTAACTGTCTATATCGTACATATATGTATATATATACAAACAAAGGCTTCTGCTTCTAAATTTCTAACAACCTTATATTTTCATCGGGTGTTAGAAATCAATATCAATCAATATAATTATCTATACCACAGATATACAAATCTTAATCTTAATTATATTATAAATGCGAAAGTTTGTTACTCTTTCACGAAAACTACTGAATTTTGATGAAAGTTTATAGTAATATATAGCTGTCTGTGTAACTGTTATCTATATATATAAATAAATTTGGAGTCCCTATTTGCAATATTGAAATAACCGTTTTTTACTACATGCATACGAATATAAATACGGTACATACACCAAAATAACATTTTTTACCATTTTTGTCTGTCTGTCTGTCTGTCTGTTTGTTCCGCCTAATCTCTGAAATGGTTAGACCGATTTTGACGGGACTTTTTTTATAAAGAGTAACTTACTTTTAATTTAGAAAAATAAAGTTAAATTCTACGCGGACGGAGTCACGGAAACAACAAAATTACTAAATATAGCTTTTTATTACTAACTGTCTAAACCATTTCACGTGAAGATAGATTATATTACGAGGACACACTGGTTGAAACTAGTATACCAATTAAGGAGAAAAATATCAGACTATATATTTTTATGTTGACTTGTTTACTTAAGCAAAGATTTTCAAATTGCAAAAAAATTATTTCATGTTAGATTCGTAATATTTTTATCTACCTCAAGCTTAATCTTTACAAAATAATTTAAAAAATACCTATCTATGTAGTTAAGTTTTTTTTGCGAAGATATCTTTTTTATACTATAATAGAATATCGGCCTATAATAAGCGTGTTAGTTTATAATGAAGTTAATAAATTACTGATTATTAATTAAAGCCAACAATTAGTTTCTTAATCGTACTCGATTGGATGAAAATATTAAACAATACTTAAATACATTTAAATCTTAGGAAAAATAATATTTAACTTCAATAAACTTTAGGTACTATATTTCTACAAGGGTGCCAAAAGAGAACATTTTCCGAATAGAACATTACGTAATAAAATAAAACTGTTCTTTTTCTTGAAAAGGAAGATAATGGATTTCCCATTGTGAGTAAAGTTATGTATAAAACTTTACTCGCAGTGGGAAATCCATTATCTCCCTATTATCTTCCTTTTAAAGAAAAATAACACATACTACTTGATATAATATATAGTAAGTCTTGTGTAATTTTGAGACGAACTAATTATGAAGGCTAGAACCAAAGACGTACTACGAGCTAGTTCACAGATCCTCTGCCCTTTTGTTCGTTAGTTTATGAATTTGACTAAATACTATAGAGATCTTGATAAAAAGAAACCTAGAATATTTTCGGGATAAAATTATAAAGATGTCGTCGAAGATTAAATAAAACAAGAATGTCTCATAAAAACAGATACGCACTACATTTGAGGGCTTATATAAACTATATCAATTTATGGCCTAGAATTTGGCTCGTTTTCTTTTACTACCTGTTGTACCTTGTAACTGTTTCATTCTTTTAGTTCTTGTGGCTAACTTGAGTCCGTGAAAATTTATTACTATACATTTTAATAAAAGAATGAAACAGTTCGCAAGAGCCCTGCGAACTAACTTGAGCGGATATAAACTATTATACGCAAGACTGCTAACTTTTCTCACAATATGATATCCATTATCCACCTTTATTCCTTTGAATTCGAGTTATGTATAAAACAGGCGCAATGTCTTTGACCTTCCTAAATTATGTTCACAGGTACTTCCAGTGCGTGTCATACGGGTCGCTGCCTACTGAAGACCACGAATTCGCGTACTTCCTGGTGAACATGTTATTGATGTATGTAGCACCACTCGTGTCAACGCTCTATTGTTCCTCCGCCGCGCTATTAGAAATCATCCGGAGAGCGAACACCGCCAATGGTAAGCGAATATTTCGATATTCTCATTCCGAAAAAGAAAACATTGATTACATTGGTTTGCAGGTTTTTTATTATACGCCATGGTTGATAAAGATTTTAATCAATTTGTTACGTGCTGGGGTTTTATCATACATTTACTGTTTAGCATATAAATTACTTTTAAAATCTCTATTGGGTGTATGGGAACAACAAAGTAAACAAAAATTTACATTTAATTCTTTATTTTCCATAAAGTGAAAACCCATCTTCAGGATAAAAGTTTTCACCAGCTAATTAATTTTGAAATAAAAAGGTCTTGAAATAAGAGTCAATATAAAAGTTATATTGACCTAATAATTCACAATAACGATATTATATGTAAAAACAATTCAATTCTTAAGTCTTATATTCGAGATATGTTCATGGTTTTTATGATGGTATGACTGGATTGTCTATAATAATCTTCTTGTCTAACAATTAAAGTCTTTGCGATTTACCTCTATATATACGTATTACGAGACGTTTGTATTGATAAGGTGAGTGAATGAATGATTCAATAGAATAGAATAGAATAGAAAATCATTTATTCAAATAAACTTTTGAATAGTCATAACAATTTGTTTTTTATCTACCACTCGTTCGGAAAGCTGTCTCATCACAAGAAGAACGAGCAAGAAACTTGTGTGTTGCTCTTTTAAATAATCCTTGTAAGTTTACATTTACAAGTCGAAACGTGTGAATACAGACTACCAACAAGCACTAATTTTTGGGTCAAATATAAATATGCAATAAGATTAAATCATCGTAGTGATAAGAGCAGACCAGTCCCTACAAGCAGCACTCGTTCACGAGTATGAATGAGCCAGCCATCACTGCGCTCGACCATATTTTAGGGAGCCCATTGACCCGGCCCACCACGCCGCCACATGTCTGGACATTTTAGTGAGCATGACTACTCATTCCACACGACCACGTCACAGCTATAATTAAAACAGCAATAAATGAATCAGTTCATCACAGTGAAAAATTCACCTTAAACTAAACCTTTAAAAATTATACGATCCTATGCAATGTCTCTTTTAGCTAAGATAATCAAAATACTTTACAATTTAGTATTTGAACACTCAACGACAATGATTTTAAGTGTTTTAATGATGCAATATTAGATCAACGAACGGGGACTATTTCATTCTACAATTATCAAATAATTCCTTTCATTGGCTTTCGTTTATTTCACTAGTAGTATATGACTCATCAAGAAGATACTCACGATTACCCAACTAGTTGATCAATCGGTCTAACCTTTCTATATAACACATCACAATATATCTACTTTTCTGAGGGTCAGAGAGTTAACGAGTTTTCAAGGATGGGCAGCGCCCTTGATCCTTAGTTACGCTTCTGAATTCCCTGAATTACACCTTATAAAAACACCAAAAGTATTTTATCAACTATATAACTATTTTTCTATTCTATTCTCTTAAACTATTTTCCTTATTTTCAATAAGAACACAATTAAAAAGAGTACTTAGTTATATTTTCAATAGAATAGAATAGAATAGAATAGAAATAATCTTTATTCAAATAAACTCATTACAAGCACTTTTGAATAGTCATATTTTGATTCTACCACTCATTCGGAATGCAGATTCATCACAAGAAGAATGAGCAAGAAACTTGTGTGTTGCTCTTTTTAATAGATGTTTTTTTTTATATAAATAATTACAGTATAACAAGTAAGAGGCATGCGATAATCAACATAGAAGTCGCTACGCACTCATTATTAATGTAATCAGATAATATTCTCAGTGCTATAAAGTTTTTCTATAAAAACATTATTATCGTTAACGAATTCTTCAATTTTATAGTAAGCTTTTTTGCAAAGGAACTGTTTTATTTGACATTTAAATCTTTTTTCTGGCAGATTTATAACAGACTCTGGTATTTTATTGTAAAACCTTACGCAATTGCCATAAAACGAATTACTAACTTTAGCCAAACGACATTTAGGTAAAATCAGTTTGTTATTGTTACGTAAGCTTTTATTAGTGCAATCACTAACTCTTTTGAAACTGTCTATATTCCTTCTGGCATAGATGATATTTTCATAAATGTATTGAAAAGCAACGGTGAGGATATTTGATTCCTTAAAACACTCTCGCAATGACTCCCTGGAACCCATACCATAAATGGAGCGAATGGCCCTCTTTTGTAAAGTAAATATTGTATTTATATCAGCTGCTTTGCCCCATAACAAAATACCATACGACATAATGCTATGGAAATAGCTAAAATAGACAAGTTTAGCCGTTGCCACGTCTGTTAATTGTCTAATTCTTCTTACCGCGTAAGCGGCAGAACTAAGTCGACTCGCCAATTTAGTAATATGAGCACCCCATTGCAACTTGGAATCTAATGTGATACCTAGAAATACAGTATCGTCAACAAAATTAATAGATTTATTGTCCAATACGATTTTTGAATCGACCGGCCTTACATTGGGGAGAGTAAATTTGATACATTTAGTTTTATTTGCATTTAGTAGCATATTATTTGCCGTAAACCATTTTAAAACATAAGAGAGAGAACCGTTTACTTCGTCCATATCATCAATATGTCGATTGACTTTGAATACTAATGAAGTATCATCAGCAAACAGAACTATGTCAGCTATCTTTTCTACCATATAAGGAAGATCGTTTATGTAAACTAAAAATAAGAAAGGACCTAGAATAGAGCCCTGAGGAACACCCATTTTAATACTAGTTCCCTCAGACTTTACACCATTTATTTCAACAACTTGCATTCTATTATTTAGATAGGATTTCATCATGCATAGTGCTTCATATCTAATACCGTAATATTCTAATTTGAGTAAGAGTGTTTCATGATCAACGCAATCAAATGCTTTTGAGAGGTCACAGAATACACCGATAGCATCCTGTGACCTCTCCCAACAGTCAAAAATGTGTTTCATTAAAGCTACACCAGCGTCAGTAGTTGATTTACCGGCCGTGAAACCAAATTGCCGACTGTGAAGCAGTCTATTTATTTTAAAGTGGTGGGCATCTGATTGAGCATAATTTTTTCAAACACTTTACTTAGCACTGGTAAGATAGAAATGGGCCTATAATTACCTACTTCAGTTTTATCCCCTAACTTAAAAAGTGGAGTTATTTTACTATGTTTCATTAAATTGGGAAAAACACCGTCAAAAATACATTTATTGAAGATAGTTACTAAATATGGAGCAATAACATCTATAGCGATGTTAATAACTTTAACAGACATGCCCCAATGGTCTTCAGTATTTTTTAAATTTAATTGTTTAAATGTTTTCGTAATTGTAGCAATGTCAATAAATGTAAATTTAAATGTAACCGGACACGAAGCAACATTGTCAATAAGGAATGATTTAGCTGTACTTGGAGAAGAGTCCAAAGAGGACGTAATATCAGTTGGAATACTAGGGAAAAATTTTTCAAAAATATTGACTATTTCTTTTGTGGACGTTACTAGTTTATCATTATAATTTAACGTAAAATCATTATATGGACTTTTAACTTTGCCAGTTTCTTTATTAATAATATTCCACACTGTCCTAATCTTATCCTTGGATTCTTTAATTTTTTTATTTAGATAATTAGTTGCTACATTACATACCTTTTTAAAAGTTTTTGAGTATCTTTTTACATAATTTACGAATGTACTATCGAAACGGTATTTTTTTTGATCATATAAATCAAATAATATATTTCTACTTTTAACAATTCCCTTTGTAGCCCATTCTGAAAATTTTGTTTTGTTACTAATACTGATAGTTTTTTTGTTAAAAGCCTTATTATACTCGTAAGAAACAATATTGAAGAAATCTGTATAAAGTTTGTTTGGTTCATCAGATTGAGGACAAAAATCTAATTTACTACGAACTGATATTTTAAATTTATTGATCTTATAACTAGTCAAGTCTCTTTTTAATAAATTAATTTTCCTAATTTTGTTTACGTGATTTGGAAAAATTACTAATTGACCACAGTGATCAGAAGGAAGGTTGTTTAATATTATTTTATCTAAATATTCACTGTTGCTAAATATGTTATCCAAACAAGTAGCAGACGTGGCTGTGATACGAGTGGGTTCGTGGAAGACATTACTCAAGTCAAAAGATTGAAATAAACTCATTAATTTAGTTTTTGTGGTGTTATGTGATAAAATGTCAACATTGAAATCACCACACACTATAAATTTTTTGTTAATATTAAATACTCTTTTTAAAATATCCTCCATTACCTCTTCAAATAAATTATAATCACTATTTGGAGGTCTATATACACACATAACTATATAATTTTCTAGTTCCACGCAGGAAATTTCAATACAACACTCAACGGAAAGATTGCCAATATCACTACGTTCTTTTACTTTTATATTATTTTTCACCAATATCATGGAACCTCCTCTATTTACTATTTTTCTATTAAAGCAGCTGACAATATTATAATTGTTTAAGCTTAACATCATATTGCTCACTTTGAGCCAATGTTCAGTTAAACATAGAACATCTATATTATTTTTTTCTAAAAACAATTGAATAATTAATTCACAGCCGAGAAAACTTTGTATGTTCTGGTGAACAATTTTCAATTCTGATAGCTTTCCCTTTGTCTTTTTCAGCAGTTTAAATCTGCAGTCATATTTAAATTATTGTAAATAAAATGATGAAGAAATGAATAAAGAAGTTACTATATCCAGAACAATATAACTTGTATGTGTAATGAAAATCTAAAACTATTAGTTACGGAAAAAGAGAATAGATATTTATTTCTAAAACTTATATAAAAATATTTTACCAGTTTATTTTCTTGCCTGTTCTTCTCAACTGAATAGCTAGCCGAACTCTCAAAGTGTCCTATAGGAATAAATGTTATATTGGGGTAAGTTTTGTTTTTTTTTTTATTTCAGACAAAATGCGTCGAAGCGGAGTTGGGATCCTGGGTCGGGCGAGAGCTCGTACCCTCAAGATGACGGTGACAATCGTCCTCGTATTCTTTACATGTTGGTCACCATATTATTGCTATTGTTTGTGGTAAGTATTTATTGGAAAATAAGTGCGTTTGATAGGAATTTTAATTATAACGAATAAAAAGCTAATGTTAATTTTAGCGAATAAAAAGCAAATAATATTATGTGATTTATTAGGTTCTGGATAGACAAGGATGCGCTGAAAGACGTGGACCCTGCAGTACAGAAAGCAATGTGGCTGTTCTCATGTACCAACTCCTGCGCAAACCCCATAGTATATGGTGTCTTCAACAGGAACAGATGGACGTGGCGGACTGGACTTGTAAGTATATTCTTACCCCAAAGTATTTTCCATCAACCTTCACCGGTGTCGCGATAGCATATGTGGACAGACGGATGCACCATACCAATTATCACCCATAAAAAATCGAAAATATTTTGTATTAACATTTGTATGCAACATTGGGAAATATTGCATACTTCGGTTTTATGTGCATAATTCCGTTTATTGCCATCACTGAAGAGATTGCCAATAATGCTAAATCGACATTTGTATAATAAACCACTAAAATAGGACATTCATTCTGAGGTTTTATATTAAATAAAAAAAATAATAACACCTTATAATAAAAATCTTGGACAATCCGCGCCGTCTAGCCCTAAGCTAAACAGAGTTTGTGTTTTAGGTAATAGACAACTGATACAAATATTTTTTTATAAATATATTTATCTTTATAGAAAAATATTTGTATCAGTTCCTTCCTTAACAATCACTGATACAAACAACCACACTCCTGAATACAAATGTGTCGTCAGAAAAAACAAACCTGCGACTGTAGGAAGGAAAGCGGTATGGTCGCTAGACCAACGAGGCCATCTATAATACCACAGACAAATATTATATGACTATAAATTTACAGTTTTATTAAGCACTCAATAAGTAATCACCAGGCATGTTTAGATACCCAAGTACGGTTTCAATTGAGACGTATTCTGAGAATCCTAAATGATTAACCTATGGACTTGGGTGATATTTACACAGCTATAAAATTGAATCTGATTACAAACGGATCCGATTTCTATAGAAATAGAACTTTAAATAAAATACCTAACTAAATATCTGAGCTTATCTCCCAAAAACATTGTGACCGTAGGTTCTTAGAGCACAAAGAAAGCCCAAAAGAAAAAGAAAAAAGAAGAAAGCCGAAGCCCCTTTGTGGGTACTTACAAATCTGGGCGACTTCAAATAAAATGCGTATCCTATTATATTTCTGACGAATTCTCTGGTAATGTAAACACTTATAATAAACTCAGTATGCGCCGGTAGATTCGCTCCGAAATGTGAACATATCAAGTGTAGCGTTCACTAAAATTCACGCGGACGAGGTCGCGGGAACAGCTAGTTTATAATATAACTGAAACTTGTAACATCAGGACTAAGTATATTACTTTGATATAAAGACAAACAGAAGGGAATTAGAAATAAAAAGGAAAGTTACAGTTACCTATAATATGTTTATATTTCAATTACGCCATGCAAGCCTTTTGTGTAGGTACATATAGCTATATACTTATTGGTATTACAACTTAGTATTAGCACAACACATATTACAGAGAGTACTAATACTATTCTTTGTAACTTAGGGTAAGTTAAGAAATGCTGAAAGAAACTCAAAGGTGTTACGTATGTATCATTATTTTGGATCGCTACGAGATTGAAAAAGTTTCTAATTACTTAGTTTCTAAGTGATTATTTAGGCCCGCCCGACTTGTCTCAGGTGCTCATAACTTTGTGTATTTTATATATATACTACATAAAAGTCACAAAATTATGAATATAACATTTTACGGTCTCTTCCATATAACTTTTTACTGTATATGTCATTTCTGTCGGATGGAGAAAATTAACTTTATTCGTATAGTGAATATTATTATGAATAAATAAATTGGTAGATTGATTACAAACCTATGTAATTTGCTATACACTATGTGCATCTTAAATTTCATGACAGTCAAGAAATAACAAATGCTATTTTCATAGTACTTTAGCTTAGATTAAAGTTGCCCATTGTTCTGTTTTCCCAGGACATGTCCTATTTTTGAAGTGTGTGTTTATTCACTTATTTATAAAACAATAAATAAAAACAAATAGTAATAAATATTACCCTGTTATATTAAGTGTCCTTGAGAATAACTATGTATTCAATATTGTATGTATTCTGTGGTTATAAATGAAAATGTAAATAAAATAAAAAAATAGCAACCCTAGAATTTGACATATGGGGAAGTTGTGAATTAAAAAAAAACACATAATACATTGCGTATAATGCGTAAATTCACTCTCTATAATCCTGGTATTGACTGAGAGTACTTATCTGTAAATACTCTCTGTCTATACCAGATTGACTGTAAGAGATTGCCAATAACGTTAACCACGCTTTATAAAACATTTTTAATATACTTATTCTTATTGTTCTTTGTTTATCTGTGCGAAGTAAAGAGTTATAATAATAATAATCTCAGGACAATTTACATCGCGCCATCTAGACCCATGTGAAGCTAGCTGAAGCTTGTGTTATGGGCACTAGATAACAGATACAAATACATAGATATTTTTTTTCGTAAATATATACATATTATACATAAAAAACACCCAGACCGATACAAACAATCATACTCATTAATACAACTGTTTGTGCCGGTGCGAAGAAACGAACCCGCGACCTTCCATAGAGGACGTCAAAGTTATTTTTATTAATAATTTACCTTTCAAACGCTGAAAGAAGTTTCCATATTGGTACAGTAATACCAGAGTTTATTTTCCTCCTAAGAAAATAGCAACTCAATTACACGTGGGTAGCGTCACCGGACCAATATGTTTTTTGTTACAAAAACGAGCAAACTTTTTACAACGTTTTTACTTTCGTCGTACAGTGTACCCACAGAACAAAGGTGGGGAAATTTAGTTCTATGGGTGTCTGTCTGTCTTAGATATTTCTGCTGCCAAGCCTGTTTTATACGTTGTGTGTCGGTTTAAAGCGCAGTTTATTTATTAATCTATTATATTTTTACTTAAAAAACATATATTTAAATTCCAGAACACGAGATGTCGAAATGGCAACGTGCGCCGGGGTTCAAGACTTCCATACTATGGGGAATCCATGGAAATATCTGCAGCAACGCTAGCTCGAGCTCGCAGCTCGCTCCCCGAACGGAACAGCCAACGAGACTCGAATGGTACTACACAGAATGGAACTAAAAAGCACTTAAACAACAACAATCATGTTGACAATGGTATGGTTTAGTATTTAAAACTAATTCAAAAAAGAAAAGAAACGAGAGAATATCTTATATAACAGTTATTCTCAAATCGGTACAAAGAACCGTTATAACGTTAATTGATACAAATAACGAGTACGTTACTTCGGAAACGTGTTATGACGTTGTCAAATATTTGTAATGAATGAAATCATATTTTTATACTGTAAATTGAGTGGTGAAGTTCGCATAATTATTAGTAGTCATCAGATTTAAAGTCAATATTTGTAGATGTAAATTTCTTAAACTAATTGGTGTAATATAGGTTTTTTTGTATAAATAAATTTGTATAAAAGCTAGATTTAGAAACTAATTCCTATTAGTTTGTTACGTCAAAAGAATACGATATCAAAACATTATCATAGTAATGAGTTTTCCTGTGACCTTCAGTGCAAACATACATCTACGATATTTATCAACAGTTCATAATATAAATTACTAAAATTGTAAAGAAAGCTTTAAGCATCAGTCTGGACGTATATTTAGTATTTAAGTTTTTTTATGATTGTCGTTTATTACTATAATTGTGCCATGCCTTATAATTCAATGTTGTATGTATACATTCCTGTTTGTAAATACATATTTCGTTTAAATTATCTTAACTTGTTACATAGATATATTTTAATATAGGATACTCATGTGTTAAGATGGCAAGGATTCAATAACATTCCAATAATCATGACCTTATGTTGATAGTTCCTAAACGTTACATAATAACGTAATATTTTTTTAACTTATAAGACTGACTGACAGACCATATTGAGGTGTATTAAATATTGGATTGATGAATGAACCAGACAGTTAATTATATAACCTTCAAAAATTACTATAACGCCATCTGTCTCGTCTTACTCTAACAGCTTGTGATCCTTAAAAGGTTGTTTTTATACTCCTGAATACTTATCTTCATAATATGTAGGATGTTTTTTGTTTTATTATTAAATGTTGTCCCTTGGCTGTGAGGTGATTGAGACTAAGTTGTATGTTTTAAAAGATTGATTTTACCAAATGTTATATGTTAAGGTTTTAAGTGAAAAGACAAAGAGTAGTTTTTAAATAAATGATTGAATTTTGTTGAATATCTATTATCTTTTTACCTTACCTTTGAATATTTTTTATTCATAGCTAACTGGCCTGCTCTACTTCGTCTGTTTAACATCCCCCCCCCCCCCCTTCTGTAACATTTTTAGTTGCAACTCAGCTCATATAAATGGGATATCAGACACAAATATTTATCAGATCGAATCAGTAGTATCATGATTACCAGGAACGTCCACAGTCACAATATTAGTAAATATGGTAAGGAAAGGAGGGCTGTTATTAATAAATAATTCACACAATATGTGTTTATTAAAATATTTCACATCAACTATTTCCATATAGAGATATATCAAAGTTTAACAGACATTTACTAATAAAAGAGTTGCTACCAATATATCATTTGTACATCAGTTTGGTCAATTTTTGTGTTTACATATCATGATTATATAAGTAAGAATATAGTCGGAAATATAATTTATCAAAATAACTAGAATTTAGAGCTAGCTGCAATAAGTTAATCATAAACATTTTTGATCTAAGAATATCATACGTTATATTGTCTACCTAGTAAGTGATCGTAATACAGTATATAAATCTCAATAAATAAATACATTTAATCTTGACTTTAAACACATAGATTTTGGCCAGACGTCTTCATTTTACTATAAAACAACACCACTTAAAAACTAATGAACGATTTTTATATTCACATTCTACTTTACGTATTACACCACAAAGTTTTATATTATATATATAATAATTTAAATACTCTACAGTACAACAATGAAGTAAATATTAAAAATCTTTAGACACTTCAGTGCAAAAATGATTGCATAATATATTTAATGGAATGCAATAATGCAATTGATAGTCAATTCAACACTATATAATGTTTTCTATAAATAAAATATAACAACAACGATAACCAAGTCTTTGACTTGTATTATGGCACTTTTTAATAAAACCGAAAAGTTTTAGTGCATCCAAATAAATTATATTCATACAAAAATATTTGTCGTTTTAAACTCATCCTAAATTTGTTCATGTTCACATGTCATAACATGTATGACATGTTTTGTCTTAAATCAGTTAAAGTAGAAGGAAATATTTAATATAAATTATTTGTAACATTTATTTCCCTATAAGAAATTAATCTCAAAATCCATTCCACGATATCTCAAAATCGTCACAAGATAATCGAATATTTTTTGAGAAATCATGAAAAAGTTTTTAAGTACTATCATGTAGAATTAACCTGCTCGCAACTCAGCGAAAACGTTTATATAAACTTTATTGATAGTTAAATACGAGTATAATATATAATGGCACATTTAGAACACACTGACACATTATATTCACGTGACAATTACGTAATCGTTACATCTAATTACATCAAATGTATTTTATACGTTTCTTATTTTACAGAAATTTTCCTTTTTTTACACAGTAAAATATTAAATAAACTGTACTAAATTTATTGTCAACTTACTATATATAATACGGAGACATTATCCTCACATTGCTTCTGCCAATAAAATTATCAAACAAACATGTTATTCAATTTCAAAGACTAATAACAATACACAAACATTTTACTAACAAACACCGTAGAATCACACAACAGAACAATTTATGCTATTACGTTAATTACGTTATTGTCCTGGCGTAAAATAACGTTAACGTTATAATTGTTATACGAACACAAAACGGTTGTCAGTAACCGTTATTTAGCTGGACGTTTTGTCACTCGTCTAATGCTCGACTTTTCCTAGCTCCGTGAGTTCTTGTGCGGATGCCACCTCTCGGTCGTTTTGGTGCGCGCGCGTTTTATCAATATCTCCTTGTGACAGTGACGTTACTATGATGGCACCTAATGCATCACAGACCACGTTGATTGTTGTACGGAATCGATCACTGTAACGTATTTATAAACTAAATTAAGTTTATAATATAAATAATATTAATCAATTAAAAAACAAACTAAGAAAACATTAATTGGTAGTTCTATTAACAAGAAAAAATATGCAAATGGTGACATTCTAATATAACAAACACGCCTATAAACTCTATTCATTTGTAAAATAAGAAATATTTCACATGATAACCTGAAATATTTACAGTTCGTAGTATTCTTCATATATTTAGGTTACGGTTATCGCCGTTTACCATCAGGTGGGCCGGGCTGGCAGATTGTTTTCCAATCCAATTACAATCAAAAGTATTAATAAAAATATTGTTATCGTATAAAAATCGAACTCCCGACCATTAGAAAGCATGCTAACTGCTATACAGTTAACATACAGCTTTCTAATGGTCGGGAGAGACCGAGACAGAGTCATCGAGACCGTCAAGATACAAAACGTATATAGCCAAAGTAAAACAACCATTTGGATGGATATACTCACAGCAGCCAGTCGACCGCAAGGATGATGGAGACGTCCTCAGCAGGTAAGTTGACAGTATCAAGCACCATCACCATGGTCACCAGGCCAGCTTGCGGAATGCCTGCCGCGCCTATACTAGCAGCGGTCGCTGTTACACTGCAAATAGAGAAAAAAGTGTTAATTATAGAACAAAACTGTTATAATCAGCTGGCGCCATTTAGACATTATGGTAATGTTCCTTAGTCTGTAGTAACAGAAAAACAATAAAGTAGTCTGTGCTGAATTGTAATGACTCTAAAAATTATGCCTGAGCCTTCAAGAATTATAGAAGATGAGGTTTTGGTTTTGAAGAACGAAAAAACCTGAAATATAATTTTGATGAATACAAAATCTCTTTTGAAAAAAATAGAAAAGATTTGGCCATCCATTTGTGTAGAAAACATACTCTACGGAAAATTTACAGTTTGTATTTTCAACTAAGGGTTCGCGTCTCTTACAATGTTATTTTTATTTTTATGCAATGCTTTCGGCATTGAACTAATGTTTTAAATTTGAGTTTTCAGTTTAATTAATTTAACATTAATATATTATTTTGAATATATCATACATCTCACTTGACTAAGTTGTGTTTACCTACAAGCGCTGATAAAAGCAATTTAAATAGATCCCTCTCAGTCAGTAACAATTTTTTTTATATGTATAGATATTTATTTATTAGATAATGAGTTTTACATGTTTGGTAAGAAAAACCCCAAAATCAGTTTACATAATAATAAAAAAACAAAATATATATCACCTGACAGCAACTATTTTTCCAAATGACATTTCGACTTTCCTCAACTGGGCAATGAATATGGCTGCTACAGCTTCGTACAACGCAGTGCCGTCCATGTTGATGGTGGCGCCGATGGGGATCACGAACCGAGTGATGCGAGGGTCCAGCCCCATGTCGTCACAACAGCCGATAGTTATTGGCATCGTTGCGGAACTGGAAATAATCAGATAATACCTGTTATCTGCGACTTCGTTCGAAAATTAAAATTTGTTTTATTAAATTAAATAAATATTCCAAAAATAAAGTTAGCCTAAGTCACTCCTTAAAATATTAGAATTCTACGTGTAAGTGTAAGTGTGTGCTTTAAGAAAAATCGATTAAATATTTTTTTTTTGTGTTTTATTTCAGTTTAGTGAAAAGCTATTAATTTGAAATTACCAACGGACATAATTTATTTTTAATAAATAATGTTAAAAGGTCAATTGTATAAATAATTGCTTACATATCATATAATGCCAACTAGACGTAAACTAAGCACAGCTAATCCTAAGAGCACTAGACAAATTAGAAACAAATATTTTTAAAAGACATACCTAGAAGCGGTACCAAACGCTGTAGCCATGACTTGTCCCATCTTGGCCAAATAACGGCATGGCAGCTTTTTAGTAGCCAGAATAAACAGGATACTCAAGGTACCGAAGCCGTGGAGGAACAGTCCGAGGAGTACCGTCATGAAGTACAATCCTAATCGACCCACCAGCTCCGAGAACGAATCTATCTCCATGATCTTTGCGGTCACCAGAAAGAAAACGCCGAGTGGAGACAACCTGAAATAAAGAAGATTATACAATATACCTTTTTTTCGAACTACTATAATGCTGTTGACGGCATGACGAATATGACTTTAGTTTTTTCAGGCCATCTTAATTTTGATCCCCGTCTGAATTGGACGTGGGATCGATAGGACTTTCTGCCGGGGCGGTGCTGTGATTACTTTGACATATTACTACATTATAGTACCTATATTTATTATCCATTTTTACAGTATACTTGATAATATGCGATTTTATGCTTCCAATAGTGTTAACTTATGTCTGACCTACTTATATATTTTTTATGAATAAGACTTCAAACTTAGGTCATTAAAAATCAATAGGTATATATATAGATTTGAGGGGAAGGGAATTGTTAGTAATTTGGACTACTAATCTCATTGCTAGCAATGTACTATGTCAGATTGACCTAGAATCAACTATGGTGAAGTTACTAGAATGGGCTAACTGACCTCACCTCATGCTCAACTTATCATCTTCTACTGGTGCTCCGCCAGAAAATCATTAGCGCAGGCAGGTGCACCATTCATTTTCATACATTTGAAAATATATAATACAGGTAGTTGTTACATAACTAATTTCATTGCTCATACGTACGATACTGTGACAGTAATAAAATTACATTTACTAATGAATATTAATCTAACATCACGCAAAGGACATGGGTTAATTTCTCGAACTTTGAACTCTTTTCAACTCTGTGTGTGCATTAATATGTAACGTGGTTACAAACATTTGTTAGCAACCCTGATGGATGATTTTTAACAGATGATGTTTGATTTTGAATGAAACATTTGCAGTTACAAGCTACGCTGCGTGGTTCGCAGTTACAATTATTAAAGTATTCGTGATGCTGAAGCTGTAGGTAAACATTAATCTCAGATAAAAACTGTTAGCTACATAGATAATTTATTTAAGTTTTTATTGCTGTTTACTTCTTTCATAATAGTCTCTAATAAATGTTCCAGAATTTCTAAAAGACTATTCATTTATACTTTATTTATTATATTTTAATGTAATTTGCTATAGTTTGTACTTTTTTGTGATGTTTGTAGTTTTAATAATAGAAATTTGTATATTGCTCTTTTGAATTAATATTGCTTTAAATAAATACACATCAACAAGTAAGAGACATGCGATAATCAACACAGAAACTGCTACGCAATCAGATAATATGGTCAGCACTATTAATTTTAAGTTTTTCTACAAAAAGTTTAATATCATTTACAAACGTTGTAAGAAATTGTATAGAACAATATTGTTAGAATATTTTCTTTGTTTACACAAATGAACAGTCTGCTGGTCGGCCTATTGTCGTTGGCAATGAAAGAAGAGAGCTTGTTTTATAATAAAAAAAATATAATTTTTAAAATCTTATATTGTCGACCGTCTTTGTATCTGTCGTATTCGTGTCTCGTCAATTGTTTTGTCTGTCCTAATTACATCTTCTAAGCGGCCAGCAAGTCCCAGCCAGTCCTGTCAAAAGAGGCCGTAAACACAAACAAAGTGTTTTATAGACCATTTATATTTTTTTTTTATTTAAGACAGAATCTAACAATTTGTATTATATATAAATACATAGTTAATTAAACTCTAACTTCACACAATAATATAGAAAATCTCACCATATAACCCATCCAGTAATAATCATCATAGCTTCAGAGAGAGAATGGAAGAAGTTTTGGAGGGGACGACTCTTATCCCCCATCTTGCCGAGTGTTATGCCCAATACGATGCTGAAGCACACCAAACCAAGCACATTGCTGCCGCTCTGGTAGTCACCCTCGATTTTATATGTTTCCAGATTACCTAAAATACCAGTAGTATTAAACATAATAGGATAGAGGATTCTTAGTATTGGGGTCTAGTTACCCCATTGCTGACAATATTAAATGGACAACTACGCGAAGTCACTGGAAGTGATCTTAGTTAATTCAACGATAGCCACGATAGCCTAACTGACAAAATTTCACGGTTGTCATACAAATATATCTATAATATAATAATAATATCCCAGACAATTAACACATCACCATCTAGTCTCAAACTAAGCAAAAACAATCATAGTCATTAAAATACCACGAACAGGAATCGAACCCGTGACCATTGGAAGTAATCTGTATCTATATATACCTTTGATCGCTTTGCTGTCATTCTTGTCATACACCAACCTAGTTCTGTACGTCGCTATCGTAGCCTGCACAATGTTCTCTGGAAATACGTTCCTGAAATAAATTACAAAACCATTAAGTTACTCAAATATTAACTCTTCTGCGTAGGATATAATATTAATAACGTAATTTAATTCGAGCGAAAGCCCTACACAACATTGAATTTAAATATCCTCAACACGGTATAGTATAGTATAGATCTGTGATCACCTCACGGATACATATATAGATTTTAGAAAATAATAATGTGAAAAAAGGAATAGTAACAGAAAGAGTGAGTGGTATGAGAAAGACAGACGAAGGAAGTGGGAAAAACAAAAAATAATAGTAGAAAATTGTCGAATACGAAACGGCTTGACTGATTTTGATGAATTTTATATGCATATTCGGTAGGTCTGATAAGCAGTTACTAACTACTTTTCATACCCCTAAGTGATAACGATTGTTCACCCCAAATATTTTATTTTATAATATGGCATTAAGAATACATACCCTAAACTTTCACCTTTCTATCAACAACCCCTATTTTTTAATAGCGTTTTTAATTTATATAGCGAAACAATGTTTGCGGGGTCAGCTAGTATTATTATAAGCAGCAATTGTATTAGTTTATTATTTGAGACAAATAAACATGACGATTATCATTATTATTATTATATAATTTTCCTAGCTCTACCCGCGACTACGCGGGACACGCGACGTGGAATTTAACTTTATTTTTCTAAAATAAAAAAAATCTAAAGTAAAAGTAGCCTAAGTTACTCCTTATTACATCAGCTACCTGCCAAAAAAAGTCTCGTCAAAATCGGTCCAGCCATTTCATAGATTAGCCGGAACAAACAGACCGACAGACAGACAGACAAAAATTATAAAAAATGTTATTTTGGTCTTATTCATGTAGTAAAAAACGATTTCAATTTCAATATTACAAACAGACACTCCAATTTTATTTATATGTATAGATTAGACCAAAAAACTCGTACTCGTATGACAGTTCACATACAATTGATTTCTTGATTGATACTGAACAAATGACTGCGAATTTGTCAAATGGAGAACGATTCTTTTGAACAGGGGCTCCAGCTAAGTAAATCTACGCCGACGACGATTAGAGTGAATGATTGAAGGTGGACTGCTTCCGTTCGTATTGTGTTTTTTGAATGGAATAGATTTATGGCACGTGTCTAATGCGTCGATATAAATTATATATAATATATATGTGTATTGGTTTACTGCGAAGTATTAATACTTTTTATTTTACACTATTATATTTATTCCATATATATTTAAATGAAATTAGATATATATTTGACCTACATTTATAACATACATGGTATATTTGTGACCTACCAGCTTGTAGAAGTAATTAAAAAAATACCTAAATTACGTGTTAAACAGATATCAAAATCTTACATCATATATCGTATTCATATTTCTATATATCGGAAAAAAACTTAGTGTATTTTCAACCATATAAACTAAATTACAATTGAATTTATGTGTATGTAAAACATAATTGATTGAAATGTTTTTCAGCTTTCACGAAAGTATCAGTTCTTGAGCCGAACTGAGTTTAAGTAAAAAATATTCTATTTTCAAAATACATAAATATTGATCACGTGATAAGGCTTAAGTAATTTAAAATGTTTCGTTTATTCACCGATTTCCGTTGAACCGTTCCCGCCATTTTACATGTATTCACAATTAAAGGTTGTAAAATGGCGGGATTATTAAATCTTTTTTTACATATTAGAATAAATGTTATATATTTTACTACTACTAATAAAGTGTGATTTCATAAATGAAAACAAAAAAATACTTTTTTTATTTCTTAAATGTTTTATCGGATTGTGTATATATAATTGGGACTTGACAATGATATATAAGTTTTGTTTTCAAAGCTTAATTTTTTCCGTTAGGTACCTACATTACTAACTAGTATTACTTTTTAGATAAAGTCAGGCGATTAAGTTGGTGGTATTATAAAAAACTTCACGTTTTTTATGATAAAGGTATGTTCAACTACTAGCGGATATTATAATAACAGTTTTTGTAACGAACAATTTTACAATATGCCCCAAAAAATCCTCGAAATTGAGCAAACGATACGAAGTCCCGTTGCCATGGCGACTCCGGATGGTTAGAATCAATTCTAATTGAATTCAGCATTACAAGACCTGCCAGTACTTAGGCGTCCTTTGTTATCTCCCATCTTTTGTACAAGCAATTCTACATAATTTCCTCAGCAATGTTATAACAACCAATAAGAATGAAGTCGGTTAGTTAGTTGGTAAGGATGTGAAACAATATTCAATTATTTAAAGAATAATTTTTAATCGTCGGAACCCCGGAGCAGAGAGAAAAAAAAGAATAAAATCTGCTTTAATAAGAATCTTTTTTTCAACCGATTTTTTAAGATAAATAAGACTTAAAAGTGGGACGCCCAAATCGAATAACAAGAGTAAGTGGCGTAAAAATAAAAAAAGCATTTTTTTTACTTTTAAACAAATAACTCCATAATTATCATGTTCAGTCGATACCAATAAGATTAAACCAATACATGTATAAAGGTACGGTGCCAAAAAAGATTTTATATGACGTAGACACCTGGCATTTTGTTCTCCGCCAATCTACCGCATCGCTTTATTGGATTGATCTTTTAGTTAGGGTTGGCAATGTCACAAAAGAAAAAAATCTATATAATTTAATTTCAAAAAAATCTATTCCATATAATTTCTTCGTAATAATCTATTTCAGATATGGCTTGTTTATTTTAATAAAATTAGACCAAATTACGAGTGATAAAATCATTATTGTTATTTATCTACTTATGGATCTAAAAGAAAAGATATAAGCAAAAAAAATACTATATATCTTATGAAGACTAATAAAGATATTATTAATTTTATTTTGTTCATAATGTAAAATTTTACATTATGAGCAAAATAAAATTAAAATACAAAATGAATTTCGTATTAGTAATTAATATGCTAGTACAATTTAAAGAATGCCCTACATTATCTCATAAGGCCATAGCTAATTGAAACTATTATATCATACATTTCTAAGAACTCTGCTAGTGACAACCCTGGATCTGCGTATCTAGGGCGTTATATAAATAGCGCGCACTAATGAAGACTGACGACCAGGGAACCGTCACCGGGATCATTTTACTGTACAATTGTCAATTACACTGATAACATATTGTTTTACGAGTACATTGCGTGAACACTGCGGATTTAGCTGATATGTTTGCAAGTAAAACCGTAATGTGTCACGTTCTTCAGCAAACTACAGATGTTATTGCGAGTAGTGTTATGGAATTACAATGAGGTGTTAAGAAGCTGCAGTGAATTGAATCATGCAATTGTCGACTTGAAGTAGGATTGCATTGTAAAACTACGCATTATTACATGCACACAAAACGGTCATATTCAAGGAATTACCTAATATAATGAAAGAGACATCTTCTATACCATTACATTAAAATTGACAGTTTCTGCTTTCACGTAAAAATATCTGGAAAATTACGATGATGTGTAAACAGAATTTGTCGTTAAAAATCGATCAACATATAGGCTAAATAAAGTTGAGAAAGATATCTCGCAAAGCGAGTTATAGTTATATGATTTTTTTTAATTAGCCACTTACAAATTTATAATTTAATTCATCAATAAAATAATAGATGGAGCTGTATATTGTTTACATTATTCATTGGTATTATTCGTGGTTCAAACATTTTAAACCAATGGAAAATGTACGAAGTCTCGAACACCACTATCACAGATAACATAATATTACATACAGATACCCCATCCCATACAAGAAAATGGTTCCTTCCTAACTCGGGCTATTCTTCGGGCTATTTTATTTCGCCGTCGTAGCCGCTAGATGTCTCTAGATCTGAAGCAGTTCGGATTACTAGTGGGTGCTTAGTAACAAAGCACGAAAATAGATGGCAGTCAATTCAGTCTACATGACATCTGTTTTGCAAAGATAGGTATATACAAGATATGTAGGTAACTGTATCGTGTACCTCATTAGGGACGATTCAAGATTCAATGTAAATGTGTAGGTATAATATCGTTAGCCGACACTCTGCAGTTATGGCTTATGTGCCAATGTATATACCTATTATGTTATGGTTTATTTTACATTCCATGCCTATTTTTTTGATATGTTGTAACGCGTCTGCGCTATACGTATAGCCCGATTTTGATACGTTTATACTCGTACGTATCAACATCGGGCTATAAGATTTTTTATTTCAATCGTTATGTGTAAGAGACTGGTTTTAGCTACAATGAATTTACTGGTATATACCTCATGTATTCTACGATGTACCCCTCTTTTCCCTAATGAGAATTCCGCTATATCTTATATATAAACTTCGTATCACAGTGTTAGTTGCCATATTTCTCCCACATTTTGATGAAATTTGATATGTATACTTGCTAGGTCTGAGGTAGGGTTGTTATCTATTTTTTATACCCCTGAGTCATAGGGGTGGTCTACCCTGATTTTTTTTTTTGTATTATGGACAATTTTTTATTTATTTATAATGTTACATACACGCCTAAATTTTGGCCCGTCTTTCACCAACCCCTATTTTTAATAGCGATATTCTTACAAATATTATAAATGCTAAAGTAACTCTGTCTGTTTGTCTCGCTTTCACGCCCGTTACACGTTAGAAATGTGTAACGGGGGAACACGTTACTTAGTACGAAATTATGTATATTGCAATAAAACTTAACGAGAAAATATTATAATGATGTCACTGGAACACTCATTGCTTTACTACTATACCGTCCATTAGTCGCGAACTTTCTGGATGCGCGAGAGGCGCGCTCCTATTGGTCCGTCGGTGCGGTTACCGCACGACGCGCATGCGCTGTATGCTTAGATGAGTCTCACGGCACGGGCGTAAGTACTTACTATGTAATATGTATACATATGGGTGTCACAAATGTTTTTATTACAAGTAATATTACTCTATTATCTAAGCCTGCTGTGTGCTTATTTTGAACTTGATAATATTCAGAATTACTTGTATACATAACTTTCGATATCTACAATAATAATATCTTTGATGTATGAAAGAAATGTATGTACCTACATTAAATGATAATTTTTGACATGTATGAAATGTATGAAAGAAATGTATGTACCTACATTAAAATATAATTTTTGAAATGTATGAGATGTATGAAAGAAATGTATGTACCTACATTAAAAGATAATTTTTGACATGTATGAAATGTATGAAAGAAATGTATGTACCTACATTAAAAGATAATTTTTGACATGTATGAAATGTATGAAATGTATGAAAGAAATGTATGTACCTACATTAAAATATAATTTTTGAAATGTATGCACCGTACAATAACAATACACGTTAAACATAATACCACAGAGTCATACGCAAGTTAAAAACAAACTGCTATGATATTAATGAGAAAGGAAAATCAACTTTATGGTATTCGAGTTAGGGTCGATTTCTCTCTTTTTTTTAAATACTATTTTAATCTTGCCAGTATTCAAAGACAACTACGATTCGTACTCGATATTTTAAATTATTATGTAATCGATTTTTAGTACAAATGTAAATAACCAACGACACTAATAATGTACTACTATATTCCGTTCTTTGAAACGGAACACTGCTATACCTAATACAAAATAATGAAAATTTACTGTTCACAACGACTCATTAAAAGCATCATCGAATAATGCGCTGTAATAAAATCCTGTTATCGATTATTAAAAAAAATCGATAATACATGTATTTATTTTTAATATGACAACACTTCATACATAAGTATTATTGGAAATAGTATTACTTGCTTGTTCGGCTATTTTTAATTTACTTAAAATTTTTTTATATGTTTAATTTACAATAATGATATATTAAGTGCTTATTATTGGAAAATATAAAAAAGACATTTAATTAGGCCGATACAAATGACAACAATGCCATCTATGAAAGCATTTTGAAAACATTGAGCCCCGTATTAGCACTGAAAATAACAAAATGAGTAAATATATGAAAATTACTTTTCTAAACGCATTATTTCATTTTAACATGTATATATAACTTTTTAAAAATTGATTAAACATTTTTGTAAACACAGTTTTGTTTTTTAAAACGTTTGCAAAACTATGAAGAATTCCATCGATACCAATCACGCCATCTATATGCAACTTTTAGCAATAATAATGGCTACTTCCTCACGGATTGCCACTGCCACTATTAATATGTTTGTTACTATTTTTAATATTTATAGGTAATAATGACGTTATCTGCCCATTTATCTACTTACCTACTTCTTTCAAACCACGCAAAGTATTTAGATACTGTTTTCACAAACATTATTAGAACCAATACATTATATGGACTATACTATATCTGAAATCAATAAGTGAGATTATTTGTATTTTTTTTTATTTCTTTTAAAATTTAGGGACTTCTGTACAAACTAAAAGTACATGCCGGTCCCGTTGTACTCTAAAACTAATTACTACATTACCCTGCCAGTGAACAAATTTTATTTGTAGTTAACATTCAACAACTGTGTTGTCATAACAAAATTTGTAGTAAAAATTATTATTATCTCAAATGCGAGATCATATATTACAGATATTGTATGTTCGTACCATATCTATGATACTGGTATTTATATCTATCTATTATATCTAGTATATCTTTCCATTAATTCATTACTGTATAAAAGTTTTTATGTAATTAGAATCCCTAACAAGCTAATCGCCCCGATTAGCTTAGATTCTAATTGAATATACTAATCCTGGCATATTCTGCTAGTGATTCAGTGCTTCCTGTTTGTTTATTAGTTTGATATGTCCCAGTTTTAGGCAACGAGGCAAACTACAGAAGGGTTCACGGCCTTGTTGGACGGTTTTTACCCTAACTTTGACAGATGGTCGGCATTTTTACGGCCTGAAACGTTTGAGTACACGGGAACCCATCTCAGTATAATATTACCCGGAGGACTACAAAAGTCATGCCGGAATATTAAGATATCATGGCTCTACGTGCTTTAATATTCCGGGTACCTACCGCGTCACTTGATAACATGATTTTCGTGGCATTGCTCATTTGTATAGGCGACGGTTGCCACTCTAAAAATTGGCACTACATACATCGTTTGAAATACTGTGTTTAATTTAATTGCAACAATTCATTTGCTTAATTCTCGTAATAAGTGTTATATTGCGGTTTAATTTCGCCATCCTGTTTCCATGCCGTCGAAATAGGATAGTTCGTCTTTTGGAAAATATATGCAGAACCATACAAATTATAAATTGAGAACTTTTAGATGTCAGAACTTTTTGTTTACAGAGTCGAAGAAAAATAAATATTTTCTATTGAATTAAATTTAGTTACATGCACGTTTTAGAGTTTTTCATCCTATAAATAAATAGATTAGGTATCTTGTTCTTTGTTTCTTGTAATTTTGGTAACTCTAGTTTAATGTTTTTTTTATTACCATTTATATGTTGCTGTGAGCCTCATCATTGTTGTGTTGTGATATGTGATCTAACAAATGTTCTATTCTATATCTTCAAAACTCTCATCCTAGATCCTACAATTTACAACAGTTCAATGATTCCAACTACCCCATAGTTGAGATCATTGTAAACTGGTGGTAAAAAACTTGAAATAAACGTGGCAAGTTACAAATTTTAATTTGTTATCGGTGATTCTATCACTAGAGTGTCAGTCTGAAATATAGATTGACATATATTTTTTTAAGCTCAAAATACCGATAGCGATAGGGAATTTTTGTAATATATAATTCATAAACAATTACATTTATTTATGCACAAAATAACAATCATAACCCAACGACAACAACGACACATCGAGCTATACTTTTTTTTATTTATTAAGTTATGCTTATTTTCCATAGAGTAAAGATCCGGGATAAATCTTTTTTTGCATTTTTAACTAGCTATAATTACCTTCTTCTATATTTTTTTTGTATCCGCCAGTTTCGAACTTACTATTTAAATTTTACTATATTAATAATTACAAAAAATGTACACCTTATGAGATCCAATAACGTGTCCGAAGTAAGCGTGTCCTTGGTGATAATTTTGGTGGTGTTTGGCTGCTTGAAAGCCTCTGGGTCTTTGCCGGGCTTGATGGTTGTAACTAACGCGATACCCAGCATCACGGCGCAAATTGTCGTTGTCATGTAGTACATGATGGCTCGAAGACCGACCCTGTATAAAACATAATGGTTTCTATAAATCTATTCGGCTTTTACCACTGATTTATCAAAGTAACTAAACCTTTTTTTTTTCACGTCAGGAAAATCCTTCATGGAGAACCATTCCAAGGGAAGAATGGATACAGCCGGACTCCTACCTACTAAAAACCTGACGACTGTTCCTCCTCTACCTCCTCGACATTATCGCCGTGGTCATGGGATACGCAAGCATTCACCAAGACCACCGGCATGGTTCCCATCGAAGGGACCTCCATCTAGGCGTGCAGAGAATAGTGTCTGCACGCCACCTCCAGACCCTAAAACCTCCCCGGCGAGCTTCGGATTGCCCTAACAAAGTAATTAAACCTAATGCAACCCGTATTAATACCTTCAATCTCATATATGCTATTTATTTAGTATAGGTTCAAAACTGAGTTGTTAAATAAATGAAAATCATATTAAGAAACCGTTAAATGAATATCAATTATTGAAGTTACTTTTTGTTAATATTATATACATACATAGATAATACATATTCAAGACATATCATTACAAACACAACATTGATTGAGCGGGTGTCGCACCCGTCTGTACGGTGAAACACTCGAACGTATTAATCTGATACACCATTGAGAAAACATATCATTATACACACAAATTTGCATTAAGCGGGTATCGAACTCGCTACTATTGACTATCCCGTGAAGCACCGCAGTGTACAATCTTATACACCATAGAGTCATAGATAATAGCTGTAATAAACCGAATAATAGTGTATCAATTTAGTTTGTTGCTGTTCTGCGAACTAATTCGTTAGCTTTTTCGGTACATACTATTTGCAACGAAATATGCAAGATATCTGCGAAGTACGAAGAGGGAAACTCTTCCAACTTAGTTCTTTTGCAAATTACACAAATTTTGTAAAATATCATAAAACGAAATTTAACTCACTTGCCAGAAAGACTAAGATCTAATGATCCTATCGCCGACACGATTGATGAGACTAGCAATGGCACTATCAAGCACTTGAGCATCCTCAAAAAGAGTTCCCCGGGGTATTGGAAGTACATGACCTCCCGCCGAGACCACTCATACCCAGAGACCCTCAGACCCCAGCCCAGGAGCGTGCCAGCCACCACGCCGATCACAGTCATCAATGTGAGCAGGTTCTCCCGCACAAAGGCAGGACACCCGTTTCGTCGGATTTGGAGAGGCATGTTTGAGTCGCCGTTGTTTCTGTAACAATATAATAATATTTATTTTATTCTTGACTAGTTTATTCTTGATTACCCGTGACGTTATTTGGTCGTATTAAACTAGTATATAATATTAGACTAGTATACGCGTTTTAAGGTCAGGAAGAAACCAACATCATTCCTTAACAATTTATGCCTTTCGAAACGGAAACATTAAAAGTATCTTAGTTTTTATCCATCGGTAACTCGCCGTACTGTAATATCACGTGCTTTAAGGATACTTTTTTAAGAAATTTGTAAATAAGTCTTAAGTATTTTATTTACAGGCAACTCATATTCAACCATCAAGTACCGTAAGGCTATTTTTCTAAGAAACTTGTAGAAAACTCTTGTATAGGCCTATTTTAGTTAGACGGCCTTGGTGGTCTAGTGGTTTAGTACACCGCCTTACCACCGATGGTCGCGCATTCGGTTCCTCGCACAACACAAACATTTTGTATTCATAAGTGTGATTGTTCGTATCGATCTAGGTGTTTTCTATGTACTTATGAAAATAATCTATGTATTTGTATCAGTTGTCTAGTACCCATAACACAAGCTTTACCTAGCTTAACTTGGGACTAGATGGCGCTGTGTGAATTGTCCTGTGATTATTATTATTAATAACGTAGCCAAAAATGTAACCATTGACCTAATTATAATAATTTAATAAAGAATGCAGTCTGTCGACTCGAAAATGCGCTCGTCGCTCCAATTCATTCCTGGTTAATATTATTAGTCATGTTGGCACTTGGCAGACGCGAAATACTATTGTAGTCACTTCGGATGCCCACGTGGCAGTAGTTTTAGTTGTCTGCACTAAAATATAAACACACTTTTGAACTGAATCAAAGTTACACTACATTGGATAAGCTTAAAAATATTTAGAATTATCAATACAATATTGCTATGACAAAGTTTTAAAAGTGATTTAATAGTTTGGTAATATCAAAAATAAAAAGTAAATTAAAATTAGCTTATTAATAAATTTAATTTATTTCACTATTTGTGAAGATGTTTTATATGTTGTCACTAAACATATAGTTAGTATGTTATATCTAAACTAATAAAAGAGATATTTAAACTTTTACAGAAACCTAGAAGTTGAGTAGGTATTATGAACTTGTTTTATTTATATGACATTATTTGCAACATATAGGTATGGGGAATGGTACTGAGTTTCATCAATATGCTATCAAGTAATAGGGTATTTTCTATTACAACTAATCAAACAATTAATTTTGAACATTTTTTTTGCATTTACTTCATTACATTATCTTTTACCTTCACGCTAGGTCTCTGACGTAATACGCAGAGGAAATCGAGTGCTGTGGATTCATATGTATACACAACTTTTGTTTCATTTATTTTCACATGGGAACTCCATTGCAGTCTTTTGTATGGGTATGTCAACTAGCATACAATCTAACTGATCACAATAAGTTGGCCTAGGCTTAAGGCATACAGGGAATGTAGATTCTATTGTAAGCATTATTCTCTAATAGCAGAAATTCCTCTATCTACTGTTATATATTTTCAAAGGTCTATGATTTATTTGAGCATTTGACCATGTAACTTTTTGTCTTCAGCCACAGATTAGTCAGACAGACGTCCTACTTTTGGCGGGATAATACTACTTTTAAGCTGTCTGTACTGTTATCTCCAGGTAGATCAAAAATGTATAATTTTAGCAACTGGGTTCAGGTGGCAATCTGTGGTATGTTTACAGACATTTACGAAAGTCGTAGACGTTGTTATAAGTTATAAAAACTACTATTTTTACATATATCTATTACAATCACTGGCTACGTACGTACGTAGTTTTATCTCAGGGTCTTAGACGCGTGTTAGAACTTTTCATTTAACAAAGTGGTCGAATATTTAAAAAGATTGAACCATTATAAAGTACTGCTTTCATGTTTCCATTTAAAAAAGCCCACTTTGACAAGAAAAATAATGATTTCGTGAGTCATATGTCTATGAATAAATGATTTAAGACGACTAATGAATTAAACTATTTATGTTACAATTATAATTAAATATCTCGGCCAGACACCCTATTCAGGGTCACTAGTTTCGTTGGCAACATATAGAGTTCGTGGTAAATATAGACGTTCACAAAACCAGAGAATTAACGGCTAATGGCTGGTGGAAAGAGATTATTAGTAATGGACGCTAGTGACCCAATTGATTGCAATATACGTCATGAAGTCAATCTCCAAGAGGTTTTTCTGGAAACCTTGTATATTTTTCGGCGAATTCGCCGCGATGGACTAGCTGACTTAAGTTCATGCTCCAATGATATGAACTCGTGTCAGCTAGCCCATACGCAGCGTACCGTTAGTGTAGGCGGCTACACTATTCCACTATCACCCATTCGACTCTATTTTACTATTCCCAAAATTGATTTCTACCCCGAATTTTCAATGTGCTTAAATTAATTTAGTAGCAGAAATAACATAATTTTGTGCTAAATTTTACAGGTGTTATAGCTAGATAAATTGTGTCAATTTTAAATGTAACGATATGGTTGTGTTGCGTGTGATGCGCCTGCGCACGTGGGAGCAGGCCGCTGGCTGGAGGACCCCCCGCGCGGATGTTGGCACGGAAATCTTTATTTAGTGGTATCGCGATCAATCCGCGACTCCCCTCTGTCGCTCACACGCACTCACTGATGGCCTAGTGCCTACCTACACATACAATCATACCTGTCTTATGATGATTTCAAAGTAACCTTGTTGGATAGTGTATGTGTTGGAAACAATTTTAAATATCTTATACTTTAAATCATATTTATTGAGGAAAGCTTGTTACTAAAAGATTACTTAAATTACAAACGTGCATGGCAATAGCTGTTTATACACGGGATTTTCATTTAATGTTAGACATAATAGAAATAAACTGGCTATAGAAAAAATCTGTTGAGTTTCATGCCAGTTCTTCTCAATTGAAAAATATTTATTACAAAAAACTTGACGTTCATAAGCGGCTAAACTATCTCACATGAATAAATGATTTATGATTTAATTTAATTTGATATATTTTGATGTTATTTATAATAATTATTTTGTTTACATTGACATTCAGTAACTAAAATATTTGCGACTATATTAGTGCCGTTTTTGCTTTTTGCTCTCGTCTCTCGTTTCAGTGCCGGTAAGACATCCACTAAGTTTTAATTATTATCACTTGCACTTATTACTTTATCCTTATTTTTTATGTCATTTTTTAAGTAACAATATATTTACAATATAGATTATTTATTAATTTAATATTCCTATAATATAATAAATATTACATATATTTTGTAACACAAATAATTTGTACGTACTGAAAGCAAGAATAACGATGTTGTTTTAGTCTTTCAGTTGAGAATTTAAATGTAGAACAAATTAGACTCTGTAGTTTAGTAGGCAAAATACGAGGACTATTATACTGAGCTGAGATAAAACGAAATTAGAATATGTCCTAAAATACTAATGAGTATAAAAATTAAGACATCCGATTAACATCCATAAAAAAGCTACCTTTTTTTTTTCGGTCTACTCTAATGCTGTTGGCCGTAGCTGGCCTTTACAGCTTCACCGGACGTTAGGGGCGAGTGCAGATGGCACTCCAAACCCGCGGAAGGACTTATGGAGCGGCTGAAGGCTAACTCTTGCCTGACGGATACGACTTTAGTCTGAGGGCACCACTAGGGGTTCGAACCTCGGCTTAGGCCGTCGTAATTTCGATCCCCGTTTGAATTGGACGGGGGATCGATCGGAGGGGGAAAAAGCTACTGAGAGAAACTGGCATATAGGCAATACCACTGTATTGCCTATACTTCTATACATTAAAATACCTTTAGACTGTATAATTAAAACTTAAAAAATCTATGACCTTGATTATCCCCGAAAATTGGTAAATCTAAATAGATTTACATGTTTTCCCTGAATACATAAATATCACTGTGAAACTACCGCATACTTTCGTAATGTAGGTACTTTAGAAAATACCCATTAATTTATGTACCTAGTTATTTATAATCCTTTATTGCACTAACATTAAAAGCAATTCCATTGAAAAATATAACAATTGATTAAAAAAAGAAGAAGGTACGGAAGGCGGTCTTACTGCTAACGCAATATCTTGTAGACAACATTAGAAAAAAGAGTATTACTAAAAATAAAGTACGTAATCTAGTCTAATCAATGTTGTTGAATGGTTATCAAATTACTTAAAAAAAGGTTCTCAATGTGCTGTATATTCTATGTGTGTTAACTTAAAATTTGTTTATGTTCCCATATGGAGATATGGGAATGTCACAACTGCCCAATAGTTTTTGTGTTATTCTTAATAATTATTCAATATAAATAAAGTAATTGGCATCGCTTATTATAATCAGCAAATCTTATATTAGTAACTAAATGATTACTTAAAGGACAAACGTGCATGGTAATAGTTATTCATGCACGCGATTTTAATTTATAATATAGGTTATTGGCACAAACTGGCTTTTAAAAAGAGAAATTCAGTTGGATTTCCTGGCAGTTCTCAATTGAATCTACTCGTATTTATTAAAATAAATTGACGTTCATAAAGTGTCCTAAATTAAATTAAATATTTTTTATTTTGAATTCATTTAAAGTCTGGTTTTTCGTGGGTTAAACGGTATATTAATTTCAGTTGCTTACCATTAAAATAAAAAGATACAAATTCATTACATATTCACTAAATTAAAGACTGACTGAGCATTACTCATTCACTACAAAATATTAGTTTAATGACATAAATACAACTGATACACCTTTCCTTTTGCGACCAATTTAATCCACAACGATGAAAAAAGAAATAATCTACTTCGAGGAAGGAAGAAAGAGAAAGTAGATTGTAATGAAAAAAATATTGATTGAAAATTTCAACGACAAAGCGTCTGTTTCCCCTTTACTTACACCAAAACTTTTACTAAATATCATAGGTTTATCAAATTCAATAACTTGCCGTAACTGACCATCGGTTGATCAATTATGACTACCCACATGTGCAAACCAAAATTACTAATACAAAATTATTGGTTCCCATTACAATATTATTTCCATATTAGGCAATATTTAGTAATTTGTGTCATAAATATATGGTTATGAATAAGGATAAGGATTCCAAAAAAATCTGTATTGAAAAAAAAATATAAGTGTTGATCTTCACTTCGTGGAGACATAATAAAATCTGTTTATTATTAATAATAATAATGACAATAACCATTATTAATAATAATAAATTTATTTATTTCACACAATAATTATACTAAATTAATTATGAATAAGTATTTGCATTAACTATTTAGGGTATGTATGTATTATATTGCGTTGTAACATATACAGTATATAATTACAGTTAATTGTTACTTTTATGTAACGTAATAGCATATTATACTAGCAGGGAATTGGCATGATGTATAATAAGTAATGATTGTTGGTCACTCAATTGGTTGTAATTTGAATGGACTGATTTAAAGGAGTGACAATCGAGTTCTTGTCAGTTCTTATTGGCAAAAACGGCATTTTAATGGTAGGTAGAGAAAGGATTCTGATCAATGTTCACAAAACTAGTCTACAACTTTTTTCCAAATAGAAAAAGACCAGCGATTAAAAAGTGCAGAATGCAAAATAGCCAAGGTTAGTTTTGCCCATAATAGATCCAGACAGACAGGCATTCAATTTATTTCGCAGCTCTGTTGCGTACTAGGTTGTTTTTTTTAGTTCTTTCGCTCCTGATTCAAAGAGCAATGGCTTCAAGTATACGCGTAGTATGTTTTGTTTTTTAGGACACCCACTTCTATGTTCTAAGTTAAGTCTGTTTTTCAGAAAAAAGCCAATATATAATAATATTATTGTAAATCAAACGAAATAAAAAAGGTAAGATTCTGCGAACTAGTTCTTGTAGGAAGTCTTTGGGAGCGCTCTTCCAAACTCAATTGAGAATCGACTTTGCTACTTACGTCCATGGACAATAAATATTACTTTCTTTTTTTATTAAACTTGAATACACAGATATACATAGAAGTAAAGGTGGAAAAGCACATGTTGGATTAGCACCTTGCCTTTTTTTGCCTCCCCGTCCTCACGTAAAATTGCATAAGACTGCGTCTACCCTGTCTCCCACTCCAAATATCTCACGTAATTAATAAATGCACACATTTTTTGTTACTATTGTTTGAATTTCAGCTCCTGTTGATCATGCACTGTAAGCTTGGTCTCCAATTATTTATTTATTAACGACATTCACACTACTTCCCTTATTGAGGCCTTATTTGCCTGAATAATGCTATACTAGAATGATTTTGTAGTAATTGCACAATCTTGTAATGTTACATAGCTTCAAATATATGCCGCCTTAAGCTCTACAGTTCATGAATATTACATGGTAGCTGCTTATCCCTACTTACCCTGGTTCCAGTCTTTCATGAAAGCGCACAAAGGGCGGAGTTGGTAATCGACCTATATACTGAGAGATTATACACCTAATAACGCGTGAAGCGAGCTTTTATGTTATGCAATTCAACTCATGTATAAGTAGTATTACATTGAATGTAAAATTAAAATAATTAATTGGTTATTGAACCTCTCTTATGATGAAACGGAAAATCTAATACTTTAATTGCTGTATTTATAGTATATATTCACATAAAACTGACACAAAGTTATGCACGCGAATACAAAATACATACACAAAAACAAACTCGCATACACACATACACACACACAATTACACACTCACATACACATACACACACACACACATGATCTAATGCTCATAAATTATAAGTATCATTTGTTTTATTTTAATATACATTGTCTTTCTCTAAATGTTCTTAAGGAGTAATATTCATAAATTTTCATTTGTTTTTATTTAAATTGTAAACAATGCTCTGGAGATGGGCGCAAATAACTGTGCAACACAGTTTTTGTAAACTAATGTAGTTGTTTACGTTTAACATTAATATGTAAAACGTAAACAACTATATATACAACAACAACAACTATATAACTTATAACAAAAATTTGTTATAACTTTGTTTTTGTTTTAAATAAATTCTTTAATTACATTTTTTGTTACAAAATATCGATTAATTTTAAAATTTGCACAATATAATTCTGCACTTCTCTTATTTCAAAGTTTGTTTTTAATGATGTTGTTGTGTGGCTTATTATATAAAGTTAACATCTAATAGTTTATGATAACAAGTCCCACGAGAAACAATACTACATCATTCGGTGACTACGGATTATCTTTGACTAGTTAATAATATTATTTTAATAATGATACAACTATTACAAAATGTAAAAAAAGAAACTTTGTTAGTTTTTGCTTCGCTAAAACCACAGATAACATAATGTACATACTAATATCTTTTCAGACTTGCATATCTAAATGAAATTATTCAAATTGTTATTATAGTAAATATTGAATTAGTAAATTTTAAATACAGATTTAGTATTTAATACTTTAAAAAAATAGAGTCTTAAGTCAATGCTTTTTATTTACTGAATCTCACCCCGCACTCCTATGTAGTTACACTACTATCTACGGCCCGCCCGCCCACTCCACTACGAATTACTATAAGGCGGGCGCGGGATAAATATTACTGTACTTTGGCATAACTGCTGTACTTTATATTAATGCTGTACTTTATATTAATATATCTGTCTCTTCAATGGAAATTTAAATAAATATGACAATTTGTTCTATAATCACTAATAAAACTTTAAATGTTAAGAGATAGTAGCTGCATCAATTAACTGAAATTGTATTCACATTAGTACAAATAGTAGATTTAAATGTTAAGTTTGTTTTTGTTTATATGAATACTAGCTGTGCCCGCGTGAGCCTGCATGAAATTTATAGCTTATGTGTTATGCTATGTTACTGTAAAAATTTAATTAAATCAGTTCAGTAGTTTTTGCGTGAAATAGTAATAAATCTCCATCCGTCCATCTATCATGTCTAAATACTTAAATGAAGTTATAATAATGTCGTCAATGTAAATTAAATAGCTTTTTCTTTTACCTTCATTATTATTGTACATAAATAATAACTCGAAAATAGGTAATGTGTAGTAATGTGTATTGAAACCGTATGTTTATGTCTAAAATTAAATTACTACCAGCAACCCTTTTTAGTAGTATAGTCTATTTGTTTATTATGAAATAATTTTAATTTAGAATATGCTTAAAAAAAGTGTCTCAACATGTTTGAAACACAGATAACGAAGCATTATCTGAATAGTGAGTTACATTGCTCAACTACCATTAAGTTCACTTTAGTATGACATCAGGTCCATGTATACCTATATAACAATAGCTGTATTTGTGTATGAATTACCCTCGATGATTTCCAAGGAGACATCCCAAGTAGGGCTACAAGGAGGAGGTCTTGATAGGATATGGAATTTAAATGAAATGGGTACTGGGACCATTTTTAGTAATGCCCTTCTCTAAAACAATCTATTTAAATCTGTTAATGATATTATCAGGGCTAATAAACGGTGTATACGTAGTAAGTCACATTTAAAACCTCTTACTTACATGTATCTACTTTACACCTATACAGGTGCAGTGCAGGTCCAGTTACTAAAGGAAAACGATGTAAAAAGAACTCATTTATTTGTTTTCGATTATATTGTTTTTTTTTCAAAATAGCATAAATAAAGAAGATTGGCTAGATAACATTAATGTGGAGGCTTATCTTTACTTATCTTTGCCACGTTATGTCAAATAATGTGGGAAAGGTAAGCTCCCGTATCATAACGTGGCAGAGGTAATCCTCCGTCGTAATATAAACAAAAGAAAATCTTTCGCGCACCTGTTATTGCTCTATGGTGTACCTATACAGAAAAGTGAATTAGCAATCGTAATGAATTACTGTGTCCAATGCAATTGTGCCAACGAGCGTATCCGGCCACTGTCAAGGCGAAGCAAGCGACAGAATAACATAGATATGCCTACACGTTAATAGTAATACGAAGATTTAAAAATATTTATTTAAAAATATCTTTACATTAAATGCATTGGACAATCTTAGATTTGTTTGGATAGGAAGAGCAAAACGAGTAGTGACAATGAATAATGACCACTTAAACGTACGGTTTAAAGGCTCGAGAGTTGATGTGCATAAGAAATGGGCTCCCACATCAACCATTACGTGTGAACCCAAGACTTGTAATTTGGGTGTAGACTGTAGACTCATATTACAAATCTTGGCTTCTGCACGATGTTGGCTTAGCACTAACACGACGAATGTATGAATGCTAATAAGTACGTCGCCCAATACTTCATAACAGTTTTAGAAATAATCATTAGAGACCAACTTACTACTGATCAAGTAAGGATTATGGTTAATCATCTTGTATCACTTCACATCGTGATGCAAAACTAACGTTACTTAACATTGTTATTTGTCATATTTAAAAGGTCTACTCATACATCTTAAAATACTCTTGAAACTCGGATACCATGCTGATAAGGTCGTTTATCATTCAAATGTGAGATGTTCCAGGAATAGTTTGTAACGGATACTGCTGCCCCCTTGCTAGCAACATACGATGTCAAAGTGGCTTTCAGGCAGTCCCCTCTAGAAATCATCGCAGATAATTGGTGAATTCGTCAGGATAAGTTAACAGGCTTGACTGGGTCACTAAAAATTAACTTTTAATTGACTTATAGATTGAAGATATTAGAATGTGAATATACCACCACGTTTTGAATACCAAAATCCATGTAATCTCTATACGATTGTTGGTAAGTAAGTGGATTCATTGATCTGATTTCATGTCTATCTTTTCATTTTTCAATTCCCCGATTTTCATGAACTAGAAAACCAATATCTTGAAGCAAACCGGAGTTGTTTCCAAGCTTTATCCTATCTTCAATGCCTGATGATGCCTCGAGACAAAACACGTGTCGTAACTTGGGTGTACATTCAGTAGCAGTCGGAAAGTAATTGGGTTCATTGATCTGATTTCATGTCTATCTTTTCATTTTTCACTGGACCATAACGGTTTAACCATTAGCACAGGCGGTAGCTTATTATCATCATGATCAAAAACAAAACCTATGAATAGAGGAAGGTTGTTTTCAGTAATAAGTCCTTTGCGTTCCACTTTCTATCAGGTGTCTCAATTACTAAATCAGAAATTAGACAGAAAGGTTTCCATTATTACAATTTTAATCTTTATGATTACCTAAATCCAAATATCTGAATACGTAATAATAATATGCCATCACTACTTTTATACCAGATGAGGTGATGTAACGTTGCGTCGAACGGTCGAAAGTCGAACTCTTGACATGCCCATATTTCGCCGGATATATGTAATCCAACATATCAGTTAACCGGTAGGTGATTCTCGAAACTTTGGGGTCTATTTTTTTATTGCGTGGTTTGGGTTATTTTCAGGTACATGTGACCTGTGGCATTGTGACTTACATAGCTCTATCGTGCTAGCCCTTTTTCAAAGTTCGCTACCTAGAGTCGTGAGGGAGAAGAATTGAAGGATATTCTTAGGAGCGATGGTTTTTATCTCCTCAGGATAGAGAATAATAGAGATACTTTCCAAAGGAGATATTTCGTTTATGAATTAATGGGTTACAATCTAATAGGATGTGTAGTGACGCTTTCTCTACAGCTTCGAATGTTCCAAAATGATGATAGAAGTGTCAGTAATAGAGCTAAAAAAATATTTGCTTTGATGAATTTACTAAAATGGACGAATAACATCTTTTTCTAGATAAATACCTTGGTTAGTACCAAATAAGTGCTTATCAATGCCCCGATTTTCATTAATCAGAAAACCAATATCTTGAAGCAAAAGCGGATAAAAAACACCGGAGTGTTTTCCAAGCTATATCCGATCGCCAATGCTTGATGATGCCTCGAGACAAAACACGTGTCGCAACATGGGTATAGATTCAGTAACAGTCGGAATTTGATCACCAATAGAGAAGGTATCGTTTGTAGCGATGGTCAGGTTTCTTCACTGAAAATTTATGCTCCCACAAATGCTTATAGCAGAATTACAGAAAACTAATCCTAGTAAGTAATAAATATAAAATTAAAACAGTTGAATTGGACAACAAAATTATCTCGCTTTTACGAACCATCACTGCTTACTCCGCAAACCACTGGCCGAGTCCAAAAGCAATCCGAAAACCTACAATTTAAAATAAATTAAAAAAAACCACCACTACATGGAAAAATAGCCAACATGGTCTCCAATCCAAACAAAAATCATATAGCTTAATAATCAAAACCGCCCAAATATTGTAGAACCAGATAGCAGTTAATAGTACACACATGTTTGTAGTTCATTATTAAAGAATAAATACATTTATTAGAGAAATGAGGAAATAAATAAAACGCGGTAAGCTTTCCCATAATTTTCTTTTGTCGACATTTTCTAATTTCTCTTCTGTTAATAGCATTTCAAGCACTGGTTTAGCGGACGCTTGTTAAGTGCGCCATCACAATTAATCTGACATTTCGTAATAATAACATAGAAATGCTTTTCTACCGTATATTTAAAAATAAATAAAGCTCAACAAGTGGACTGCGCAGTATAAATCTAATTAATTTTAATAATTAACAAATAGTTCGATTAAATAACAATAAATCATGATTAGACTTACCGTATTTACTAACAGATGTATTTGTCACCAATGAACACAAGTACTATTTACTTCTCAAGTGATAAACACTGCATAACTGAAATCGTGAATACGATGGCACGCCGGCGTGGGCGGGGCGTCCGTTACGATGTGCTCGCCGAAGCTAACTGATCAAAAGCCACTCTGTCTGGACTTCCTCTGGTCCTGCGGCTGTGAGGAGGGCCTGAGAGGGTCGGGAGAGGGGGAGCCGATTGATCTGCGACACGACTTCCGCCGTTTCATGTCCTGAATGAAAGCCGCCCGAGTCTCATGCGCCCTACGCGCGTAGTAGATATCTCGTGAAACCGATGCGTAAACTACGTACGTAGGCGTTCGTTTTTGTTTTCCTTACATATATTATATGTATGTTAGTCTATAAGGTATTTATAATATGGGCCTAATTGCCTGAAATAAATGAATAAATAAAGAAATAAAATATAATAGCTGCGACTTCGTCAGCACAAAATTTCATACCTTATATCGTTTTTCTAGATTGTTAAATCGTCTGGTATATGTCCGTCCTTGTGATACAATTTATCTTTATATTAAATTTCATAAATATTCGTTCAGTCGCTTAATCGTGACAAAGTAACAAATAAACATATTTTCGCAAAAAAAAATATTGGTATGTATTTCTATTTCAATTGCTAATATCAGTAGATATTACATTTCTCAGCATTCAATGAGATTAAACCACTTTAACATGGATAGCTCTATTTACTTTGTCTTAAAAAACTGAACTGACTTGTCTGAAACATGGGATAAAGGGAATAAGATATAAAGATTATTAGAGTATTTTTTATAGCTGTAAAGTCACGCGAATGACAACAAGGGCAAAAATTAGTATGATTCCTTTTTGCTTTGAGGTAACAATAAAAGTAAAAGTAGAAGTAGCTTAATAATCAAAAATCCTATTTAAAAAAAGCGAAACTAATTTAGTTTCATTTATATGAAAATATAAAGCATTCATTGAAATGATCCAGTACTTACCTCATTATCAGTTTAACAACAAAAGTATTGCTATGAAAGTGGCAACTCATTTTTTGATAACTTTTTTAATGATTATCTATTTTATATTACAACTAGCTGTACCCGCGACTTCGTCCGCGTGGAATTTTATTTTATTTTTCTAAAATAATAAAAAAATCTAAAATAAAAGTAGCCTAAGTTACTCCTTATTACATCAGCTATCTGGCAATAAAAGTCCCATCAAAATCGGTCCAGCCATTTCAGTGATTAGCCGGAACAAATAGACAGACAAAAAATGTAAAAAATGTTATTTTGGTGTTGTACCGAATTTATATTCGTATGTATGTAGTACTACAATATTACAAAACGGACACTCCAATGTTATTTATATATATATATAGATGTATAGTTTAACTTCAACTAAGTGGTAACACATAAATCTGACTGACATTTTTCGCCACCACCACCACCTTACATTACTCACAATAAAATTACACAAATACTCCGCCGTCAGCTTGTTACTACTAGTTGTTGTTCGTATTAGTTACATACTGGTAAAAACGATAATATGTTATTAATACTGTAGTTCGCTACAGGTGCACTGTTATGTATAGTGACTCAGAAATACAAGAATACTCAATTTTGTAATTTGCCTGATTGAGTCATAACTCAATCAGTCAAATTACGGCTGAACTACACTATTACAAATTAAATAAGAACATTGTATCACTTGTCATAATTTGCAAAAAATAATAGTTACAATAATAATCATTTATTCAGTATCATAGTACAGAATAAAAAAACAAAACTTAATAACTAATATTTCGCTATAACCTGAAAGGGCCTCCACTCAGATGGTGCCGCAGTGTATCACTACAGCGCTGATTTTCAGTGGAGCCACTTGAAAAAAAGAAATAGCATTCTTGATGAATTTAAATATATAAAATGAAGACTGAGTTAAATGGATAAATTATAAGTATGTGTAATAAATACCTAATTCCAATACTGAAGTAGGTAATGAAAACTCATAAGACGGACTACGAACTGTACAATAGACGTAGCATCATATAATCTAAGAAACTCTACAATGCCTACGAAGTATCCGCAGATAGCTACGAAATGAAAGGGTTTATGATTGGCGTCATCTGTAACAACTTGAATTGGGAGCTTAATTAATACAGAATTATGACGACTGATGGGACGAGATCCATTCGAGAATAGGTCTCTATGAGGATGGTATGCCTGGACTCTTACTACAAAACCTGATAGGTTTTTTTAAATTAATTTTGTTTGTTTTCCTATTGTGTTTATTATAACATTTTATTTTTAGATGATGATTGAATTAACTAGTACTTCAGCCGCGATTTGATAATGTGTTCCTCTGGAGGGGATGCTAAATTACGAAATAAATACATATATTTTATATTATATTTTATATACATTAGTTAGCAGTTAAAACCTGGTGGGTTGGTTAGGTATATATATATATATACCTTTCAACTCAAGACGGACGAGATCACGGGAACAACTATTCTTCTCCCCCCCCCCCCTCTCTCCCCCTAGAGCACGGTACAAAGAAAAGTGCAAACTACTAACAACTAACTATAGTTTAAAATAGTGTTTATTTCGATATTATATACCAGACCTCGACATAAATATACTATTAACGGAATAGATGCCTAGCGATTAATAAACATTAACACTAATTTGCGCGACCTTAACCACACCACAGGCTATAATTGTTTGCATCCTTAGTAATATTCTGTGTCGTGTAATTCATACGCAAATATTTGCACCAATTTCCAGTATTTGCACAATATTGATAGTAGTAATTAACATACTATATGTTAAAATAAAAGAAATGGATAATGCGTTTTTTTATGTAATTGGAAACATGCTGGTTGGGATTTTTTTTATGAATGATAATGGAATGGTGCACCCGCATGGGCTAATGGTTTACGCTTGCGGGGCACCAGGGGAGGATGATAAGATGAGTATGAGGTCAGGTCAGTTAGCCCTTCGTGCCAAATTCACCAAGAATGTATCACGATGGTTTCCAGGGGAAACCGCATGGAGGCCAAGCTGACAACCGCATGGAGGTACATTGTTAGTAATGAGATTTTCAGTCCACATTACAAACAATCCCCTTTCCCCCCACATGATGGGATTTGGTAACCATCGTTAACATACATGATTCGGATACGTACGGATATCGCGTTATCTTGTGACCGTGGGCATAGCCAGCCATAGGCTCAAGGTGGGGCAGCAGTCTAAAATATTTTGTAACTAGCAAACTATACCTGCGCTATATAATATATAGCTAAAATTTTGTAATGCAAAGAAAAAACCAAAGGTGGAAAAAACATATGGATTACGGTTTTCGAAAACAAAAACATGAGTATGAGTATTAGTAACTAACCAAAGAGGAGATATTTGAGATCAAAGGGGCCAGTACAACAAAACACCAATTTCATTTGTAAGGACCTAATAAGTTAATATGAAATATATAGAAGCAAAGAGACAGCGGCCGCAACTTCATTTTATACTACGAGTATGTAAAGTATGGGTTTATTTTCATCACGAACATTCATTTTGGTACCTTTGAACATGATATACGTGTATATACGTATCTGTATACATATACTATATGCATGTACTTCTATCGAAATGCAACACCGAGCTGCATTGGAATGTTCCATATGTGCCTGTTAGCAGTAATGTGTGCAAAATGATGACTAATATCACTCATAGTATATTGAAAACTGAGTATATTGAAAAATTAATAATAAATAAACTTCCTTCGGATCACTGTGGTCAAGTTGTTAAGTTTAGTAATCAGACTAAAAAAAATACCAATAATAAAAGATCAAAAAGACAAATAAATGCTTACAATATTAATAAATACAAAAGCACGGTTAAATATAAATTAGACTTAGAGTTACAATCTGTCAGTCTTAATAATCCTGATATTCTTTACACCAAGTTAATTAGTCTTTTGTCAAAAGAATACCAGAATATTTTCAAGAAAAGAGAATATTGTGTTAAATCTAAATTTACAGAATGGGCAACAGTAGGAATACTTAAAAGTAGAAACATTTTATTTGATTTATATGATCAAAAAAAATAATTTGATGACAAATTTACGACTTATGTGAGAAATTACTCTAAAATTTTCAAACAAGTTTGTATTGCAGCTAAATCTAATTTTATAAATAAACAAATTAATCAGTCCTCTGACAAAATTAAGACCATCTGGGGAATTATAAACAAAGAAACTGGACGGTCTGAAAAAGCCTGCAATCAATTCTCATTAAATTATGACAATAAGTTAATAACAGCAACAAAAGATATAGTTCATATTTTTCAAGATTTTTTTGCTAATATTCCGATTGATATTACATCTTCTCTAGACTCATCTCCAATTCGAGCAAAAACATTACTGGAGGCTAATGTCAGCCCTTGCTCTTTAACATTTAAATTTTCACATGTCAGCCCTTTTCATGTCATAAAAATATTCAAACAGTTAAATTTAAAAAATACGGAAGATCTCTGGGACATGTCAGTTAAAGTAGTTAGTTCATTCATAGATATTGTTGCTCCTTATCTGGCTACTATTTTCAATAAATGTGTTGATAATGGCGTGTTTCCTCAATTAATGAAATTTAGCAAATTAATTCCACTTTTAAATCTGGAGATAGATTTGAGCTAGGCAACTATAGACCAATTTCTATTTTGCCAGTTCTAAGTAAAGTATTTGAAAAGATTATGTTTAACCAAATGTTAAAATACTTCAGGGATAACGGACTGCTTCACAGTCAGCAATATGGTTTCACTGCCGGCAAGTCTACTACTGATGCAGGTGTAGCGCTTATTACACATATATTCGAATCATGGGAAAACTCACAGGATGCTCTCGGCGTTTTTTGTGACTTGTCGAAGGCGTTTGATTGCGTAGATCATGAAACACTTTTGTACAAGCTCAAATATTATGGTATTAGAGATAATGACCTAAGTCTAATGAAAACTTATCTAGAGGATAGGGTGCAAACTGTAGATATTGATGGTGTAAAGTCTAAGGGAACTAATATAAAAATGGGCGTTCCTCAAGGTTCAATATTAGGCCCATTTCTCTTTTTAATTTATATAAATGACCTTCCCTACATGGTAGAGAAAGTTGCAGATATAGTGTTATTTGCGGATGATACTTCGTTAGTGTTTAAAATTGGTCGCCAATGTAATCAATTAGACGATGTAAATTATGCTATCTCTGCTATACTAAATTGGTTCACATGTATAATCTATTATTGAACTCCAACAAAACTAAGTGCATTAAATTCACGCTGCCTAATGTAAAACAAGTAAATACGCAGCTATTGCTTAATGATGAAATAGTAGATTTTGTTAATGATACAGTTTTTTTAGGAATAACAGTGGACTCGAAGTTACAATGGGGGCCCCATATTTCAAAATTAGCCAGTAGACTTAGTTCTGCTGCTTATGCAATTAAAGGATAAGGCAATTAACAGACGTGGCGACGGCAAAACTTGTATATTTTAGTTATTTCCATAGCATTATGTCATATGGCATACTGCTATGGGGTAAAGCTGCCGATATAAATACTATATTTATTTTACAAAAGAGAGCCATACGTTCTATTTATGGTATGGGTTCTAGAGAGTCATTACGTCAATGCTTTAAACAATCAAATATCCTCACCGTTGCCTCTCAGTACATTTATGAAAATATTATGTATACAAGGAAAAACTTAGATAGTTTCAAGAAACTTAAAGACTGTACAAGTAGAAACTTACGCAATAAAAATAAGCTAATACCTAAATGCCGTCTACACAAAGTTAGTAATTCATTTTATGGTAATTGCGTAAGATTCTATAATAAACTGCCAGAGTCTACGCTAAATCTTACAGAGAGGCAATTCAAATCTTATATTAAACAAATGCTATGTAAAAAAGCCTATTATAAGATAGATGAATTTATAGATGATAGCAATATATAGCAAGAATAAGTTTATTTGCGGACAACGTTATAATTTTAATTTTCATACTGCTTTCGATATATGATAGCGTAGCGGCTTCATTGATTGCCGCATGCATCCTTATGTAAAGTGCGAATACTGTAACTACCATATAGTAATTTTTGTATACGTGGTCGTGTGATAGTCATGCTAATAAAATGTCCAGACATGTGGCGGCGTGGTGGGCCGGGTCAATGGGCTCCCTAAAATATGGTCGAGCGCAGTGATGGCTGGCTCATCCGTCATACTCGTGAACGAGTGCTGCTTGTAGGGACTGGTCTGCTCTTATCACTACGACTGATTTAATCTTATTGTATGATTATATTAGACCCAAAAAATTTGTGCTTGTTGGTAGTTTGTATTCACACGTTTCGACTTGTAAATGTAAACTTACAAGGATTATTTAAAAGAGCAACACACAAGTTTCTTGCTCGTTCTTCTTGTGATGAGACAGCTTTCCGAACGAGTGGTAGATAAAAAACAAATTGTTATGACTATTCAAAAGTGCTTAAATTAAGTTTATTTGAATAAATGATTTTCTATTCTATTCTATTCATAGGACAAGTAATATAAACTATCAAAGCGTCTGAACGGCACGATCAGTACAGAACAAAATAAGCTGACGAGTTTAATTAAGATTATTCTTTGGTCCCCGAAATAATTAAAACATTAATGGAGGCCATTACATGTTTTATTTAATAAATATATAATAGTTTCCAGTGTGACCGCGTGGAAGTCGGCGTAATAAAGTCTGTACATTGCTGTCAACTGTGTATACTGGCAATTCAAAATTATGACGAAACTTGAATAAAATAATAGAGAGCAGGACGGTGGCGTGGATGTAATATATAAACTATTAGTGATCATACCATAAACTATATAAAGACGTTACGTATATTGAAGATACCGATTTATGTCGAATTTAATAAATTAACGATAATTAATTTATAATCTATTAATAAGTTACACATATTAGAAGATAGACACACGACGTACATACACACCTGAATATAGCACTTACTTGCATTCGCTCATCTCAAATCCAAATGATATATTGTCATTCTTTCTTGCACTATATATTACATAAAATTACTAGTAACAAAAATCATAGTCACACTATGATAGATATTATTTACTTGTTTCAATAAATGTTAATAACTAATCATTTCTCCATAAAATTTACTCAGTGTTATTAAAGCACTGGCTAACATAGTAATTTTATTTATAATACTGGCAAACTGTGTGAAGGTGATAGAATATTTAAACTAAAGATCTCAAGCAAGAGTTTGATCTCTTAATATGTAAAAAAAATGTAGTTATTCAAAATAAATTTTATATCACTTTTACTTGCATTTAAATTGTAACTACTTTTCGTTTACAAATGCATTTTCGAAGTTCCATATGACATTAACGTTCTTCTGGTCTCCACAAACTAGAGTCCAGAGCCATAAATTTTCTACCAGTAAAAAAATACATTCAAATTTTCATTTTTCAATGAAATGTAACGTACAGTCCATATTGTCCGTGATTTTTTAAATATTTAATTTTATATACTTTATTAATATTGCGTTGCAGTTAAATCATTACCAATTTTGTTTTATAGTTTGTATTCAAAAAAAGCTACGACAATAAGTAATCAACATCATGTCTGGAAGAGATATTTATTATTCCGATAAATATTATGATGAGGAACATGAATACAGGTTACCTATCTAAACTAATATTATTACATACTACCTAATATTAATTAATTAGCCTAACATTAAAAGTTTATAACCTAATACTTTATCAACTTTTTCAAAATATGTGTGTTGTGGTGAGGTTCCTTTTGTGTTGAGATGATATGTTAACCAGTATATAATATGTACGTTTGCAGATTTGCAAAGAAAAGCCTTTTAATATTTTTTTACTATAGTGTCAATCTATATTTGACAACTAAACTATTTATTTAACTTAATCGATGAGGAGGTCGTATAGACACCTAACAATGTGTATTATTTATTTATAAAATTTATGTTTTCAGGCATGTAGTGTTATCGAAGGATATGCTTAAACTAGTACCCAAGAACCATTTGATGTCTGAAAAAGAATGGCGCAGTATCGGGGTCCAACAAAGTCATGGATGGGTGCACTATATGACCCATCAACCTGGTATGTATAATCAATAATTTATCACACATATTATTGCCTTTGCATTATATCTGAGGCACCAGTATTTGCCCTCAGATATAATGTCTATTTGAAGCTTAAAACAATAGATGTGTACAAAGTATTACACACAGAATACAAAGATAGGTATTATAGATAGTTTCATATTTAGGTACTTAAAAAAATTAAAAGTTTCTCTTCTCTGTTTGTCTGCTATGTTTCTGACTTTTTTCACACAATATCAGGTTACTATACACATACATTCTCACATTTATTTGTACCAGTTTCAATGTATAAATTTATTTGTATTAAATTTTATGAGATGCTAATTATAAGCTGTATGCTAATAATATATTACAAAATATATAAAACTCTTTTCAGAACCTCACATTCTTCTATTTCGACGAAAGAAGACATCGGAACCAGAAAAGAAATGAGAGTGTAATTTACAAATATTTTATAACATTAGTTGTGAAGTAGTTAATTTCTACATGACAAATATGTATTACCACAAACAATGTAATGAATCAGTTAATTTTACCGCCATTGTACAAACAGTTACAAGTATGTGATCCGATGACATTTCAAACTGGTGATATTAGTTTCTTTTTTAGTTATGGGGTGTCATGTACAATAAACTTCTATAACCATGGGAGTCGGAAATAGTGTTTAAGAAAATATAGAAAAGGTTGTCTCTTTCTTAAACATCTGTAACATTATATAACTACAGGAATCAATTTGTTTTATAGATGTTTAATTTTTTTTGTAATAATTTCATACATTTATTTAATATTATAGAAAAAAATTGTTACAATTTACAGACTGCCAAAAACTTGAAACTTTTCATAAAGTGTTTTATTATAATTTGACAAAAGATTTCATTTAATGTTAAATCACTTGCAATGTTAGTGTAGATTTTCATTCAACTCTTAATTATTCAGGATTTGAGAGGTGTACTGTTAATAAACAATTATGAAATCCATTTTTTTAATACACCATAAAATGTTTAATGTTACTGTGCACTAAATCTTAATATTATTACAATGTCATACATGTAAAAATATCAAAATATTAATACCCACTTACATATTATATAACAAACCATTTTACTAATTGCTACTTATATTTTAAATAAATCTCTAAGTATATAATAATAATAATATGAAAAGTATATTTTTAAGTTTTGTAAATATTAATTATAATCACATATCAATTAAGAATATTGTACAAGAATTATTGGCTGGACCGTACAATAAAGAAATGCGCACGAAAAATATTTTGCTGTTTAACAACAGCAAAATATTTTTTAATAATGTTAACATATTACTTGCAATTATTGATCAATATTAATTCAGTTTTGTAATAATCCATATATCTCTTCTGAAGCTGTACTTTTATTATTGTTGGTTTAGCTAAATTAATAACTTTTTTAACCAGAGAAAGAAGCTGAACTTATTGCTGGTATACAGACTATTAATTGTTATACTTAAATTAAGAAATTCAAGGATTTTTCTTACTGTTTAAGATTAAGTTTAAAACACCCATTTAGGTTAACATTACTATATACTTAATAAATTATGTCATTATTTTATATTTAATTTTATTAGAATTTTTATTAATGTCAAATTATTACATGTCATTTTATAATTATGCTTATTTAATGATTTCTCTTATTTACTTATATATTTTATTGTAGTAGGTAGTCATGATTACATTCCATAAGTGAGAAAAATAAAACATGCAATATGTTTTGTTTTTACTAATACAGAAGTTACCTACATTTGTTTATAAAATCAAATCTGCACCTTGAAGGATACCTAATTTGTTATATCTTTGAGCATTAAGAATATATTTAAACCAAATCTGATATACTATAATAGAAAGTTAATAAATTGTCTACAAAACAACTCTTCTGTTACATGATGAAATTTGTTGTTATTTATAAGGTTGTTAATTATGTACATATAAATCACTAGCATTGGCCTTTAAAAATAAATTGAACCATTGTAAACAGGTTGGAATTGTAAACCACTAGACTACAGAGATTGTTTAAATTATTACAAACTTTTTAAAGTATGCTGCTATTCAGGTTCTGTAACATAAAATAACTATATTGTATGCTATGTTGAATGAGACGCCGATAGTACCTTTTTATGCAAGATGCCTTATTTTATAATTGTTAATTTTCCTTCATAATCATTATTTTTAATATTGTAAATAATCTAAGCATCAATTTCATTAATTGGATTTAATTAATTATTAAAAATTTGGTGCTAAATATGTTTTTTTTATTTCTTAAATGAATAACAAATTCTAATGTACTGTTTTGCAATCGCCTCTAAAATGTATTGTTTTCCAATGTCTTATTATTTTATTCAAGATCTTTGGATGAAGTAGCATTAATTTGTACTACAATGAATCATAGTAGCAATGTTGCTTGGTGAGAGAACAAAAAAAACAATGTTTTATATTTTGTTTTCGAATTTTATTTTCTTTTTTTCTTAGCACTAGGTGACAAAGTGGGCAATTTGGCTGTAGGCTCTGAATGTGAGAATTCCATTGGCTCTAGTTTTATATCATCTGTTACAACTGCATCCAAGAGCTCCAATCCTTGTAACTGTTCTTGTTCTAAACTATGTAACATCTGGAAACCTGGTTCCAGTGATGGTGTGAATGCTCCATCTAAAGCAGCAGGAAAGTGCAATTCTGGTACTTCTTCAAGTTTCAATTGAGGTGCTATATCACCTATAGCCAATGCTTCACACTGACAGTGCAAATCTTCACATTTCTTCTTTATTTTTGCATGATACCTGACTACTCTATTATTATAAAATTCATGTAAATCTCCAACATTGAGGTCTGCAAATACTTTTGAAATAACATCAGGGAATCCAGATTTGAGACCACTCGCTTCTTTGTCTACAGCAATGCGTAGCAGTTTACACATGTTAGTCATATAAATATCTAGTGCATCAGATACAGCACTGAGGGCCGTGTTTGTGCAAGTCGAAATACCAACATGACCTATAGCTATGGCAGCACACTGCCGCAGAGCTCTTTTATGACTTTCTGGTGTAAATGGCAAAATAATAGGACCTTTACCAAGTGAAAAGTCACAGTACTTTTTAGGTAGGAAGTTTATGGGTGGCGTTGTCTCGTGTTCCAAATGTATATGAGGTTCCGATGGCATAGATGGCAAACTCATTGGATCTAATCTTGCACCTTCAAAAACTGCATTTTCGGTTTGTTCCAAAATAGCGGTGAGCTGTCTAGAATAAGCATGCAACTGTATCGTGTGCGTAATTAAATTCGGCTTCGGTAATTCAATCGGTGAACTTTTCACAGTGATCGGTATCTCAGGAATATTCTGCATGCCCAGTTCGATTATTGGGTTGAAGTTCACATTTTGTGCTATACTTTCGTCTCTATCATCATTATCAAATTCACCCCATAAATTCCTTGTTGTCATATTTATAATTTGCACTTAAGATTTATTAGATACATAACATTAATTAAAATCTAATTGATTCGTAAAAAAATGCTCAAAAATAGTAAATACAACAAAAAATCTAACAGCACAGACTTTAGAACATGAGTAAAATTATAATCTGTGCAAACCGTAAGATAAGATGAACTGACTTTGGCAGTTCTAGAATTGCCATCTTAAAAAATCTGTTTAAATCAAATTTAAAACGTTTGCAATTAACCAACTAGATACTTTACACAATCAAGTGTCGAATACGTATACATAATCTACAATATGCAATATTTTAGTCGATCAATACTGCTAATTAAATGAGAGGGAAAAGGCGATTCACATGTTAATTGACAATGTACCATTTTAGAACGACCCCCAAGAGGTCTCTCTATCGCCAGCTTTAATCCCATCATCAACTGAATATCGGTAGCGTACGTCCACCCAAGTCCCAAATTGTACGATATATTACAAATAAATGGGTACTATGTTTTGCTTTAGATAGCTCATTTTTTACAGTTGATGTTCATTAATGTGCATATAACTAGGAACACTATAATTAATTATATAAGATACTAGCTATTGCCTGCGATTTCGTCTGCGTTTCCATAGTTTTTCTTAAAATAAGTAGCCTATGTCCTTCCTCACGGTTCAGTGGTTTGGATGTGTTTTCCTAACATTTCCCTTCACTGCTTGCTCCTATTGATCTTAGCGTGATGAAAAGTATACTATACCCTGCCCAGAAATATGAAGAATAATTGTACCAAATTTCGTTAAAATTCCTCTAGTAGTTTTTGTTTCTATAATGAACATACAGAGAAAACATTTTATTGATTGAATTTTTGGCATCAGTATCGATTACTAATCACCCCCCGATAGTTATTTTAAAAATATATTTCATGTACAGAATTGACCTCTCTACAGATTTATTATAAGTATAGAAGATAGATGAATTTATAATGCAGCGGAAAAAGTTTAATTAAAATAATATGATTACGTTTAAAATAATATGATTTACTGTTGCTATTCCGAGGTAGTCAGAGGAAGACCGTCGACCGCTAGACTACTGGCTAACATTTCGCTTCACGGGATATATTGACATTTCAATTCCATCATATAACTATATGTACTATGTTTATTTCATTTATTATTGACTATAAATGAAACAGACATATTACGCCGGCCCCACATAAATGGGATAAGGAAGAAGCAGATGATGAGGATGACATAAATGAAACAAACATATATGCAGCACCAAACATTCATAAACCAAATAATTTATTTCAATACCTACCTACTTAAAAATACAATTGTCAAAATTATTCTACGTTTATCTTGATACTTATAGGTACCTAACACCTATTCAAATACTACTATAGGAATACAGATCTATATATGTAGACAAAAAGCTTATTACATTAAAAGTTTAAAACAATGATTTAACTATTAACTGGTATCCCAGCATAGCTGCCTAATTATCTATTTAAAAATAGATAACTTCAATTCTGCAGTAGAGACCAGACTAATAAAAAATTCAAGAACAACACATGCAAATTATATATAATAGCTATTACATTAAAAATATGCTTAATATGACAACAGTTGTCCAAACATTTTAATATTTTTTTGGAATTCCAAATAAAAATGGTGTGCCCATGTGCCATATTTACGTGAAAAGAAAAAAACAAAGATTTTTTATATCCTTTGTTTTCTGATTCATGTGCCTTTTTTAATCAAAGTTAGATCAACACATTAAAAACACGTCCACATTTTTATCTGAAGTTCAGAATAAGTTGATTCAAAATGATCAGTTTTCATACATCCATTGTATCCATGTGCAGATTTGTACTTCATCACATTATGCATTAACCTGGGTTTTATCACATATCAAATTACAGCCATTTCATTTAAAATCTAGAAATAACAGATTTTTTCTCAAAGGCACTTGCAAATTTTAACGTATAATTAGAAAAGTACTCATTTCTAATAAACTACTATCTGATGTGATTATAAAACATCAAGATCATTATATAATAGAAAGCAATATATATAAACAACATTATCTAATAAGAATTTGGTTCACCACCAGTGATGAAATGGCACCATTTGAATAACATGTCTGTAACATGCTGTCACAACCTTAATAGTAATTGTGGTATTAAGTACACCTTTGTCATTTTAATTAACCCTTTTGCACTCGTAATTTTGCTTTAAAAAGTTAGCAAATAATTCGGAATTGTAATGGTTGAGATGCGATGTCCCTTGTATGGGGACATATGATTGCAATGATAAATCGAATGATGTCCTGCCTACGGAGATATACGAGAGCAATTATAAATCGAATGATGTCCCGCCTACGGAGATATATGAGAGCAACGATAAAACGAGTGATGTCCCCCGTACAGGGACATACGTGGGTAACGATAAAACGAGTGATTTCCCCAGTACGGGGACATACGAGCGCAACGATGAAATGAGTAATGTCCCCCACATGGGGACATACGAGTGAAAAGGGTTAATGAGTAATAAAATAAAAAAACTTAAGTTTAGAATGAAGATCAATTGAGTAAAAAATACATCAATATTTTTTAGTTTAAACATTTTCACCCAACTGTTATAAATCAATACAATTATTATTTTGAGTTCCATATACGATGTTAACTTCGGCTAAAAGTTGGTAGGTTAGTTGACCTATACATCATCAAGGGTGTGGGCAAGTCAATGATTATTTATATTATCAGTAAAAAATATATTATAGTTTATTATTTATGCAATATAAGCACGTATCTAATAACAGTGTACGATATAAATTTGATTAACACCTTCACGCCGGGGCCGGCTTTAATGCTTTTTGTTGCGGGCAGCGCTCTAATTGATGCTACGCTTCATCTGGCGGCGCGGAGCCACCGATGGTACGCGCCGCCAGATAAGACAATCTAGTACGTACCGCCGGTGCTACGTGCCGTCCAATGAGACAGTCTAGCGCGGGCCACCGATGGTACGCGCCGCCAGATAAGACAATCTAGTACGTACCGCCGGTGCTACGTGCCGTCCAATGAGACAGTCTAGCGCGGGCCACCGATGGTACGCGCCGCCAGATAAGACAATCTAGTACGTACCGCCGGTGCTAGGTGCCGTCCAATGAGACAGTCTAGCGCGGGCCACCGATGTTACACGCCGCCAGATAAGACAATCTAGTACGTACCGCCGGTGCTACGTGCCGTCCAATGAGACAGTCTAGCGCGGGCCACCGATGGTACGCGTCGCCAGATAAGACAATCTAGTACGTATCTACCGGTGCTACGTGTCGTCCAATGAGACAGTCTAGCGCGGGCCACCGATGATACGCGTCGCCAGATAAGACAATCTAGTACGTATCGCCGGTGCTACGTGCCGTCCAATGAGACCGTCTAGCGTGGGCCACCGATGGTACGGGCCGCCAGATAAGACAATCTAGTACGTACCGCCGGTGCTACGTGCCGTTCAATGAGACAGTCTAGCGCGGGCCACCGATGGTACGCGCCGCCAGATAAGAGACCTCCGGTGCTAGTGCCGTCCAATGATACAGGGGCCACCGATGGTACGGGCCGCCAGATAAGACAATCTAGTACGTACCGCCGGTGCTACGTGCCGTTCAATGAGACAGTCTAGCGCGGGCCACCGATGGTACGCGCCGCCAGATAAGACAATCTAGTACGTACCGCCGGTGCTACGTGCCGTCCAAGGAGACAGTCTAGCGCGGGCCACCGATGGTACACGTCGCCAGATAAGACAATCTAGTACGTATCGTCGGTGCTACGTGCCGTCCAATGAGACAGTCTAGCGCGGGCCCCCGGTGGCCCGCGCCGGCGTGAACGTGTTTGAATAGAAGTTATTATAAAAATAATGGCGTTTTTGTATCGACAGCGAAGTGGCAGTTAATTTCTTATGAATATGTATATATTCTCTACAGTTATAAACTTATCACACTCTAATTATACAGAAACTAAACTGACCTGATCCTAATATTACAGTTTTCATATTATAACATGTTATAAATTTTATTTATTTATTTTATGATTTTATTATATGAATTTTTTTTTTTATATGAAGATTCTGAATTTATTTACTGCTTTTACTAGATAATTAGAAAAATTAATAACTTCAAAGCAAGAATTTACGAGTCTGTTTCAGAAAATATTTAATTTTAGTGTGAATGCAGTTTATTACTTCATTTAATTAACAATTGGACATAACAAGAGTAAAAATTAAAATCGCAATTTTATTATATAAACATGGATGCCTAAGAGACAGACAAATAATTGAGTATAATAAATTCAATGTCAAATAAAAATAATAATATGGATTTATAACTCTGGGCTGCCATTAGTCAAATTAAAAATAAAACTAAAACTAAGTCACTATGAATATAATGTAAGATCTAGTTTTCATATAATACCCCAGCACAATCATAAACCACCAGCTTACTTTTTTTCTGGTTCTGTAGTCTTTTTACGTCGAAACAGTAGAATATGTGGCTCTGAAAATAGAGGGGTTAACGTTTATAATAGTAAGTATATAAAAATACTACCTGTTAACCATGACAATCACTGCAATTAAAAAAAAAACGAAGATAGTCTATGTTCATTATCACATTTTAATTATCTTTAAATAATAATAATAGCCTGGACAATTCACAAAGCACATCTATACATATAAATAAAATTGGGAGTGTCTGTTTGTAATATTGAAATAACCATTTTTACTGCATGTTATATTAATATGTCTGTTTCTTCTGGCTAATGTCTGAAATGGCTGGACCGATTTCGACGGGACTTTTTTTGGCAGATAGCTGATGTAATAAGGAGTAACTTAAGCTACTTTTATTGTAGAAAAATTAAAGTAAATGTGGATGAAGTGACGTGAACAGTTAGTTTTTAATAAAAACATCTAATATACAAAGGAAATACCCAGGCTAATATAAACAATTATACACATAAGTATAAATATTTATGTTGTGCAAGGAATTAAACTCAAAACCACCAGTAGTAAAGTGGTGTGTCACACCACTTTACCTGTATGTTTTTTTTTATAGCATAGGGGATAATCTATGTTGCAGCGAACCTGATGGTAAGTGATTACTACCACCAATAAGCACCCACAACACCAGGACTTTTGAAAATGTGTTACCAACCTTTTAAGTGAGAATAAGCTTCTCTTGAAGGTTTTAATATTGTATTGGTTCGGAAATACCAATTTTTATTATTTATATAAATAAATAAATAAAATCAATAAATACCATTGCTGTAACAATATTCCACAATGTGGTTGCACATGGCAAGAAGTTTACATGACATCATATCATGTGTCTGATTGTTTCTGATGTATTCACAACCAAACATATCAATGGTTTACTATGAAATTTAATTTGAAGATAGATTCCATCACAAAGATTTTTGTTTAATTTCAATAAAGCACAGGAATTCAGTGCTCAGCTTTCCTTTAAGTAATTATTGAAAACCATTACAATAATAAGTACATACCAGGTTGATGGGTCATATAGTGCACCCAACCCTGACTTTGTTGAACCCCGATACTGCGCCATTCTTTCTCAGACATCAGATGGTTCTTGGGCACCAGTTTAACCATATCCTTTGATAACACTACATGCCTGAAAGTAGAAATCAGATAATCATCAATTATGAATCTTTGGTGAAATACATGAGTCAAGCACACTGGAATGGTGTAGTAAGTCTGTAAATATAAATAAGTCTGTCTGTATATAAAAATCAATGTCAAATAAATATACTATACCTGTATTCGTGTTCTTCATCGTAATATTTATCAGAATAATAAATATCTCGACCAGACATGATAGGGCACTTGTTCGTAATTTTCAATCGTTCCACACACAAATAAAACACCTAGTCAATTATATAATGTTGTGAACAACAAAAATTAAATAGTGATATATACACAAATGATGTTATTCCTTTCTTTAATTCAGATATTCAAACAAAGTACGTAAAAAATGTAATAAGGATAACGTATTACGAAATTTAAAATTACTCTTCCATTGGTTGAAAATATTTTTTTTAACGGCTCTGGATACAAGTTGGATTAAAAAAAATGAATCTTGTGAAAAATTATACCTAATAGTTTAAATTAATAATTACTTTTTTCTATTTTCTTCACTTTTGCTAATAAAAATATGTGTTAGCATCTATTATAAAGTCTCTTTAGTTGCATAAGTAGTAATAATTACCATTCTTACTCGGTATTTTGATGTGTCTATGGTTTTGTTACCATCAGAAAATCTGACAAACAGCACAGATTACTTTTTATATAATGTAGAATTGTAGAGTAGAAACTTCCACCAATTTTAACAATAATAAATTCGAAAAGGCCACAATAATAGTGGTAAAACAATTGTGATATAATTTATCTGCTAGATGCAATAAGGAAAGTTATAAGTTAAAAGTTTTAGTCATCTATATATTAGGATTTAAGTAAAACTATCTCCAATGGCTAGAGAGAAGTGTAGGATATGTTTACAGGAAAATGTAATATTAAACAATATTTTTCTTTTATCTGGAACATTTACAATTGCCAATAAGATAATGCGCTTGGCTAATATTGAAGTGAGTATTTAATTTGAGTCGTCTGTTACCACCGATTTTGACATTACAATTTGAATGATTATTCTAGCTATTATATTCTACTTATTACTACATATATATGGTACTTCACCAAGAATAATTTTAATTTTTTTTGTTTGTGTTGTTCTTGCTAATCTCTGAAACGACTGCACTGATTTTGACATAACATTCATTCTCTGATAGCTAATGTTATAAGGAGTAAGTTATACTACATTTTTTTATAAATTTTATTTATTTTAATAATAAGGAAAAAAATAGTTAAATCCCATGTGGTAAACGAATTTGCTGGTAAAATCTCGTCTCCTATAAACTTTTAACAAAACAAATTATTGTATACTCATTATAGATATCTTTATCTTTATTACAGATATGTCCTAATGATGGTCTGCCTGACACTATATGTTTAAAATGTATTAAAATATTGGATGAATGTCTCCAGTTTGTAGAGCTTTGTGAAACCTCAGATCTTAAACTTAGATCTTTATTAAATATACAAAACAATGATCAGGAAAAATGTAGCAACAGTTTAGAATCACTGAAATATGAAAGCTTGAATGAAACTAGCCATGCAAATTATACAATAAAATCTGATGACGGTGGAGATGTATTGTTGATGGGAAATAATATAACTCATGGCTCTGATGGTAGCAGAATAATAAAACCTGAAGTATCACCTGAAATAAATATCAATAAGGAAAACTTGAATATTGTTGATGGAAAGAAAGCCCAAAAGCAACAGTGTTTTACTTGTGGTAAAGTGATGTCATCCAGGTAGACTAAGTCAGTAATTAAGAAATACCTTGAGTATAATACAATGTGTTTTATTTTGCAGTAGTATGGTTTATAGTTATCATATTGAACTGTTAGTAAACTACAGTACTTTTGTACTATCTGAGTCCAATGTTTTGATATATCCTCAAAATCTTCAAATTTTAATATTTGACTAAATAATATTATCAAATGCATTATCTATATTGATTATTAAATAAAATAATATATATATAGCTATCAATTTTAATGGCATTAATATTTTAAAACTGATTTCTTTAATTTCCAGATTTCGTCTGAAAACTCATTTAAGAACACATACAGGAGAACGTCCATATTCATGTCTGCATTGCGGCAAAAATTTCTCTCTGGCACAGAACCTCAAAGTACATATACGAATACATACAGTATGTTTCATTTCATTACATAAAATAGCAATTTTTATTGCTAAATTGTGCTAAAATATTATTGTCCAAACTAATGTTTCACAAATTAAGTATCTCCTAAAAATACACTCTTATTTATGTAGGAAAACTCCTAAAATAATTAATATCTCTCACTGCTTATATATTATATAGCAATATTTATAACATAATGAGTGCAGCAGAATTGTAGTGATGTACACATATAGAGAAATAAGAATTTCTGCAAAGATGGCTGCAACATAAACAATAGTCATGTACATTGATAATTGTATGTGTCAATATAGATCTACATAGGTTGCTGTGCCATAAATCTATTTCACTAATAGCAGCTCTTAATAGAATAATAAAAATACGATAATTGATATTTCACTGATACTTCAATGTTTTCAGGGCGAAAAACCACTAAAATGTTCTATCTGTGGTGAATGCTTCGCACAGTCGGCGGGCTTGGCGGCACACAGACGAAAGCATACTGGACAATTACCATATAAATGTTTGTTGTGTCCACGAAGTTTCAGAACAGTTGGTCACCTACAGTATCATGTGAGGTAAGGCAGAGTTATTATGAAAAAAAAAACAATTGAGAGCCATACTTCATCACTAAGCTGCTTAAAATTTATAGAACATTACTAATTTTAATGTATAATTGCAATGGACAAAAAAGTTATTATGTCTCCCCTGCCCTTCTACATGTGTAATTGTAGCTATATTTTTTTTCTTTTATTTTCAGGCGTCACACTGGAGAGAAAAATTATGAATGTGATTTGTGTGGTAGAGCTTTTATAACTCGAAGTGATTTGAAGCAACATCTGCTCACGCATTCCGGCGATAGACCTCACGTTTGCTGCGTCTGTGGACTGCGACTGACACGCGCTTCTCATCTTAAACGGCATATGCAACTTACACACAGTAGTATAAAAGTATTGACTTGTTCTCAATGCTCACAAAAATTTACAGAAGCAACGGCATTTGAGAAACATATAAAGAAACATACAAATGCAAAAGATAACTCTGAAATATCATCATGAAATTGGCTAGAAAGAAATATTTATTGCAATATTTTATACATTAATTTTTATTTTAATATATTTTCTAATAATAGTTGGGTGATATTATTTCTAATTGTTCCCTATTCAATTATAATAGAAAATGGATGAAAATAATAATCGGCATGAATTTATTATAAACTAACTGTGCCCGCAACTTCGTCCGCGTGGAATAGTGAGAGTGACCTTTACCAAATAGGAAAAATATTTAGTAATCTAACACAAAAAAAGCTAAATAAAAAAATCATCGTTGTAGCATGTAATATTATATTATCTGTGGTTGTAGCTTCAAAATGACGAACTTACATACAAACTTTCATCCACTGTTTTATTAAACCTCCTTAAGGGTAACATTTTTACAAACTGAAAATCATATTTATTTATATATAATCAACGTTTTTAGCTTTAAAAATGACAATACTTCCATACATTTCTCTGCTCTTTAACGCCTTACATGTTTTTGCATTAAAGAATAACCTGTCTTTTCTCAGGATCTCGACTATCTGTGTACCAAATTTCATTGAAATCTGTTCAGTAGTTTTGGCGTAAAAGCGAGATAGACAACGAGACTTATTCCAATTGAAACTGTCAAATGATTAATGAACATTCAATTCCACGCTATTATTTCGCCAAAATTGCATTGCAACAAAGTCACGTAATCAACATACGACAAATAATTTTAATCGAAATATAAATTTTCTGTTGCAATCGTAGTTGACAGCGTCAGTGACAGATGACGTCATTTTTACTACGTATCATGTGAAAGTCGTTACGAAGTTATATACCTAAATATAGTGTGGTCTGTGGTTAATTTAAAAACTTTTGAACTTATTAACTAATGAATTAATATTAATTTTTTAGCTTGTATTTATTTTTAATTATTTTCTATAACTATGTCTCCGATAAAACTGTATCATTTTCCTGTTAGTGGTCCATCAAGAGGAGCTTTGTTTGCTGCTAGATTCATCGGAGTCCCAGTAGAAGTGGAATTAATTGATTTATTTAAAAAAGAACAACTTAAAGACAGTTTTGTGCAAATAAATCCACAACACACAGTGCCTACACTTGACGATGATGGTTTTATACTATGGGAAAGTCGTGCCATTGCTTGCTATTTAGCCGATAAATATGGAAAAGATGACCTACTTTACCCTAAGGACTTAAAGCGCCGTGCTTTGATAAATCAGAGATTATACTTCGATAGTTCCTTCTTGTATGTGAAAATAAGAGCCATTTGTGTAAGTAATGCTACATTATTTTCTTAAAATATTGTAATAATACCTATTGCTATTCAAATAAGTTATTTCTTTGATATAGTACTTATCATTATATTATTATTAAAGTTATAAAATACAAATAATAATAATAATAAAATTACCTAATAAAATATACATGTATAATAATTAAAATAAAATAAGCATTTAACAAGTAAATTTGTAAAATTACTTTTATATTATTATAAGTAATTTTCCAAATGTAACAGTTTTATGTATGTTAATATATTTATTTTTCAATTGTGTTTGACACAAATCATAATGTGGATTACTAAACAGAACACTTGACATGTAGTGTAGTGACATATGCAAGGCTGTGAGATATGTTTGTAATTAATAGTAATAAAATTATATTATTTATCACATGTGCATTGTTCCAGCATCCCATATTATATCTAGGTGAAACTGAAATAAGGAAACCCTTAAAAGATGATCTCAATGCGACTCTAAAATTCCTTAATGGCTTCTTGAATGACAGTAAATGGGTGGCAGGAGATCACCCAACCATTGCAGATACTTCTATATATGCTTCAGTATCCAGTATTCTTGTAAGTTATTTTTTTTGTTCTAAAACACCAAGAGCAATAATTTAATTAGTCTGTATAAATAAGTAAAATAATTAATAGTTAGTATAATAAATCAATTATACTGTTTCATATAATATATATCATATATATATATATACATATATATGATATATGTGATGATATGATTTTTCAGATATATATATCTGGAATATCCTAAATAAAACCTTGCTTTGTGAATCTTGAAGACAAAAAGGATAAGACAGAAGTAGTTAAGAATGGTAATAAAATATTTTAATGTTTACAGGCTGTAGGATGGGAAATCTCCGAATTCCCTAATATACAGCGATGGATAAAAGACTGTGCTACATTGCCTGGTGCTGCAGAAAATGATGAAGGTGCCAGAATATATGGAGAAGCTGTGAAGCAGAAACTTAAGCAGTAAAACTTTTTTACAAAATATAATATTTGTATATAATGTTAAACCTTACAATATACTCTTTAATAAAAGTTAGTTCAAATTAACAATCTTTCATTTATAAAATTTCAACACTAACTGGTGCTCATTTCTAACTATTCTCCTTATAACCAATTCCGATTTAAACCCATGCATTCTCATAATTTCAATAACTTCATTTGGAATGTTATCTTGAATCAGCAAGAGGTAGAAGGTCCCATCCTCAGCTAACTTCTTTGGTATCATGTGTAGTAGTCTGTCGGTAATTTCTCGTCCCTTTATGCCACCTGCCCAACTTGCTGTAATATCTTTCCCCCCACATTCCTGTGACTCAGTTACCACATATGGTGGATTAAATATTATAACATCAAACTTGTTATCAACAAAGAAATTTACAAGATCCATATTCACAGGTTCCAACAATACTTTGTTGTACTTAGCTGTACTTATTGACATTTCACAGGCTTTCCAATTAATATCTGTGCTTACACAAAAAGTATTTGGAAATACCATGCCAAAAGCTGTAATGACAACTCCACTGCCCGAACCAACTTCTAAGCAGAATGTGGGGTTCTTAGCTTTTAAATATTGTAGGTCCTTTTCTAAAGCATCAATCAGCAAGAAGCTGTCTTCAGCTGGTTCATATACATGGTCAAAATCAGCCTTATCTATGTGGTTCTGGTATGGAGTTTCTAACTTAGTTGATGCTGTCATCTTGTGGCACCAGACCACTGGTACTTTGTTCTGGTTCTTGGGGTTCTTGGGTTTCTGGTAAAACAGCTGTGCGAACGCCTTTGTCTTTATTGATTGAGCGTCTTATTTCATTTAGTCTATCCTAAAATTGAAATAAAAACAGAAATATATTAAGTGAGTTCTGTGATAAAATTGACAATTTACATGATGTCTAACAGTAGTTTAGTTTTTATGATGAATTCAGTGAAGATTTCAGACACCCAGCAAAGTTATTTTTTTATTGAGGGGTATGGGCTATTGTAAGACTTGTAACATTGCAATCTGTGTAGATCTATTATGCTTGCCCTTATTAAAAGTTTGCTACCTAGACCCTTCTCAACATATTCCCTTACCCTGACTACCAATATTAAGTAAATTATAAATCATATATTAACCTGTAATTACAATCATTAAGTGTTACCATTTGTCAATTACTAACCTGTGAGGCTTGTAATACATTAAGGACTACAGTCACTTTGTGCTTGCATGCAATCAATTTCTTCACATAAGGATCTAAATCAGGGTGATTGTTCACTGCCTCACGCACTTTCTGCAACTCCTCATTCAGTGAGTCTATCTGCTGTTTCAATTCTAATTGAGATATTCTAAAAATATAATATAATAAAATTCACTATTAGAAATTGTATTTTCTTTAAGAGGGTAAAAGTTTTAATGAATTATATAATGATAGTTAATTAAATCAAAATATCCTTATTCATGTAAATAAAAATATGATATGTCAAATTTACTGCCATTTCTGAGTACTTTGAAGCTAAGAAAAACTGACAAGAAACTCAACTCATTTTCTTTTCAAATGTACTTGTACCTAATTACAATAATACAGATTAATTTTGAAAGAAAATGACTAAGAATGTATCTTATATATTCAGTCAAGATTTGTGAATCTCATACTTTTGAAACTCTGTCCAGAATTCTATAAAAACTGTAAAGTTACAGCAGTACATGGTATTATAGAGTACATCAATTAAGTTATATACTATATTAACGAACATCTAGTACATATGCAATTCAAGGCTTATATATTTATTAAGACTTTAATGCACATAATTTTAAAGTACACATGGCGGACTTAACACCATGCGGCTTAATATAATTCAACCGACCCCATCCTCGTGGCCTTGCATGATTAATGGATGACCTAATAAGCTGTATTGTTTTTGTGAAATTATTTTTAACTAAGTAACAGAAAGCATGACAGCCCTGCTTTGTTTTTCTAAGATTATACAAATGAAATTTTTCATGAATACTGAAAATGTTAAACTAAAAATATAATAAGTTTCATTCTCAGAGTCTTTGACGAATTATAATGATTAAATTTATTTTTACAACTGAAACGATTAACAATTATTACCTTTTTTTCAAACTACCTGCTAGAGGAACATTTGCAAAATAAAACATAGAAATTATAATACTTTCCCTTACAAAAAAGGAAGTTAATTACCTGGTGGCCCTTACTCTGTCGTCAAGCTGATCAACAGTAGGTTTTAGCAAGCCCAATAAACCTTCAGCAAGGGTGTCTCGAGTTGGATTGTCACATAAATTGCCTGTATTCTCATCGGCAGAAGTTGTGCTCTCAGTATCGTCCATAGTGTTAACTGAGGTTGCATTCATACCAACGAGTGCTTCATTTTTATAATAAGATTTTATAACATATTAATTAATTAATTACAGAATACGAAAATGAAAACAATATGAAATAGAAAATAATCTATTTTTACATTGACAGTGCCTGTCACTTTTGACAGATACTAAGATAGAAATTTTTTGTTACTCTGTGTACTAAAATCGAAGTATAATATAATATATACTAAAATAAAATGTATTAACATTTTTTTACTATGCCAGTGAAAAAATTACTTTTAATTTCCGTAGTCAATATTTCTATAATATTGTACAAAGGTGATAAAACTACACAAAGAGTAAAAACCTTTTTCTCAGACGTATTTTTATATCATAAATAAGAAGGCAAACTTGCTATATCTACACAAAAATCCTAGCAAATTTGGAAGCTCTGCTTCTCAACTAATGGTCTGACCTAATGTTCATCAGGTTATCAATTGCCACGATGGGCTAACTCCACTTATCATCCTCCACTGGTGCCCCGCCAGCGTAAACCGTTAGTGCGGGTGCACCATTCCATTATCATCCGTAAAAAAAAACTCGCCCAATAGATTAATATTCTGCACTTGGCATTAATAAAATGTTATTAATGGTTGTAAAAACTCACGTGTTATTAAGCGGAGTAAACTCCGCTTACTTTTTAAAATATATTAATAACTAATCAAAATAAAAAACGCAACACATTTTAAAAACACTATTTATCAACTACACAATGCGATTTACATAAATCTTATTTCGCTTATAAGTAGGTACCTATTATAAAGTAGACACCTATTCATTTATTATATTATACGCTGTCCTATTGTGTGATTCTTTTCAAAACAACTATGTACCTATGTTGAGCAATATATCTACAGTACTTTAATGTTTATCAGTCCACAGAATTCAATTTTAAACTAATACCTAAAAACATCTGATTTAAATATCATGTAAAATATTCAATATAAAATGGGAACATTAATAATTGTTCACGAAAAGAATACTATAGATTACATTAAATCTGTTTACCAAATTGGGAATGCAATCAGCCCTAGATAGATAGCTATCTGGATTTGTTTACTATCATATCTTAATGTTGGAAGATTAAGTATTTCATAAATTGTCACATTTAGAATATGCGAATGTAGTATTACGTATTTAGAAATACGAAATGTATTTAAAACCTCTCAAGAATGGCATCATAATTATAATCTATGCATCTACTTAAATTAACATCTCAAAACGTAGTAAGTATTATTAAATATAAGTATATAGTTTTGGTGGCATAAATAATTGTGTATATCTATTAGGTAATTAATGTTTTAAATAGCTAAAATACTGTTGGGATTAGTTAGGTACTATTAAATTTATTTTAAGTTGAATCCATGAGCAGTCGCATTTGATCCTTTACATGTGATTCCATGTCAGAGAAATCTCTTAAAATGTCTTCAATCATCTCGACTAAGATTGTCGGCCACTGGAGCTCAAGTGCTCGTAATCTTTGTGCCGCTCCGCAAGCTAAGTCGATAGCATGTGACAATTGACCTCTACCACGCACTCGCCAACTCATGTCCTCCTGTAAAATGCCAAGTACTTATAAGCTTTTATTTTTTTTATGATATATTTATGACTTAGTTCCAAAATAACTTCATGCATTTATATATAAATAATTACGCCTAAAGTATTTTTTTTTAAAGGATGATAATGGAATGGTGCACCCGCCTGCGCTAACGATTTACGCTGGCGGGGCACCAGTGGAGGATGATAAGATGAACATGAAGTCAGGTCAGTTAGCCCAACGCGACAAATTCACTGGGAATGTATCACGATGGTTTTCAGTGGGAACCGCGTGGAGGGCGATCTGACATGGTACATTGCTAGCCCCCCCCGTCTAAAGTATTCCCATGCTCGTAATTACAATAATTATAACACATATATCTTTATGGCTTAACTCTGATGGATCATCCGGTGAAGCTGTAAAGGCCAGCAGCGGCCAACGGTATTAGAGTATTCCGAAAAAAAGTCTCTGATGTAAAGTCGAGAGGCATTGTCGTAGTAGTGTACGTAATACTCACATGCACATCTAACGACGCTAGCCTACGCCGTCTTTAGTAACAGAATAATTGAAACCTACGATCTTTGAATCTAAGTAGAAATAACTGCTACTTACTTGTGAAACGTGTCCCTTTTTGTATTGTAAAGCTTCTTTAGCTATTACATCTCTCAGTGCGGGGTCAGCGGCTCTTAACCAAGCTTTAGCACTAACGGAACTGTTGCCACTTCTGCCGAGCCGTGAGAGTAGAGGTTGCAAAGGAGCATCGGGAAGAGCTCTCAGAACTATATCACTGAGTCCATTGTATGTTTTATTTGCTAATTTTACTTCGTCATCTGTCACCTACACAAAACACAGTATTTGTAGACTTAATCCAAAGTAATATAAAAAATGCGGAGGATTCGCTGACTGTCCCTTTTGTTATTGGATTATACGGTTGGAAATTTGATATAAAATTGATTGTTTTACTACCAAATAATTTGATTAATAATTGTATTAGCAATTTTGTTTCGCTATAAGAAAAATACCTATATATAACTAGCTGACCAAACAACGCTATGATGTGTTCAGTAATTCTAATATTAATAAAAATACTAATACTAATAATATGGTGCATTAAAACTATTATATTTAAGTTGAACCAAATTATACACAGTAAGCAAAATTTCATAAAAATTGGCTCAAGTTTTGTAGCACAATACGGACAAAGGTTGCCGCGAGATATTATAATGAAAATCTCGGGGCATACAGAAGTATTAATTATATTTACCGCTTCGTCGTTTATTTCTTTTAAACCCCAGTGAGCCAATCTATAGACTGCATATTCTCGCCAACATTTTCCATGTATTGGGTTACCTTCTGGTAAAACTGTTAATCCGGTAAGACCACGTAATTCAGCTAGGGCATGTAACTGTCCCAACCACTGAAGGCCAGTCGCCCGAAAAGATATATGCGTAACATTTGGAAACCTAAAAAAATATAATAACTATTTATCGCTATTAATTCATGAATGATTCGTATAAAACTCTATAAATTTTTATTTGTTTTCTTAAAATATTAATTCTGGTATGCACTCACTTTGATTTCAATTCTGGAAGAGATTGTGCCACTGCGTTGAAATGCACATAATGGAAAGCTGCTTTTAATACAGAGCGTGCTTTTTCCCAATCCCAGTCCCTGGCAAGACGTCTAACTGCTCCAGCTCCCCACGCACTCACCACTCCATCACAAACTTCAACAAGGTAATCTACACCTATAATTACAATGTTATTATTATTAAACCATTTCTCGTACACTCACATAATTTTTTTTATTAAATTACTATAATATTTTACCTTGTTCTCGATCTTTCGATGAAGGGACGGCTTTGAGTACTGGTTCTGATGATTTTAAGCTAGCTAAACTCTTTCCGGACTTCACTCTAGCAGTGGATGCTCGACTGGCCGAAGAAGCTCTTTCGTTTCTTCGTGTTATGGTAGCGCTTCTGATATTCCTATTACTGATCCGACTATTAATTGAGCCCTCTCTTTTAAAAACTTTAGTACTGTGATCGCTACCAGATGTAGATGAATTTGCAACAGAGCCAAAGTTTGTGCTAGTAGATATATTACTAGCATTTTCACTGTGATCAGAATTCTTATTACCTTTCATTCTACGACATTCTGGATCACAGACGGATTTAGAACGCATAGTGCTGAAATGTTCTCGTCGCCTTAAAGCTGTAGGCATACGTCTAACTTGTCTCTTATTTGTTTCGTCTTCACTTTCACTAGTTGAAGACGGCAATGAACTAAACGATGAGTCCACGATTGGATCTACACTAGAAATGCTTTCCCATCTCTTTAAAATTGGTTCATTACTATCTGCTAATTTAACATTTTCCAAAGATGAAATAATTGGCAGCAATATAGGTGGTAATCTCAGATCGCTACTAGTGGAAGTTGAATGTGAAGCGTCTGTATCTTGAGAAACGCTTCTATCTGAAAAGTTTACGCGTCTATCGGAACACTTCCGAGTTGTCGCACTCCTTTGTAATTTTCTCATAGGAGATGCTTTCGTACCGTTCATCATGTTTGCTTTGATATTATTATCGCTGCTGTTATTTTTTCCATCGGAATCTTCAGCTTCAATATGCTGTAAAGACACAACTACATCGGGAAGATTTGACGGTTCAATTGTCTGCGTTCCATCGTGCGCGAGTGTTACAGTTGAAGCATCTATTGCAAATTCTTTTTCCGTTTCATGAGTTTTGTTTGAAGCTGTAAGATTCATGAAACATTTGTTTTCCGACCTAAATATAAAAAAAAAAACATTTTAGCATATGAAGTGATACAATATCATAGAAATAACAATCGAGTAACTACTAAAATTTTATTATTGATCTAAAAATAGAGGAAACCTAAGTAATTCCCAATTGGTGCGTGCATTATTGATAATTTGATCACGTCGTGCAGCTTGTTGTGCTGTACCACCTAGTGCACAGTACGCAGCATGAGCTGCTTCTTTATTTTCCCGCCATGCCATGGCAGCTCTTCTAACCTGTAAAATTTAATTGAAATATTGATCCATATTTAAAATATCTTTGATTTGTTTATTATTATGTAAAAAAACCATTACAAATTTTACCTGATCAGTCACATGCATATTTGTTAAAGTAAGTAAACTTGGCAAGTATGATACGAGAAAAGGCGTACAATCTCCTCCTAAAGCCACAGGATTCCCATCTAGGGAAACATCAATTAATGATGTAGCTTCAGCCAGCGAAGATACATCTTCTACACTAAAAGTAAAACAACCAAATCAAATAATAAATAAATTTGAAAATTATTTACTAATGCATTTTCAATACAGATTAAAATATCGTTCTTATTAAAACTTAATTCATATTTTCAAGAATATTAAAATAATTCACTGATACTTTATTACTGTCATCATGCCCTATATAAAAAACAAATCATATATTATGAATTTTTTATTTACCTTTGCAAATCATTATTTCCAAGGTATAGTTTTTGTAATTTTGGCGCATTTTGAAATCCGAGTAATTTTCTCAGACGATTTCTTTTTAAATTTAATTCTCTTAAAGACACCAGTCCCTGTAGATCAGTTGGGCCAATGCATTTTATCTGGTTACCAGCCAAATTAAGTACTTTTAGATCATTTAAGTTGGACAGTCCACCTACTTTACTTATTCTGTTTCCATGTAAATCTAAAACTTCCAATTTTATGAGATTTGTTAATCCTTCTATTCTTTTGATCCTGTAAAGATAATTATGTAATTATTTATATTTTTGTATATTATTATTATTATATAGACAAAAATAAGTAGGTGTGTTTATGAAAAAAATATAAATTAATTATCTACCTGTTTTTCCCAAGTAAAAGTACTCTTAAACTAAATAGTCTTTCTAAAGAATGGATCTTGTCTATTTGATTGTCGTAAACATCCAGAAACACTAGTTTACCCAAATCGAGAGGTGATAATCCAGACAGGCTGTTTATTAAATTATGTTGTAGTGATAATAGTCTCAAGCCTGGTTCTCCAACGATATGAGGAATAGATGACAATCCTCTCCTGAAAGGTTCGAACATATCACAATTAAGAGAACATAATTAATATGTTTCTTCTGTAATTAAAGAAGGTAATCCTCTGAAACCAATAATTTTGATTAATATTTTGTTAGAATAATATAAAAATAATAATATACAATTACTTTGTCATAATAAGTTCCAGCTCATACTAATCATTAATATTTTAAAGAAACGTAACGTAACATCTAGATATCTTATTATCAAATCTTCTACTGAGTAACTACCACCACACTGCGATCGCCAACCAGCAAACCAACCGTGGCGATTATGGTAATATGAATATAATCCCAAGGGCCCGGTCTCCAGTTCCCGGCGGTCCTGCTAGTCTTGACCATAGCAGGGGTTGCGAAGAATCCTCACCCGACCAGGCTACCACAAACAACGACCATTGGCCTTTTTTTAGTGGAAGATTTGGTCAACATCGCTCGAAAGCATTGGTTGCAAGCAGCGCAGAACCGATCGTCGTGGAGATTTTTGGGGGAGGCCTTTATTCAGCTTGTTTTCCTACCTGTCTAAAGTTATTCTATCCGGTAGTCGATCCTTTTCTTGTGGTGTCCGTGATAGTTGCACCTTTCCCTCTCCCACCGCTTGTAAGTTAACCATATCATCTCTGACGTCATCTTTATGAAGAAAGTCATTTCTGAGAGGACATGAAAAAATATACCACATGATTATTATCGAACAATTCTACCTGAATATCGGCTTCGTAACAAGAACATTGAGTAATTGAAGTAATAGTCAAGTGACCTTATTACTCCAGAGAAACAAAAATACCTACAGAATGAGATTCAGAATATAAGTAGAGAGTAACCTAAATACCAAAATACCAAATTTTTAAGAAATAAACTCCGAGTCTCTCATTGAAAAAGAAAATCGATCCAGTAGCTATGTCTTGGAACATATAGGTACTGCAATATTAACGTATATCTGTATTTTATATATCTTTTTCTTTTATTAAGTAGCAAAATCGGACGACTTCAGACAAATTTAAAGCTAAAAATAATTAGGAATCAAACTGCAGTTTCGTTTACTTTCGCCGTATCTAATATTTGAAAGTAGGTAGGTATGTAATATTGGTAGTCGTGCAAATTATGATTACTCAAATACCCTGTTAGTGTTGTATGTGATCGCGTAAGCGCAGTCCTTGGATCGGCAATCGCAGGTTTAATTTGTAGGAAAAGTCGATTATCTCCAGCAGCCCCTTGATCTATAGGAGTATTTGTATCGAGGGATTGAGCAGATCGTCCTCTTGTGCGAAACGATATTTTTCTAATCTGTAGAGATAAAATATTATATCAATGCACTTGCAGGTAACTTACCTAATCTATGTAGTAGTCATGAGAATATAAAACAATTTGCATATTATAATATTGCATAGACAGAAAAAAAAAACCCAAAATCATATTAGAGACTTACATTTCCGCGATTGTATGTATGCATTACAAATATACACTATTATCTACGTGTAGAAACATATATAATTGGCCCCGGTTTATACAATTTTATTTTAGTAAAATAAATTCGTACAAAAGGCAGTTTTGGTCCATTTTATTTGTGACAAGCCGTCGCTTAGTTACAAACAAAATATCATTCAATAAGGTCATCACAGATATTGAACTTCGTTCTTATGTAGTATTATATATTACAATTCTATGCACAAAGCAGTATAATTTTATAGCTCGTTTCAACTACGACATTCCCTGAAATATTTCAGTAACTACTAAAACTTATATAAAATGTAGGTGCATGTATATGTAAGTTACTGTTTTATGATCTTGGCATTTCATTTTAATGAATAAGACCATATAATATCTATCTGGATCCGTTTAACATCGTCTACGTCACATTTTCCCTGATTTTGCAACATTTTTCTTTCCAGCTACGCTCCTATTAAAAAGAGGGTGATGTTATAAAGCGTATAGTATTCCTCGATAAACGGGATATCCCAACACTAAAACAATTTATAAATGCCGGAGACTTGTGCCGTTTAGAAAAATAATCACAAAACTTTACATCTTTATAATGTTAGTAAATGATGTGTAGAAGATCGTATTTTAATGTACTGTTTTTTTTGTGTATGACAATGGAATGGTGCACCCGCCTTCGCTAACGGTTTACGCTGGCAGGGCACCAGTGGAGGATGACAAGATGAGCATGAGGTCAGGTCAGTTAGCCCATCGTGGCAAATTCACCAAGAATTCATCACGATGGTTTCCAGGAGGAACCACGTGGAGGTCGACTTAATATGGTACATTGTTAGCAATGGGAGTTACTAGTTCCCATTGCTAACAATCCCCTTCCCCCCTCTTAATGTATTTACTGGTACAAACACTTACACTGATCCTCTTGGAATTATGGGGAATTCGAATTTCTGATCCTAAGACGGACCTATTGCGAGGGAGTACAAATTACAATCCCTGAATGGTAGGCATCTGGGATGATAATCATAATAATAATAAAAGAGCTTTTATCGTAGCGCTGATGTACATAATTCCGTGGTTGAGAGTATCTAAGAATAACGAGACTGGTAGGATTGGTTTGTTGCATTTGTGTTACTTAAAATTTCACGGAGGTGTCTGGAGGTGCTTTTATGCTTTTTATAAGACATTGCGTGTAGGTTTAGAAATCTGTGACTATTTTACACAGCAAATTTACACAGTGGTCACGGCGCAGTTTGATAGTTGCGATCCTTTGATTTTCTTTTAGAACAGAAGAAACTTGAATGTTTTACTATTATCTGAGAATCATGAGACAGTGTCAAATCGAAATCTTTATGTATACACAGAATTCGATTTGTATTTGGAACAGTCAAATGATTAATAGATAATCACATATTGATATCAAAATAATTAATTATTGCAATTATCTTATTAGTGCAGTCACGAGAGTGGGTTGAGGAGTAGGACATTCACAAATATTTTTTAATGAAAAATAGACCTTATGCTTCTTAACTTTAAAATTCATTTCAGTTCCTACTTAGGAAATATACTTTACATTTTGTACAACGCCATCTAGTTAACAATACATGTTAATAATATTGTATATAATAAGTTTTATATTCAGTCAATCCGTCATTAACTCTGTCTGATTTTCTTCAAAAGCCGTCAATCAATCAGTCAACAAATCAAAACAAAATAACATCGCAAGACAAAAATAAATATTATTGAAAATTCCTGCAAATATATATTTTTTAAAGAGTTTTATGTATAAATGTTCGTATAATATAATAAAAAAATTGTTCTATAGTATAAGTCCTTCCGATTATAAAATGGTTCGACATTTTCCAAATCCATACGAGGATTACAAGCCTGGTGCCGATTTAGCTATCAAAAAAGAAGAGATCATAAACCTTATTAATGAACACGTAAATAATATTCGCAGACGTCTGCAACCTATACGGACAAATGTCGATGGTGGACTGTACGTCGGGATTACCGGAGTATCTTTTATGTTTTATTATCTGTCTAAAAATTCTCTCTTGTCAGAGCTAAAACGTAATTATCTGGAGAAAAGTCTAGAGTATATAAAGCCAGCTTTAGAAGTATCGGCTGGAGACAAAACATCGTTTTTACTGGGTGATGCTGGTACATATGCTTTGGCTACCGTATTGTATAAAGAATTGGGAAATGACCAATATTCAGAGATGTTGGGAGCATATAAGTCTCTTTATAGTTTATATTTGAATCCAAAGTTTCTAAAATGTGGTGGAGACGAATTCTTTGTTGGCCGAGCCGGATACTTGGCTGGGGCTCTGTGGTTAACCCGTGAAATACAAACACAAGTCTTTAGTAATGAAGAACTGTACAAAATTTGTGATATAATAGTGGCATCAGGTAGGGAATATTCAACAAAACACAGGAGTCCTTCCCCTTTGATGTACCATTATTATAAAACTGAATATCTTGGTGCAGCCCATGGTATCAGTTTCATCTTACAGATGCTGTTGACTGTGCCTGGGTACTTGGATTACAATAACTCGGCAGCTAAAGATATTAGAGCTAGTGTTGACTTTATAGCTTCATTGCAGACCGAAGAGGGTAACTGGCCATGCTGTATGGAAGAGATAGGACTAAGTGACTACAAATTAATTCATTGGTGCCATGGTGCGCCTGGCACTGTATATTTGATGGCAAAGGCTTATCTTGTTTATAAAGATGACCGCTTCTATCATGCTTGTGTCAAAGCAGGTGATGTTGTGTGGCGAAAAGGATTACTGCGCAAAGGTCCTGGCATCTGCCATGGAGTGGCTGGCAATGGATATGTATTCTTGTTGCTATATAGAATAACAGGTGATGAAAAATACCTACATAGAGCTAAACTATTTGCTAATTTTATGAATACAGATGAGTTCTTGAGAGATGCAAGGCAACCTGATAATCCTGAGAGCTTGTATGAAGGCACAGCTGGTACTGTCTGTTTCCTGGCAGACCTCTTGATTCCTGAAAAAGCAGAATTTCCATTCCAGGATGTCTTCTCGATCTATTAAACTGTTTAGATTTGTACTTTATACATGTTTTGTTAATTATTTATTACATAATTTTGGTTAAAATAGATTTAATGCTAATAATTGCTGTAATTTTATTGTCAATACCCTCATTTTTTATTCCAATATGTTGTTGACAGTAATGAAGCCCATTTAACCATTACCATGCTTACCTTGATGTGTGTAGGTACTAGTTTATTCTACCTAGAACTTCCAATCATGCATTTCGGTTACTTTATATTACATTTGTTTTCTATTGCAAACAAAAATATTATAATAGATTTTCTCACATACAAACATTTAAATAATATAGTCATTTTGCATTGTAATCGGCCAAGTGATATAATATACATTCAGAAATTGTTTTATAAGAAGAATATTCAAGTAAAAACATTAGAAATTAGGAGCAATAATACATCATACCAAATTAGTAGTAATAAATCTAAAGTTGGAATAGTGCTGGATACATCATGTGATGGCTGGTCACAAATTTTTACTAGTTTTGTGACTGAAAATATATTTAAAACTTTTATTTGGACAATAATGACTGATAATCTATCAGCAACTGCTCATGTACTAAATCAGCAACCAATAGATATTGATTCAGATGTGATAATTGCTTGTAGAAATGGGGAAATATATCGTCTTTATGAAGTGTACAATACGGGATATTATTCTAATGGGACCTATAAATTAAATGAAGTAGGATTTTGGGACAATGAAATTATCATTAATAAATCATTCAGACGTGATTTGAGCGGTGTTATCTTGAAGTGCCCAGTGGTAATAACGGAGAAGGTGGAGAATGAAACTTATGTTGATTACTTAGTGAAGTCAAGGAAACCACACATTGATAGTTTGCACAAGCTGAAGTTTTTTACTATGCTGTTGTATTTGCAAGATATGTATAGTTACAGGTACAATAATGTTTTGTTCACAACACAACACTGTATACTAATAGAGTTTTGTGGTGCTGCTCGCGTGGAATAAAGCTTTTTACTGTTGATAATCTAGCATCTTAAAGAATTTTAAATCTTTTAAGTATTTACTTGGTGTATACATTAGGTACAAACAAGCAATGACATATGTGTAGAAAAAGTACTAATTTTTTCTTGTAAATAAATCGTTATCAATGTTTTAGATTTATTTCCAAGGTAGACTATAAAGTCACATGCAGTCCCGCATATTATATTGCTATATGTATGTATACTAACCAGCTTACTTTGTAAAATATTTCATTTCGGGTGTCAGCTTGTTTCATAAATAAAATCTAAAATTGTATGTGTAAGGTTGTCTTGAAATTGTTTCCAGCAAAAGGCCGCCTTGTCCTGTATTCTAAATAATTGTACCTATATTATGTCATTGTATAAGGTAAATAAAGCATATTCTATATATTTATTAATTTATTTTTAGTTACGATTTCAAACGCGTTCTTTCCTGGGGTTACAACCGTAACGGTAGTTTTGACGGTCTGGTTGGAGCGCTACAGCGTCAGGAAGCAGATCTGAGCGGTAGTAGTCTGTTCTTCAGATCTGACCGAGCTGCTTTCATAGATTACATCATAGAGACGTGGACATCCAGGTATAGTAGGGATTTTTGTATGAATGATTACCGTCAGCGCAGGAGGGCGCAGTGAAGGATGATAGGTTGAGAAAGAAGTGTAGTCGGCTATTCGTCCGTCGTATTTTTTTTATTCCCCAGGAATTAACCACAGCTGTGGAAATGAGAACAATCATCATCGTATCACAACTTAGATTCCGGGGTGCGGAGGTAGTAATTTGGTACATTGCTAAAAACGAGTGCCACTAATTCCTGTTATTACTCTTCTTACTCCCTTAAAACTGTTTTTGACCATTTTGAAAGCTGCTCTCTGTTTGTTATATAGGTTATGTCGTGATGTATACCAATGTACCATGTCAAGTTGACTTCCACGCGGTTTCCCCTGGAAACCATCAAGATAAATTCCTGGTGAATTTGCCTAACTGACCTGACCTCATGCTCATCTTATCATACTCTACTGGTGCCCCGCCAGCTTATACCGTTAGTGTTATCATTCCTAAAAAAAGTCATGATGTTTAAATATTGTATAATTGGGTTAAAATAAAATAGTCATTATTTTTTATTATATGCATTGAATTATTATTTATTTGTTATTTAAATGATAACCAGAAAAAATACTCTGGACTGCAATGGTAATAAAAACCATCAAGAATAAAATAAACAGACACGTGGGGAGGTTGGTACTTTCGTATTTTCTTACGAAAGGCTACAATCGAATAATAGCTCTAACTATCCCATCAGTCATTATCGTCGTGACGAGTCAAGAGATGAAAAGTTCTATTAACCTTTCCTCACTTTCTATGCAGAGTCGATAGAGTTCTTCTATGTAGAGTTGTATTGATAGAAAATGCTTCAGTTTTACTCGGTAGAAATCTGTCGTTCATTGTTTTTTTTTTAAATTTAGGAGTACAAATAATAATAATAGTAATAATCTCAGGACAATTCACACAGAGCCATCTAGACCCAAGTTAAGCTAGCTAAAGCTTATGGTATGTGTACTAGATAACTGATACATATACATAGATATTTTTTTTTGTAAATACATACATATTATACATAGAAAACACCCAGACCGATACAAACAATCATACTCATGAATACAAATGTTTGTGCCATGCGAGGAATCGAACTCGCGACCATCGGTCGTAAAGCGGTGTGCTTGACCGCTAGACCACCGAGGTCGTCAATGTGTACTTGTTACTGTTTCACGAAATAAATTCTTGACAGGTTTGAATGAAATTTGCTACACTAATAAATCATACCCTTTATTACCGAATATATTTATTTATGAGTTCAGGATCACAATAGTGAGCATGTGTGTAGCTCCGTGTTGGCTTCTTAATTAATTTCACACTTCCATATTTACATTACATCTAAAATTAAATTTACTGTAAAGATAAATATTACCAATTTAAACTTTTATCTACAAATTTATAAATTGGTACCGAATTTTACCAGATATGAAGTGAATACAGTCAGGAATATAGTAGCGTAAACACAACATTCGTTATACAAATAAATTAAATTAAACACTTATAGATATAGGTATCAGGGTATATAGCTAGCAATAAATTTAACATTACTTCCTGCAGGCAATGTTTTATATTTCGTCATCCAAAACATCCAGGAGCCTTTTATACAATTTACACGAGACCGTTGACTCCTGAAGTATGGTATTGTATACTAGGCATGCTGGTTGTATCGGCTACCATTTTGGGCCTGATGTTTAAGTTAAAAACGCAAAGAACAAACGATGCAGAATCCTCATTCAGTCTCGCCATCTTGTTTTCGTGGAGTGCTATATGTCAACAAGGTAAATAATAAATAAAATTAATGTTAAAAAAGAATAAATTTTCTTAAACTTACACAGAGACCTTTAGTTCCAAAATAAGCAAAGCTTGCAGTTGCAACTTTATAGTGCTTGTATCTACTTAGGTGCGTTAACAAATGTGGACTAATGACCCCATTACTAGCAATGCACCATGTCAGGTTGACCTCCCCTGGAAACCATCGTGATAAATTCTTGGTGAATTTGTCACGACTGGGCTAACTGACCTGACTTCATGTTCATCTTATCATCCTCCACTGGTGCCCCGCTAGTGTAAACCGTTAGCGCAGGCGGGTGCACCATTTCATTATTATCCATAAAAAAAAACAAGGTCAGTGGTCTAAGGATTTAGCACATTACATTTCGATAGTTGCGGGTTTGACTCCTCGAACAATACAAACATTTACATTCACGAGTATGATTGTTTGAATTGGTCTGGGTGTTTCCTATGTACTGGCCAGTAAGGTATCATAAGTTCACGTATTTATTCTAGGTACAAACTAAAATAAAATATTTCACAGGCATGGGCATACAAAGCCGTACCATGATGGTGTCGATGAAGATAACGATACTGGTTATATTCGTGTATGCTTTGACTTTATACCAATATTACAATGCGATCGTCGTCTCGACGCTGCTACACGAGTCTCCCAAGAACATTAGAACGCTGGAGGATCTTTTGAAGAGTAACATTAAGGCCGGCGTTGAAGATGTTCTATACACTAAGGATTATTTTACGGTTGATTTATTTATATATTTTTTATTATGATATTTATTTTTTTTTGCTCCAAATACAGAAAACATTTTTATAGTATAGGCGACAAACAAACCTGCGGTTTACCTGAAGTATCATTATCATCATCACCAGATAAATTGCACGTTAATGAATTTTCTTAAGAAGGTATAAGCTCTCTTTTTGATGTTTATCAAAAAGCAAACGAAGTCGGGGATTACACCTAAAGTAAATACCTGATAAACTGTTAGTACTATGGACCCCATTGTACCTTGTGAGGTTGATCTTCACGTGGTATTCCCCCTGGAAACCGTCGTCATGAATACCTTGTGAATTTACCACGATGTAGGTCATCGTGGAGGAGGATGGTAAGGTCAGGTCAATGACCTGACCTCATGCTCATCTTATCATCCTCCACTGGTGCCCCGCCGGCGCAAACCGTTAGCATAGCCGGCTGCACCATTCCATTAATATACATAAGTAAAAATACCTAATAAACTTATCCACAGCGTACAACAGACCCCATAGCATTAGAAATGTATAGCAAGAAAATTGCTACCAAGAATCACTACAACTTTTTCGAGCCATCGTACGGCATGGCACTCGTTAAACAGGGTGGCTTCGCTTTGCACGTGGACAGCGTGGTGGCTTACAGGATAATGAGAGAAACATTCACAGAAAGAGAGAACTGCGAGCTTCAGGAGATAGAAATGTACCCGCCGCAGAAAATGGGCGTGGCCGTTAAGAAATGGTCCCCATATAAAGAACAGATCACTTATGGGTATGTACATATTTGTGGCTAATATAATTATTTTGGAATTGTAATGTCATATCATTATTAAATAAAATCATCACAATTATGACTAAATTTCTCTGCACGTAAATAGGTTGTTATTTAGGTATTCAAATTAATGATTTCTTAGGGGATCGGCATGGAGGTCGGCCAATATGATAAATCAAATAAAAGATATTTCTTCTCTTGGAGGACATTATAGCCGCTTATGAACGTCAATCTTTGAGAAGACCTGGCAAGAAAATCAATTTATTTATTTTTAAAACCAGTTTATTTACATTGTGACCTTATATAGGTGTATATGTCTAATATTCACAGAAAATCCCTTGCATGAACTACTATTGCCATGCCCATCTATCATTCGTTATCAGTTCACAATTCTAAAAATCCCCTTCTTCACAATTCAGATAATTTGGTAATACCCTATTTATAATCTAATTATAGATAGGGTATCTATAATTGCTATTCTAATTATGCAGTATTCGCAAGATGTTTGAATCTGGTATCCTCCGCCGTCTGAAGTCCGTGTGGGACGTACCGAAGCCCCCATGCGTGAGTACCCCAGACAGCAGCGTGTTCTCCGTGTCCTTGCGAGAAGTCTCCATAGCCTTCATCTGTCTCATCGTGGGAGTTATATTATCTGTGTTTGTACTTATGTGCGAAATACTTGTACATAGAGTTAATGGGAAACGCGTGGAATTCAGAAATTGATTATTTTTCATATAAATTGTAGTGGCATATTGGCAGTAGTATGTAATATTATATTATCTGTGGCAGTAGCATAACAAGCCTCAGTAATGAGCAGCTTCGGATCTTAATTTTTTTCGAGGGCCGAAAACTAAAGCTCCCCAGCCCTACTCCTTCGTCCACGTTTGTACAATATACATATATATATTAACATACAATTTGTCCAATTTGTATTGCTGTTAATTATTGAGCAATTTTCAAATATATTCAACACAAATAATTTACTTGGCGTCTCAGTGGTCAAGTTCTCAAAGATGCATTAACGATGATTTGTGTATTCACCTGCCAAGTTCGAATTTACCGCCCCCAGAACATGCCACCCAGGGCATGGGCCCCGTGTTGCCCCCCCCCCCCCCCTTGGTTCCGAGGCTGTTAATTACAAAAAGATTGTTAGTTTAAAAATAAAATCCATCAACCCATCTCTCGGTTTATTTATTGTATTGTTTATCTGGATACATATTTTGTAGCAAGGAACTGTTACAAACTTATTCGGTCGTGTGCAAAATTACAAAAGATCACAAAATCAATCTTTTCTCTATTTCAATTAATAATTGTGGGTAGTGACAACACTACACTTTTGCGGAGTAATTAAAGAAATCTGTATATATAAAGTATGTTCTGACTTGCAGTATAAATTACATTTTACATTGTGTAAAAAAATTCAAAAGTAGTTTTTTTTACACAATGTAATTGTTCTGTTTTTTTTTCAAATTGCAATGAAATTTGTACCTAATTTTAGAAAAAAAATAGGTACGGGTTTAATAAAGATAACAGATTTTCAGATGGCATGCAAAAGAAGGTCGTAATTCTTAATAATTTAGCTATTACAAAAGACAAATGCTCCACTGTAATAGCTACTCGGTAACTCTATGGCATTTTCTCGGCTTAATACAAGCTGTTGTAATTTATTTTCTTAATAACATAAGTGTATCATTACATGATGTTTTGTATAAACCGTAACTTGCGATAATTGCCTGTGACTGGCAACATTACAACAACAACAAAAAAAAAAGTGGCATAATATATCTATGGGAATTCTGTCAGTCAAGAATGATGAGTTACTATTAAACTATAACTATAGTATCAGTTGTAAAGAGATACCAATCCGAATTGCCGTGATTGTAATAGCAGAAATACGAATGCAACCATAGCAAAAGTATTACAGTAGTAATAATTTTCTGTTTTTAAACTCAGAGACTGATATTAAATGCTGTATGCATATATAGCAATACCCCGCGTATTGCTGTATCGTAAATCTTTCTTTTAGATGATTAGTTTAACGTTTTCTACGAAGTATCATCAACATTTTAAGAATCGCAAAAAGCTGGAAACTTACGGAATACCAAATTTGTCTCTTGAGAACAAAAATAGATTCTGTAAATTTTTACCTACGAAATGGGGAAATTTCAGGCATCTCATTCTGACTTATATGTATATCTATTAAAAATATACATGGATTTTACATATTAAAATAATCACGTGACAGCAATCTGTTACATTCAGAAATAATTGTCAATTTACAATCCATATAGGTATGGGAAATTATTGACAGTTTCGTGAATACTATCTCAGTTTCGGAACCTATAGTTTGGACTATTCGTGTACTGTGCGACCAACTTATTTGAACATAACGTTGTTTTGCGATATAATTAAATTAGTTATCCACGACCGAGCGAAGATCAGAAGTAGGAGATGTTAGAAGACTGAAATTTAGGTTTGCAAAAATTTAAAGTAAATAAAAAAATGTATTAGGGTGGAGCAACCTTATCACATAAGGATTTAAAAAATAGTTTACATCCTATTCTGATACCTACTGAATTTCACAAAACTTCATAAGAATCGGTCATGCTGTTTCGGAGAATTTTGTATATTATACAACTATATATGTACACATAACTACTTCATTACCGAATATACAATATATTGTGTTCTGCGGAATTATTTAACATTATCTCTATAACTACATTCTACCATCGATACGGAATCATCTTTCATTTTAAGACCTAAGTGGTCACGGACAGTGCTTTCAGACGAGTTTCCTCTGACTACTTAATGGACTATTTTTCTCTATAGACTACATTTCAAAATTATATTAAGGTTTGTTAAGGCACCGCGCCTTTTGGTGTCCAGGAAAATAAATAAGTTACGCTAATATTAAAATAAACATCCGCTAATTTAAGGGTTTAATTGAAAGGATAAGTTGGCCGCATTGTATATTTAATATATATATATATATATATATATATGGGATGACACTATAATACAACTCTCATGTAAGGCCAAGCAATCAAACTTGCTCTAGTAGTTTTCTATTGTATATTCTTTATATATTTATAATGCAGCATCTGGAATATTCTGACCGGCGCCGCATACCAAGCGAACCATTAAAACAACCAAGTTGCAGCGAAAGAAACATAAAATACCTAAAATATATTTATAATACAAGTACTAATAACTAGACGTGTGCAATATAATGAATTCTAGTTTTGTTATATTTTATATTGTATGTAATTAGTGTTATATTGAAAATGTCAATAAACTAATTGAGCGTTCTCTAGTGTTACTGATTCAACAAATGTTAATTTTTAACATGCTTGACACTTTAGTTGTCGACTTAATGTACAGTATTTGTTCAAACAGTTACAGCAGTTTCGTACTTGGTTGATTATAGTCCGGCCGCTCATGGTCGGGATCGAATGGCCGATGTTCGGGATCTGGGCGATGTGATTTTGAACTGACGTACAATTTATATCAACTGATACGACCCAATAAACAGCGCAGTTTGATGTGGTTTGACTTTTAAAAACTATTGTTTTATATTTGTTAAGTAGTTAATAGTTTTAGCCCAAAATATATGTTTATTGTTATTGTTGTTGGAATAATTATTAATGTCTCTTGTAAATAAGGCAAATAAAAGTTAATTAGAATTTTGCCGTAAATTGTACGTCAGGTAAAGTTACATCGCACAGTCGACCTGTCTGAAACGCAAACTCTGAGCGGCCGGACTGTAATTTTTATTTCTTCATTGAACACTTGAATAAAATTCTAAAGCTAGCGACAGACCAAATTATTACCGAATCTCTGGCAAGTATCATTTATGTCTAAGTCTACCCTCTAATATTACAATCAATGATAGGTCAGTCGTCAGTATAAAATCCACTAATTGTTGTATGTAGATTACATTATTATGCATATACAATCATGGCAAAATGACTTAATAATAAAATGTCTAAAAGTTTGTAAATAAAGTAATGAATAAATTGCACTTTCAATAAAAACAGTTTCGTATTTATTGTAATAATTAAGTGTTAACTAAATATAGTAAATCATCGAGGCTACGACGGAAATAAATGTAGCAAACAATGAAGTTAGCTGATCTAACTTCACACTGCTGTGTATATTTCTTGCAGCAATAAATAAAAGTATTGGTTTTGTGATGCATAATAAACCTTATATACAATAAAATAGGGACCAATTTATATTACGGTAAGTATTTCAAATTTGAACACAAACCGTCACAATAATAAAGTAAAACTTGCCTTTATTAGACGTTGAACACATACTTAAGGAAGGTTACATAGTATCTGTTTATAGACAGCTTAAATTGAAACACTGCTGAATAAAAATTTAACGCGCAACTAAATTCCGTTTTCGAGATTTCTTACTGTTATTATATTATATTTATTCTGATTATTTTCTGTGTTACCATATTACAAGAACTTCGACATCACTCATACAGAGTCACTATCTCATATAATATTAAATATGTTTGTGGTTGCGATAATTATGTACTAAAAAATGTTACCTTTTACACGTGTGCTATGAGAACGTTTTAAATATATTTTGTATAAGACCATAAAGGTACGTAACTTGGAGATTATAAGATATAGGGTCATAGAATATTGAATGGTATGTTTGTGGAGTAAGGCTTGGTTTCGGTTGGCCGCGACGAGGGCGGTGGGGGCGCGGGGGGCGGGCGGGCGACGGCCAGCGACGCCTTTCACCGCTCTTCCAGCATCACTGTCTCTTGAGGGTATAACTTGAGTGCCTGCAGTGTACTGCTATGAGATTCTGTTGTTAACTGCAAACACATATTACACTTAAAACCAATACTACTGAACAAATATAATGTTACTAATACATATTATAAATAAATATGACATTCAAAGTTAAAATAAAATAGGGAATGAAAGAATGTGTGGAAATATGTAATTTTTTAAGTTCTAGCCTCAAGAATTATGTATGAAAAATTACGATGGAACTGTTTTCTTTGGCTTTTTTGGGTTAGGTTAGATTATGACAGTAAATCAAATAGTTTGAAACTTACGTCTCTTCTAGGCCAGCTAGATATAACTTTATAATTTTCTTGTGGGTATCCTTTTGATGCGAGAAAATCTAACAGCGCCTGTAAAAAGAATAGGACATACTTATATTGAGATTAATACATTAATGACTAAATAGAATAGAATAGAAAATAATTTATTAAAATAAACTTAATTTAAGCACATTTGAACAGTCATAAATTTTTTTTAATCTACCGTTCATTAGGAAAGCTGTCTCATGGCAAGAAGAACGAGCAAGAAACTTGTGTTTGGTTCTTTTAAATAAATTTTATATAAACTTGAAGGTATAGATACTACCTATTCATTTAGTTTAAACGTCCCGCGGGCCGTGTGTGGTGTGTGGTGTGTGGTGTGTCAGTGAGTGCGTGGTACCTGCAGCGTGTCGTGGGGCTGGAACCGCCGCTCGAGCAGGTCGTGGTGCGGGGGCGGCAGGCGCACCCTGATCCGCGCCACGTCCCGCGGGCCGTGTGTGGTGTGTGGTGTGTCAGTGAGTGCGTGGTACCTGCAGCGTGTCGTGGGGCTGGAACCGCCGCTCGAGCAGGTCGTGGTGCGGGGGCGGCAGGCGCACCCTGATCCGCGCCACGTCCCGCGGGCCGTGTGTGGTGTGTGGTGTGTGGTGTGTCAGTGAGTGCGTGGTACCTGCAGCGTGTCGTGGGGCTGGAACCGCCGCTCGAGCAGGTCGTGGTGCGGGGGCGGCAGGCGCACCCTGATCCGCGCCACGTCCCGCGGGCCGTGTGTGGTGTGTGGTGTGTCAGTGAGTGCGTGGTACCTGCAGCGTGTCGTGGGGCTGGAACCGCCGCTCGAGCAGGTCGTGGTGCGGGGGCGGCAGGCGCACCCTGATCCGCGCCACGTCCCGCGGGCCGTGTGTGGTGTGTGGTGTGTCAGTGAGTGCGTGGTACCTGCAGCGTGTCGTGGGGCTGGAACCGCCGCTCGAGCAGGTCGTGGTGCGGGGGCGGCAGGCGCACCGATCCGCGCCACGTCCCGCGGGCCGTGTGTGGTGTGTGGTGTGTCAGTGAGTGCGTGGTGGTACCTGCAGCGTGTCGTGCCGCTCGAGCAGGTCGTGGTGCGGGGGCGGCAGGCGCACCCTGATCCGCGCCACGTCCCGCGGGCCGTGTGTGGTGTGTGGTGTGTCAGTGAGTGCGTGGTACCTGCAGCGTGTCGTGGGGCTGGAACCGCCGCTCGAGCAGGTCGTGGTGCGGGGGCGGCAGGCGCACACCCTGATCGCACGTCCCGCGGGCCGTGTGTGGTGTGTGGTGTGTCAGTGAGTGCGTGGTACCTGCAGCGTGTCGTGGGGCTGGAACCGCCGCTCGAGCAGGTCGTGGTGCGGGGGCGGCAGGCGCACCCTGATCCGCGCGCCCCGCGGGCCGTGTGTGGTGTGTGGTGTGTCAGTGAGTGTGGTACCTGCAGCGTGTCGTGGGGCTGGAACCGCCGCTCGAGTGTGTGCGTGTGTGTGTGTGTGTGTGTCAGTGAGTGCGTGGTACCTGCAGCGTGTCGTGGGGCTGGAACCGCCGCTCGAGCAGGTCGTGGTGCGGGGGCGGCAGGCGCACCCTGATCCGCGCCACGTCCCGCGGGCCGTGTGTGGTGTGTGGTGTGTCAGTGAGTGCGTGGTACCTGCAGCGTGTCGTGGGGCTGGAACCGCCGCTCGAGCAGGTCGTGGTGCGGGGGCGGCAGGCGCACCCTGATCCGCGCCACGTCCCGCGGGCCGTGTGTGGTGTGTGGTGTGTCAGTGAGTGCGTGGTACCTGCAGCGTGTCGTGGGGCTGGAACCGCCGCTCGAGCAGGTCGTGGTGCGGGGGCGGCAGGCGCACCCTGATCCGCGCGCCACGTCCCGCGGGCCGTGTGTGGTGTGTGGTGTGTCAGTGAGTGCGTGGTACCTGCAGCGTGTCGTGGGGCTGGAACCGCCGCTCGAGCAGGTCGTGGTGCGGGGGCGGCAGGCGCACCCTGATCCGCGCCACGTCCCGCGGGCCGTGTGTGGTGTGTGGTGTGTCAGTGAGTGCGTGGTACCTGCAGCGTGTCGTGGGGCTGGAACCGCCGCTCGAGCAGGTCGTGGTGCGGGGGCGGCAGGCGCACCCTGATCCGCGCCACGTCCCGCGGGCCGTGTGTGGTGTGTGGTGTGTCAGTGAGTGCGTGGTACCTGCAGCGTGTCGTGGGGCTGGAACCGCCGCTCGAGCAGGTCGTGGTGCGGGGGCGGCAGGCGCACCCTGTGTGTGTGTGGTGTGTGGTGTGTCAGTGAGTGCGTGGTACCTGCAGCGTGTCGTGGGGCTGGAACCGCCGCTCGAGCAGGTCGTGGTGCGGGGGCGGCAGGCGCACCCTGATCCGCGCCACGTCCCGCGGGCCGTGTGTGGTGTGTGGTGTGTCAGTGAGTGCGTGGTACCTGCAGCGTGTCGTGGGGCTGGAACCGCCGCTCGAGCAGGTCGTGGTGCGGGGGCGGCAGGCGCACCCTGATCCGCGCCACGTCCCGCGGGCCGTGTGTGGTGTGTGGTGTGTCAGTGAGTGCGTGGTACCTGCAGCGTGTCGTGGGGCTGGAACCGCCGCTCGAGCAGGTCGTGGTGCGGGGGCGGCAGGCGCACCCTGATCCGCGCCACGTCCCGCGGGCCGTGTGTGGTGTGTGGTGTGTCAGTGAGTGCGTGGTACCTGCAGCGTGTCGTGGGGCTGGAACCGCCGCTCGAGCAGGTCGTGGTGCGGGGGCGGCAGGCGCACCCTGATCCGCGCCACGTCCCGCGGGCCGTGTGTGGTGTGTGGTGTGTCAGTGAGTGCGTGGTACCTGCAGCGTGTCGTGGGGCTGGAACCGCCGCTCGAGCAGGTCGTGGTGCGGGGGCGGCAGGCGCACCCTGATCCGCGCCACGTCCCGCGCCGCCGCCGCCGGCTCCGCGGGCACTCGGGCTGCAGCTTCGCTCCGCGCCGCCTGACCGACGTGATCACGATAACATTTCGTATCAATTGCACGCATCATATATAAATGAGATAGCTTAACAAACGTACACGATCAATGATCACATCAAACATATTTCGAATCAGTTGCACGCATCATACAAACTAGAACATTTACCATGAGCTCCTAGATTGTCCGAACTCTGGGAGCTCATTAACATCATATTTTATCATTATCAAAAATATTTCATTTAAGTGATGTGAGTAGTTTAAAACAATTGCACGCCATAATATTAATATTAAGTTGTTACACTTAACTGAGTAAGATAATATCCATAATAAACAGAATTAAATGTTTTACCTCTTTCCTCGCCTCTTCTAATTGTCGTTCTGATTCAGCTCTTTCTAATTCTTGATTTCTTTCTAGTTCCTGTTGTTTTTTTATTTCTTCTTTTGCTCTGAAATATTAAAAATTAACTGTCAATACAATAAGAACCTAAAATATTTATAATTGTAATGGAATTTGTTTTTTTTCATTAGAACACTTTTTAAGTAATCATAGCCTGTGATCAAAGTGATAATGGTATGTTACATTCATAATAATAATAACTCTGGATAATGCACACAGCGCCATCTAGTTCCAAATAACCAGAGCTTGTGTTACAGGTACTAGACAAGTGATATAAATACTAGAAATATTTTTATTTTAGAAACCACCTAGACCGATATAAACCACACATTCATGATTTCACAGTGCAAGAAATTCCTGCTTGTCCCTCTGCCGCGCGTCTCGCTCCTTCACGCGTGCACAGGTAATATTACACACATTACTGTGGTAGATACCTGTCGGCCTCTAGACTGCGCTGGTAGGCCTCGTCCTGCTCGCGCTTGACCCGCTGCCGCGCGTCTCGCTCCTTCACGCGTGCACAGGTAATATTACACACATTACTGTGGTAGATACCTGTCGGCCTCTAGACTGCGCTGGTAGGCCTCGTCCTGCTCGCGCTTGTCCCGCTGCCGCGCGTCTCGCTCCTTCACGCGTGCACAGGTAATATTACACACATTACTGTGGTAGATACCTGTCGGCCTCTAGACTGCGCTGGTAGGCCTCGTCCTGCTCGCGCTTGTCCCGCTGCCGCGCGTCTCGCTCCTTCACGCGTGCACAGGTAATATTACACACATTACTGTGGTAGATACCTGTCGGCCTCTAGACTGCGCTGGTAGGCCTCGTCCTGCTCGCGCTTGTCCCGCTGCCGCGCGTCTCGCTCCTTCACGCGTGCACAGGTAATATTACACACATTACTGTGGTAGATACCTGTCTGCCTCTAGACTGCGCTGGTAGGCCTCGTCCTGCTCGCGCTTGTCCCGCTGCCGCGCGTCTCGCTCCTTCACGCGTGCACAGGTAATATTACACACATTACTGTGGTAGATACCTGTCGGCCTCTAGACTGCGCTGGTAGGCCTCGTCCTGCTCGCGCTTGTCCCGCTGCCGCGCGTCTCGCTCCTTCACGCGTGCACAGGTAATATTACACACATTACTGTGGTAGATACCTGTCGGCCTCTAGACTGCGCTGGTAGGCCTCGTCCTGCTCGCGCTTGTCCCGCTGCCGCGCGTCTCGCTCCTTCACGCGTGCACAGGTAATATTACACACATTACTGTGGTAGATACCTGTCGGCCTCTAGACTGCGCTGGTAGGCCTCGTCCTGCTCGCGCTTGTCCCGCTGCCGCGCGTCTCGCTCCTTCACGCGTGCACAGGTAATATTACACACATTACTGTGGTAGATACCTGTCGGCCTCTAGACTGCGCTGGTAGGCCTCGTCCTGCTCGCGCTTGTCCCGCTGCCGCGCGTCTCGCTCCTTCACGCGTGCACAGGTAATATTACACACATTACTGTGGTAGATACCTGTCGGCCTCTAGACTGCGCTGGTAGGCCTCGTCCTGCTCGCGCTTGTCCCTCTGCCGCGCGTCTCGCTCCTTCACGCGTGCACAGGTAATATTACACACATTACTGTGGTAGATACCTGTCGGCCTCTAGACTGCGCTGGTAGGCCTCGTCCTGCTCGCGCTTGACCCGCTGCCGCGCGTCTCGCTCGCGCTCCGCCTTCGCGTCCATGTCTCGTAACGAAGCGAACCGCTCCAGACCCTCCATCAGCCCGCCCAGCAACTCCGACACGCCCACGTTTCCTGACACATTCGTACTCATTATTGACCATACTATTTATTTTGTATGAATAAGTATTAAGTAGTTACTTATATAATCCGTAAATTTAATATCAAAGCATATTAATAATAACTCTGTAAAAATCAGCACCAATCCAATAAAGTAAACAGAATATGTTATTAAAGGTACATAAGTAACTTGTAAGTTTTACGACTCCACGAGACGCAGCATATCTATATTACGTGCCATTGACCGTTGAACTCCATATGGTTTCTCCCTGGAATCCATCGTGATGAATACGTGGTGAATTTGGCACGATGGACTAACTGACCTGATCTCATGTCATCGTACCAAATTGTATCATTCTCCATTAGTGCCCTCCCAGCGTAAACCGTCAGTGCAGGCGGGTGCACTATATACCATTATTACATATTTAAAAAAATGTAACCACTCGTTGCCATTCTAGAGGACTAAGACACTCCGATTATTCTTTAATTTCAATCCCTAATCACACCATACAATCAAAGTAGATATATGCAATATAATATTCATATACTTTATATATGCAAAATAATATGTGAATAACTTACCATTAATAACTGAATATATTTCAGTGTTAGACCGAACTCTCATAATAATGACTAGGGCCGGCAACCGGTCCATCGGGATGCTCCGTATCGTCATACTCGCAACCGGTCCTAATGCATTCGTCATTGAATTTAATAACCTGCAACAAGGGGTAAGGATATCATACGATATAGTATACTAAATAAAAGATAGTAATGGGATCCCAAGTAAGTAAATACAATTAGTTACAAAACATGCTAAAGTGACGTCAATGGTGCTGTTCATATACATAGGCAATGGTTACCACTTACCATCAGGTTGGTAGTTAGAATCCTTGCCAGTTTCTTTACGTAACAAAAAATACTCAATTACATAATAATAATATCTCAGGACAATTTACACAGCGCTATCGAGTTCCAAGCTAAGCAGAGCTTGTGTTATGAGTACTAGAGAACTTATATAAATACTTAAGATACTTTTTTTTGTACATACAGACCACTACTATATCTAGAAACAACTAATGAATAGAAACATTTGCACTATACGAGGAACACGCAACCGTTAAATTAAAATATATTTTTTAAGTTACTAATAAAAAAATCATGTATGTATATACAGTGATATGTACCTTCTATGATCATACATACATGTTATTATTGTCTGGGTGTGTGAGGTCCCAGCCGTAGACAACAAAATTTGTGGCGAGCGTTTGTAGCACAGCTTCGCAGCCTAACAGCTGCGCGCAGAACACATTCGATAGCACCGACTGCTCATGATGCAGGTACAACCCTAGCAGCTTCCTCTGAAGTGTTACAAATCTTATTTTAATGTTATAAACGCGAAAGTTTGTGAGTATGGATGGATGTTTGTTACTCTATCACGCAAAAACTATTGAACGGATTTTGATGAAACTTTACTGTAATATAGCTTATACATCAGAATAACATATAGGCTATAAAGTTTACGCGGGTGAAACCGCGGGCACTGCTAGTACATTATAAAATAAGATAATAAAATTAAGAGTTATATCTGTAAATACCCGTTATACTCGTGAACGGGTACTGCTTGTAGGGACTGGTCTGCTTTGATAACTATGACGGATTTATTGTTATTCAAGTATATTAACTTTGCCATTTGGCAGTTTGTGTTCACACAAAATTCTTCAAAATGTAATTCTAGTCAAAAGTGCAACACATAATATTTTTGCTCAGTCTTCTTGTGACGAGTCTGCGTTCCGAATGAGCGGTAGAATAACAAAAAACATGACTATTTAAAAGTGCTTATATTAAGTTTACTTACATAAAAATTATCTATTTATTTAATTAAAAGCAATTAGTACACGTTGTACTAATGTTACCAATACAAAAAACTAGCTTCCATAATATCTAGAGTTTTGTTTAAATCCAATAGGTCTACAAACAGATAGTTATAAATAATTGTTATTTTGAAATCACGATGATGAAGGCGCAGTTTCATCTATTACACAATAAAAATCTGAGAACAAGTACACTTTCTAGATGCTTCCCGAGCTAGTCCTAAATATGGCTGATTATTCATACCTCTTTGGCAGGCTTAAGGCAAGCCTCTTTGATTGCATCTTGTAGTGTGCCCTCGAAGAAATTTGGTGTGTTCGGTCCATATCGCGTGCGGAAACGTTGCGCAAACTCTATGCAGCCCAGCACTTCGTCCTCCACGTGATCAGACACTGTGAAAACATTATGAATAATAGTTTGTTAATAATACTTACTTACATCCTTCCTTCCTTCCTTCAAATAAGTAAAGGTGTATCCTTCATTACAGCGTATTTCGGGACCTGAGGGGCCCAACAGAATGTAACAGGATGTACTATTAGCGTTGCTACAAATGACTGAAGAAAAAAAAAGAAACGCAATTTTGTTTGTAATTTTGTGATATCAAAGGGGCCATGTCAACCTTTAATGCCGCAATTAAAACTACGCAACGGATTTTGAAGCGGTTTTTTTAATAGGTAGAGTGATTCAAGAGGAAGGTTTATATATATAATACATGTATATCTATGCGAAAGCGGTGCGAGTAGCTAGTAAAGTTATAAAGTGAACAGCTAGCTCAGTGTAGGTCTTCCGCGGTACTTAAAACATTATATGACTTGGCGACACATCCTTACCGCGTCACCACCCAATTTTAATGAAGCGTATACTATAATAATACTTACTGAGCGGCTGTAACCTCTCCGGGTGTACCAGATCTACAAATATATCATCTTCGCCAGTGAACGTATCGGCTGAATCTTCTATTTCTTCTATTGAACTGTTTTCACTATCTGAACTTTCTAGTATTATCTGTGAAATTTATTTTAATTTTACATCTATTCAAACATCATTGGTTCTTCAATAAGTGCGAACGATATTTTTCTGGAGGGATTGAAAATAAATTTAAACATTTAATCACTTAAGTATATATCTTTGAGACGGTTTAGTTAGTTATAAATAAATGATTTACTATAATACTTGCCCTTTCGTATTCTTTCTGTTTACTATTGCTAGGCGCTCGTTTGACTGTAAGCTGATGTTGTGGTTGGTCCAAACCCACCATCGCGAGGATTGTGCCGTCTAGACCCGAGACTGCAGGCCACCCCGTCCACATCTAATTCAATTTTCAGATAATTTACATGTATAATTTATAAATCAGTATGACAATGTGAAGATGGTATGCGAAAAACTATCAAAGTGATGATTGTAAGGTCTTTCTCTCTATTACCTCAAAAGTAAATATTATAATTATGTTAAGTGATGGTAAGCAGTAACTATCACCAATGTACATAAACAATATCACATATATTGCGTCATTAAGTGAGACCCGTAGTACCTCAATACGTGGTCTATGTAAGTTGTATTTCGATTAAAGGGCGAGATAAGGCAGTGAAAATACAGGATACGGACGCATGAAATCATAGTCCTCCAGAATGATAATGCAACAGCGGTTCCGACGTCACACATTGATAGATAGTTGTTAGTAATGCGGCTACCATTCAGTCATACCAATCAGGTAGTTTTCGATGCGGCCCCCTGAATCCATTGTGGTTAATTCCAAAATTAGCCATGATGGGCTAACTGGCCTGACTTTATTATGCTCATCCTATTATAATATAGACAACTATTTAATTATGAGCCTTTAAAAAACCATGCCCGACTGTATATCAGCGGCCTTAAGAATTCGTGTCTTCATAAACATATCATATATCATTGCGTCATACCATATCGTTATACAAAGGCACAGAAACACCGTCATTAGTGCTTTAGCTTACACTGAATAACAGCGCCGCAACAGTTTATTTAGTCATCCGAAAATAAATAAATAGTTAAGGATAACATACATAAAAACTTTAAAAAAGTGATTTTTGTACATCAGCAAGCACTGAATTTTGTTACAGTGCAATGTCAACTGAAATCTTTACGGTCATCGTTGTAATAATCATTATACGTAAAAGTAACTTATCCAATAAAAATGTTCAATCTAATGCAAAATTGTACTTTTTATTTTCTTGTGCTAGTTACCTGATGTCGTGCGGGTATGTCTGTGAGCGAGTAGATATCGTTCTTGACTTCCTGCACTGTCTTGGTGCCTGGATACGTGAGTGTGTAGTCTTTGTCGTCGTGTTTAATGCACAGTATGTACGATCTTGTTAGCCGGTCCGCCGCCCTGATTAAATATAGTACAATTGTAACGTTTTTTTTTTTAAATTATGTTGGCTTGGAAAAATAATGTTGGCCTTCAATATCATGATATAATATACTAATAAAATAAACTAGTTGCATTTTGAGTGATATGTAAATGTTTGATAAAATGTTAGGGTAAAAAATACACATACAATGGTCCAGATGAGAGGCTAAATTCAGAGAATAGAATCCATATTACATAGAATAAAAAAAAACCATCGAGCTCTAACAGTCGCGCGCGGGAGTCAATTAATAATAATATTAGAGTATATTTCACAAAGCGCCATCTACTTCTAAACGAAGCAGAGCTTGTACAATGGGTCCACACAACTAATATCAAATACCGTAATTGCATAAAAACAACAAGCAACACTTACTTATTAAGTGTTATTTGATGTTTTTTTTATGTAATATTATATTTACTTATTAATGCTATCGTAAAATATATCGAGCTCAGGCCGCTTCAAAACCAATAATGTGATAATATTACATACTCATCGTCCGCCATGAGTTGGTCGGCAGCTTTAAGCCTGAGCACTGCATTTGCAGCCAGTCCCAGACTGCCAAGGGTAGCGGAAGACGTGGCTCGAGAGCCGCCCATGCCGGAGATCTGTTGTCGACAGACTGGCACACCGCATACTGATTCTAGCCGTTTCTTTAAATCACCTGTGTAAAACAAGAGTATGACAGGGATCACCTAGCAAGTATACACTGTAGATTGAGTAGGTATGTATACTCATAAATCTAGAAGGAAACTGTTAGATTTATCTAAAAACATTTGCAAAAAAAAATACACACTGTCCTAGCGGAACCGTCGTCTGAGGGCGCGAGGTTGTTGTATGATTTGATTTATGGGCACTATTTTTATTGTCTAGTTTTGATTACTTAATATGTATTTATTGTTTATATTAGAGATAAAGTAGTAGAGTATTAGTGACCACTTACTGACTGTTGCCGCGCCGGACATTTTTATTTCGTGTATTTTATTATTAAAGTGAACTTGTAGCTCTACCATATCAGACGAATTATTTCTAGGAGACGAAGTGGAAGCCTGATTGCTATCTTCCCGATCTGGAATAAATCAATATTTTATTAATATCTCCAGGTTAACAATAACTATTTTTGCTTTAATATAAGTACTTTTAGAGTACACGATATATTTATTAGTGATTATTAGCTTTACACCATAAGTGAACAGCTTATTAACAATAGAGCGTGTGTAGATTGTTAGTAATAAGGAGTATAAACTTTATTTTTTTATACCAGTGTTGGCCTTCACGCATACTGTTCATCTGATGGTAAACGATTACCACCTATGCCTAAGACAAGCACACCGTTTTTCATCAGGGAGATAACTTCGGCCGGTGGATAGATTTTGGAAGAATCAAACGAAATGGTTAATTTGAAAATAGAGACAGCATACGATATGATTCCATAGACTTTGGGGAAGATTTTCATACATTAAAAAAGGAATGCCTGAAACAGCAAGTGTCTCGTGCGCTATGTCCATCAATGCTAGATATGAGATCTATAAGACGAAACTTCACGCGGTTCTACTTTTAATTCTTTACAATATTTAATACGAATTCACTAGAAATTAAGAAACCACAGTGGTACTTTCTAAATTTCTAGTAAATTCGTCAAGTGACCTTAATTCTGTGGTATGGATGGCAGTGACCATCTATTTACTAAGAAAGAAGAACATCGATTAATAACCAGGGGCATGGCCTTTTTCAATACATTCTGTGTACTATATACCAATTAATAAAATATATATTTTATACTCCATTAATTGCTTCAGTAATTAAGTTTTTTTAAAGGATTTCCAATTTTTCAAACGTTTACCAAAAATATATACATTCAAATAGGTGTAATTTTACATTTAAAATCGTGTCACAGTCTTAGTTACCATAATCCTCTGAAACGACTTTTATGATATTTTTTGACCGATTTTTATGATATTTTATATGCATATTCAATAGGCCTAAGAATCTATTTTTAATTTTTAGCCCCTAATGACCTTATCATTAGGGTTCTCCACTCCTAACACTTTTTTTATAATGTGGCATTAAAAATAAATACAACCCTAAATTTCCTTCTATCATCAACCCTTATTTTTCAATAGCGATTTTAATTTATATGGCAATAAATTTCTGTGGTCAGCTAGTAAATTATAAGTTTAAAAACTACAGTCCTTATAGTCTGTAAATTGAAACTGTAATGAACGAAACATATCTTTTTAAAGTCTTTTGCAGATGAGATAATAAATTATCACAATGTAAACTAAGTCTATTTCACTTGATAAACTTGAATGTACAGTACAAACACATCTGTGTCATACATTACACAAACCCATGTGCATTAATGTATGTATTATATGGTATATATTGCATATATTATATGGTACAGACATAAGAACTTATATCCTCATGTTGATGAAGCAATGATTTATTAACATTATTTTTATTATATTTTGTAAGCTCAAGTATATCATATATACTGTGTCACTTTATCATAAAATAAATTGATTAATTATTTTGTGCAACCAACATTATTTATTACCGACATATTTCTTTTTTATTAAGTTGAGAATAAAGGTACTCTTTTTTTGCCTTTAATGCCTTATTGACTAACAAAATATGTTACAAAAAGTGGACTTAATGCTACCGTATTACCTTCTAGTCAACCTTTGAGAAGTGCAGAGATATTTGCTAGATTATGACATAGCAATAAATAATTATAAATTAATTATTATCACAAATTACACATAAATATCTACATACAATCAAATTTGTCATTAATATATCCTTAATATGTGCCTACCTATATTAGTACACTTTATTAATCAACAAGCATATAAAAGTATGACACCCTTCTTTATATTTGACAATGACTAATAAACTTTACAACAAAGTTATGTGCAAATGCAAGGTTCGCTACTGGTGGTTTAGTTAGAACAGTGGTTCCCAAATAGTTTTTGCTGCATACCACTTCTAAAATGACCTCAAACCTTGCGTACCCCTTATTGTAGCAATGACTATAATATTATAAATATGAAAGTTTGTGAGTGTGTGTGTATGTTTGTTTTACTGATAGCCGCACACACTTTATGCAACGTCACATACCCCGAGGGGTATGCATATCACTTATTAGGAAACACCGAGTTAGAAGAATCTAACTTAATGATCTTTAACAATTTTCATTTCTGGTCAAATTCAAACAAAGATTGTTAAAGATCAACCCATTATTAGTATTTAAAATATGATTACCTGGTGGGTGTGTTTTTGGAGTTATCACAGATATATCATCATCTATCATTTCAACATCATGAGTGTCATCAGTCTGCTGGGTTGCTGCTGAGCTGTTTCCATCTTGTGGCATCACTCGGTTTATGGCGGACTGGATTTAAAAAGTTCTTATATTAGTGTGGTTCTTTTATGCATGCAAATTATAGGGTATAGAGACATAACATCTTAGTCCTTTGAAATTTGAATTTGAAAAAGAGCATTTTATTTAAGTAAACACTATTTAAACAAATATCCATGTTCAATATATATTAAACATATTTTAATATACATCTCTCAAGTGTCTTTTTTATTGCATTGTTACATTCAAAATACAGATTCAGCCAAGATAATGGCTAAAAAGATAACAATAATGGTTACCAAAGATACACATACATATTAAGGTATAAGACATACATTTAGAATTAACCATCAAAATAAATTACTAGTCTACTACTACTGGTGATAATATACAATATTATAATTATATTAAGATGATTATTACAACTACACATATGTATATAGTTTTATATAAAACATTTTTATTTTTATTTTACAAATGTAAGAATTTATGTCTTTTTGTGATATTAATAATAAATAATAAAATAATAATAATAAAACTCAAATTATCAATATAAGTTATATTTCATTAATGTTTTATTGTATAGTTATATTCAATGTTTTATCATAAAAAAAATTAATAGGGTTAAGATGTTTATATATAACATAATTCTTGAATATATAACATACAACTTAATTTGATTAACTTCTGCTGAATTCATATAAATTTATATAATTGAGAAAATGTGATATTAACACATGTAGGAATTTTAATATGACATTTTAGATGAATTATTTGCCAGTGTCAATGAGTTGAATTGTAATTGAGAGAATAAATCATATCAAAAGGTTTAAATAACTTTTCAGCTCATATTACTGTTACAAATAACATAGAAAAAATATATTTGTAACATAAGTTCAAGGTTACAATAAAATTAGTCAATAAAAGAAATAATAAATGAAACATTGATACATCACAGTAAATATTTTTTCCCAAGAAGAAATGCTAACTCATTACTTAAACAAAACTAGATTTGTCCTTCATATTGAATAGTATTGATGTTTCTGTAGTTTTTACACACACAAAAGGTTTATTGTTTAGTAGACATTATTATCTAGAAATTCATTAAATAATACAAATATCACATACCAATAAGTCCCAATTTGCTTCCTCTAAGTGGTATATTGCCTCTGCTAAATCTTCAATGGCTGTTATACCCTAAAACATAACATACACAATAGCAATGCTTTAGAATACAAATAAGTTGATTTTAACTTGTCATTTAGCTATTACGCATAAAACCTCATTATAAAGCATAGTTAAATATGTTACTATTGTTCTAGAATAAATTATATGAACGTAAATACGACTCAAGTTTATATTGACTGTGCACAAAGAACGTTCAGAGAACATTTTGACAATCATTGTTTCATCATAATTGGCATCACTTTTGTATATTATACGAATTTAATAGAAAGTACAGTTAAATCTATAATAAAAAAATATAAAAAAAATACTTCATGTGTAAAGTACAAAGAGTTTTATGAGATTTCCTAGTCACTGTTATTGTTAAATACATAACCTTCAAGAAATAGAAACTAGATTTATAGGGTTATAATGAATATTAAATTTTGTCAATATATGTGTAGATACCTGAAAATTTGCTAGAATTTCTTCTCTGTTTTCTGCCATTCTGATATTAATGAACTCAAAAATATTAGTACGACATTTAGTATTGCAGACAAATCACTCAAACATTAACCATAAACATATCTGTGTTGCCAGCCGACATAATACTAAAACTTCTTTGTCTTTTACAATTTTGTTACCGATTATTCGATTAAATATATCGAATGAAATCACCGATCAAAATCTAACGATTGCTATAAGATTATTCTATAATTTTTAGTGTCCGATATTTTATTCGTATTATTTACAATATGATAATATGTGTTAATTCTGGACATTTAAATATATGATTAGTCGTGATCTAAATATTTTGTCTATGCTTCGATATAAATTAATATGAAAATATGTACATAATAATATATACACATTACACACCTTTTGATGATTTTTAGTCAATTACGTTAATGCGATTGAAATTTACTGAATCATTATAAATGAACTTTAGTAAATAAATAAATAATTAATAGTAATACTTAGTGGGACTAGTATTAGATTACTATAATGTCTTTAATGCCGATACTGTCTTGTAGGACATTATTTATATATGTATGGAGGTTAATATACTATTAACGCAAAACAAAAATTAGGATTTAACTAATGTTAGATCCTAATGTTTATTCTGCGTTATACATTTTCAAAATAATGAATATAATCAGCCTAATTTGAGAAACGTAAATATTAATTATGTTTTTCAGACTAAAACAATCGCCTTACATGTAAATATTTTAGACGACGAATCGAATTTTATTCTATATCTGAGATAAACCGAAGTTCTACATAATATAATTCTGAGTGGAATCAAACGGTGTAACATAGGCTTAAAGTGAGTTGGAGCAAAGCCAAATTTGATGTTTGGGAGAGCAACCTCCCTTGGGGGATAAAATCAAAAATATATTACCTATATATATCGATGGACTCAGTAGTAGAGCGATATAACGTCTTACATCCGATGGTCGCGGGTTTGGTCCTCGCACTATAGAAATATTTGTATTTGTGAGTAAGATTCTGAAGAGTCTGGGTGTTCTTTATTTATATTGTGTGTTTTTAGAAGAAAAAATAGGAATTTATGTCAGTTATTTAATACCTATAGCAGGTATAAACATAAGAATTTTAGAACGGCTAAGGTGGAGCAAAAAACGTCGAGAAATACTGCGAACTTGAATAATCCTGGATTATTATCTTTTTATAATATTATATTTTCTTTTTTTTAATATTATATTTTATTTTTTTAATATTAGCTTCTATCTTTTATACTTACTTGATCAATGCTTCTGAAGCCTATGACAGTAAAAATCTTGTCTAGGATCTTTTCATACACTGGGACACTGAGCAAGTAATCACCGTGTTGTTTGAGGTAATATACGAATGTACATACTAAATATTAATTCATTGTTTAAGCCAACGTATAAATGGCAACGTGTAAAATATAAATTATCTCAATTTTTCATAATATTAGGATGAAGAAATTTGTAATATAATATTTTAGGATATAATATATTCTTGTAAACAGATGTTATTATTATAATTTTTTGAGAAAACAATGTCTGTAAGCACTTATTGTAAAAGTTTGCCGCCCACAAAATATCTGACTGCGGCGATGCGCCGCGCCGCGCCGGGCTGCTCCATAATGGTACGCCTCTGAAATCGAACCTGCAAAAAGTAGGTCAGGAGGATTATCTGCTAATTATTATTATATATATTATATAATTAGGAAAATTAATACTCAATTTTTCAACAATGCTTATTGTTTTAAATATTAGATATATACATGGATTTTATGGTCATTATTTTATAACAATGTTGTTAAGATTATAGCCCCAAGTCAGGGCCAAAACACGTCAAACATTTTCTCTCTGCTGAAAACTTGTATGCTTAGGAAAATTATATTATGAGTGTAATGTAAAATCTGGCGATAGAACACCACCATATAGTCAGCTGACAATTTTTATTCTTAAAGGTATAATTTTCATGAAAGTTAATTTACTATAATTTGGTAACAATTTCAACCGAGTAGATTTTTTTTAAACATGTTGGGCAGATTATTGCTTTTCAATCCAGCTACGGAACGACAACTATCGTTCAATAGTCTTCATTTTACAAGATTTCGCCTGAGAAGAAATTAATCATGAACATCTGTTGCTGACTCGCGAATCATTAGGGAATTTTCATTATTATTTATTTTGGAACGTACGAGTACGTATACACATTTTTACGGTAATTTTTAAGTTCACAGTATGATATTGTCAGTTTTGTTAATTACCTGACGAAATTATATAGCAAATGAAAATAGGTGAAACCTTTATATTATACATACTCACCTAAGGCCAAGGAAAGAATATATAATATTTAATGATGAATGAATCAATAATGAGAATTAGAAAATTCCGAGAATTACTTGTAGACACTAAAATGTACATTTACTGAAGTAACATTCAGTAGATTTTATAAGTAAGCGTGTCATAATAATGACTGGCAAGCTGCGTACAACTTGAGTTTTCAGTTTTAGAATCAGTCGAGAAGCGCGTAAGCAGTTCGCGCACGCGCTCTCGAGCTCTATCGTGTATTTATGAGCTTTTGCGGTTTGCGCGCGAAAATAGTTCTTCCGACATCTTTAAATTCGCGGTAAATATTTTTAATTATTATAATAATTAAATTTATAAATTGTATTTATGTAGATATATTTCTCATTTGGTAGTGTGCTATATGTAAGTACTAGCATTGTTAATACGTGGGTACCTAATTTAAATTAGATTTTAAATTAAATTTTGTATTGTATAATCTCATGCCATATTAACAATGTTGTTTTTATTTACTCTAATATAAATATTTAGTCTATTACAATGCTAAATCTACTAGAATAGTTATTTGGTTCTAAATTAGATAACAAATATTTATAAAATTAATCGCTGGAAGCAAATATATAAATTGCGATGGAAAATAAATTAATATTTATTTATAATATAAAGTAGTTCATAAATAATTTTGAAAAATAGTACCTACTTTAAATTTATAACAATAACGATTAATTCAATTATAGTATCTAAAAAAAGTTAGCGACTTTTTGTAATATTGACATATATCAGTTATAGTAATATTTCCTTATAGCAAGGACCATATTAATTATATACATATTATAATTACAAAAATTCAAGCAAATTAATTACGTTAATTAAAAATTCAAAACCTGAGTAGATATAGTAGTTGTAATTCATAACAATGCGATTCTATATGGTTATTCTTTTTTAAATTTATACACTGTTATATGTATACTGAAGATACTAATAAAATTATTAAGTTAATTATTAAGTATTTTGAATTTTTTATTAACGTTGCTTGAATTTTTGTATTTTATAATAGGTATATAATTGGTATGCTCTTTGCTATAAGGAAAATATTGATTACTAAGGATCTAGCAATAATATGTAACTTACATTATCTGAGTTATTACAATTATAGGTTATAAGTTATTACAATTAAATTACATTATAGGTACTAATATTTTTACGAAGTACATAACATTGTTCATATATAAATAGCAGTAGCTCCGGGAAATGTAGTACTGATTTTATTTGAACCATATAATAGATAACAAAAATCGGGTTACGAGCAAAAATTACGATAACAATGGTTTCGGTGGCAACGGTCACTCTAGTCTAGTGGCCTATTTATTTAGGTATTTAGTAATGAATTTCTTATTGTTAATAATTGTTTTAAGTATTACATACTTACTTACAGTCTAACGCTGTGTTTCCCAACCTTTTTAGAGCCATGTTCCACCTTAGCCAGGAAATTCACTAGGAAATTGTCAATTAAACAGGTTTTTTTTTCGGATTGTCCCCCTTAACAATCAAATTGCCCCCCTGTGGGGCTGGGCCCCACGTTGGGAAACATTGGTCTAACAACTTATGATATTAAACATTATGTAGTTATATAATCGCAGTTTATATGAAGGTTATAATTTTTAACAAATAGTGTTCATTTTCAAAAACACTATGACTAATCTTATATTATATGAAAATTTCAGCAGGTAACATGGCTTTACCGGCCATGTGTACGCGCGGCCTGCTGTTGCTGTCTTTTGTACTTACCTCATATGCACTCACTTTGGACGAAGGTAAGCATTAAATATACCACAGTATATATATATTACGTAATAAGTATCGCAAATCATCAATGGGATATGCAATTCATTGATTAATGACGGATTGTTCATTTTTGGTTCTTTAAACCAATACTCTAGAGATCAAAAATTATATTACTTTCCAATAAAAAACATGCAATAGGTACAGCACCTACGATATGACTAAGCGAAGCTAACGGTCCTCGCAGTGGTTATGGTCCCTGACTGATGTGGTGCTGACTATGAATAAGTCATAGTCAGCACCAAAGATTTCATATTGTCATATGATACCATTGTCACCTCTTGATGTGTTGCAGTTTTGAAGCAATAAGAGAACTGCCATAGTATCAATATGTTCGATTAAACGATGAGCATTCAATTAAAACAGATATTATATATAAATCTACCTGTGTACCTGTGTGAGACACGAAAACAAACCGGTAACAGATACAAAATAACTTTTGGAATAACTTTTTAAGCTCATTGTAGCATTAAGCTTAACTTTTTACTATGTAATAGTTTTATTAACTTGCACAAAACATGATTTTATTAAATCTGTATTTATAGAGGATATTGTATGTACTAGACCGGTGATTCCCTATAAGTGGTACGCGTACCCCCAGGGGTATGTGAAGTTGCATCAAGGGGTATATACGGCTATCAGTAAAACAAACGTATACACACTCACAAACTTTCACATTTATAATATTAGTGGGATTGCTAGAATAAGGGGTACGCAAGATTACAGGACTTTTTTGAAGTGGTACGTAGCAAAAATTATTTGGGAATCACTGTACTAGATCGAAGTGGTGGGTATATTTTTTTATAATTTGTAATATCTCAGGACAATTTGTACAACGCCATCTAGTCCCAAGCTAAGCAGAGCTTGTATTATAGGTACTATACAACTGAAATAAATACGTGGATTTTTATTTTATTGTAAATAAATAAACATCTTATACTTAGATAACACCCAGACCGATACAAACAATTATACTTATATGTACGAATGTTTGTACCGTGCGAGGAATCGAACCCGCGACCATCGGATAATAAAGCGGTATACCTCTAGACACTAAGTCTGTCATATGAAACAACTGCATAATATTCAGACATTAATTTACGTTCGTGGAGTGTATACTCTTACATATGTTTGTGAATGTAATCCTTCACAGTTGCTGTAATCCTTGTTTTGATGAAATATGAAATTGTAAGACTTAGTAGGTACTCTACTTATATGTATAAATATGTAATGACCTATATAACTACGATACAATATATAACGAATTAAAAGAGAGTTTCAAATATTAAAATTTATACGTCATTAAATATATTTTATTTAAATTTTGTACTAATATATTTAATCTAAAATAAGCAGATGATATTGCGGATTAGTATTTTATGAAGGAATACTAAATTGGCTCCAAACAAAAAAGATCCAAGTAATCTACCACATGATGAAAATAAATGTATTTAATCTTATATATTGCAGTGTGAAGTGAGTATACGACATGACAAACTAATTAATGAATTGAAATTCACACAGAACCTACAGATTACAGTATCTGTGCCACAAGACAAATGAATATTTTAATGGATGAATCTAAATGAACGTTAGCGAAGTATATTTGTTTGTAATGGATTTAGTAAAAATATATATACTAACATAGAGAGATATAGAGAGCTGTCTTTTATTATAATAGATCACAATTACTGAAGTGATGCAAAAAATAACAATATTGAAAAGAACACTTACATTTTGAATATTTATAAACGAATAAAAATAAATCTATCTAGTGCCAAGCTTTATGATAATGGAATGGTCCTCCCGCCTGCGCTAACAGTGCGCTGGCGGGACACCACTGGAATATGATAAGGAGAACATGTGGTCAGGTCAGATGGCTCATTGTGGAAAAATTGCAGCTAGTTTAATATAAAAGAAAAACGTAAAGAAATCCAAGTTTCAATGAAAATTGTCCAGCTGTGTATTAACGCAGTAGTAGGTGGGTATACTAAATGCGGTCCCTCATTCGCTACTATTTCCGTACTCATTAGTTAGACGCGAGAAATAGAATACCTCCAGGAAAATACAGGCGGATGATTAATTGTAGCAAGGGAACTGCGGCCGGCGACTGAACCACTGAACTTGCTAAATAAGTCATTCCAAGTTGTTCGGGCAATTTGGTAATATAAACTATGCTGCATATTCAAACGAATAACTAATTTAGCGGATAAATATACGTATGTAAATATTTACCTATATTTAACCGCAAAATTAGTGAGCAATATTTACATTATTTACACTCATTCAGTGTAAATAGTTGGTATTTAGTGGTATTACTATTTAAAGTCGTTACAAAATTGTATATATCCCTGGTATAATTTACAGACTGATTTCCATATGCAACCTTTGGTGTGGATATAAACTAAATAACTAACTTTAGAAAAATAAGTATTTGTTCGAAATCTCTGCATATTATGTAAATATTTAATTTGTATAAGAAATAAAAAAATCATATCAGCAATAAAAAAACACTAATAGTGTTAGAACTGTTTTATTAACAATTATTTCTAACAATTTTCTTAATTTAAAAAAAAGTTCACGTAATACTATATTAATTAAGTGGTAATGGGAGGTTTTAGTTTTTATGAATAAAAGTATTGATGAATAAAAGACACAATTAGTGTTAACTTTTGTATGCTATAGACAACAAACTTATATAATATATTGAATATCGTGTAACAAATTAATACATTACTTGCGCTATAGGTAGTAGAGATACCCGACTCTATTATTGGAATTCTAAGACACAAATTCATACAATACAACTACTTGCTTAGAAATTCTATAATATTAATATCTAATGCCAATCCCTCATTATAATTTACTAAATGTGTAGGTAGACAGTGACTGAAATAAACAGGACACCCAATTATTTATTACTTCGACAATGTTGAATATTGTACTTATCGAATGTTGAAAGGAAAGGTGACACGGCAACTTATATATACGCTACTACTCATACATATATAGGTTACTATTTTTTTAATGACGATTATGAAATGGTGCGCTAACAGTTTATGTTAGAAGGACACCATTGGAGGATGATAAAATGAGTGTGAAGTCAGGTCAGTCAGCCCATCTTGGCAAATGGCAATTTACAATGATGGTCAACCTGACATGGTACATTGCAAGAAATGGGGTTAATATTCCATAGTCCTGGCAATCCCTTACTAACTTATAGTGAATGTGGACTAAACATTAAAAACTATATTTGTTACCGACCGATCGAAATGCGGTTTCAATGTTAGTGTTAAATATTAAGTAGGCTTTTTTTTAATATCTGTTATATTAAACTGTTTATCATACTTAGGTAGGTATCATTGTGTCATACTTAGACTAAACCGCAAGTTAGTCGTAGTCTCATACATTACGACATTTTCTAATCTCAATTTAACTTCATTATTCTTGATAATTTTCATGACTGTCTTATGTTTAATAAATAAATTAGTTCACACATAATTTCTCTCTATACTGAATTATATACGAAAGTGTCTGTCTGTCTTTTTGCTATATTTTCTCGAAATAACGGCTAAATGTAACTGAATCAAATTTGTCATGAAGATTGATTGCATCACGTGGACAGAAATGGGGAAGAGATACCCCATTTCTTAAAAAAGGCATAATAGCAAGTATATATAATATATATATATCTATCTACTAGTTGCCTGTCCCGGCGTCACCGTATTTAACAAAATTTCAAAAATTATAGATTTTAACACATGTAGGTACATATATACCATCGCTATTGATGTCATCTATAAAACTGTAGTACATCGTTTTGCTTTATCATCAATAATTTCCGCAGTTTACGCGATTTAAAGAATATGTTTGGTAATTATTTCGTACAATGGGATACATTATCGACGTTTTTATACTGATTGCTAACGTTTCTGAAATTATTTTAATGCCTATATTCATTAGGTATAATATAAGAATTCAATGGTAATAAACAATCAATATTTCCTCTTTATAATATTATATAGTATAGATAGACATATGCATACATCTGTGTGGTATCTATGTATTACCTTTGTTTACGTAATTAAAGTCCTAAAGGATTGATTTATTAATAATACTGTGTGTGTTTAACTTTATGAATGAATATGAATATTTATTTATAGTTCACTACAATGAGGAGGTTAAAAATATTTTTCGAAGGAATAACAAGTACCAGGCAGACAAAACCGTGGGCATCAGGTAGTAAAATGCATAACTCCAGCTACAAATTTGTAAGAGACTGGATCCTACACTAGATTGGAGAGAATTTAACTTAGAAATCCAATCTCCAACTCAGACGCATTGCGATGTGTACAATATGCAATATACAATATATGAAATTAAAAAGAGAAAGTATAAATATTCTGTTAATAATATAATATTACTGGATAATTTAGATTCAAAATTAGAGCTGAACTTCATTGTTTTTTTAATTACGTCCAAACAAAAAACCAATGTTTGGGCAATGAAATGTGAACGCAAGCATTAGATATCAAATCGGTTTGTGTATGTGATGTTTTAATAAAATCAGTCTCATGCTTCTAATTTCATCCTAATTAACATGACGTAAAACTAGTTACGTAAGCTTTGATGCCATGATTCCAATGATGTTATTTTCTTCATTAAATACAACCGTAACACTAAGTTTTAGAACTCTTTCATAAGTGCTAGTGGGTAGTTTGTATTTACACACTGAAACTAAAAAATAAGGTTATTATAATTATTTAAAAGAGCAACATGTAAGTTTCTTGCTCTTTCTTCTTATGATAAAACAGCTTACCAAATGAACGGTAGATTAAATGGTATGACTATTCAAAAGTGCGTAAATGTAAGTTTGGTTGATGAATTTTCTATTTTAATGTATTAGTTTCATTAAAGTGTTTGCATTACGTTTAAATAGTAGGTATTAATGCATTTTACGCGCTTTTGACTCAAACAAAATATGGTAGAATTTGACTTAAGATTATAAATTAATAAAAAAACATGTTAACACGTTCCATTTAGACAATTTTGAACTCATAAATTCTGTTTCTCAGATGTTTTCATATTTATACTACGACTGTAGTATAAAAAATATAATAAATTAACACCTCATGAACATTTTAGATTTTAATGTAACTAAGGAGAGTCATGGCGTATAGTGTATAACAGTATATACGTAGGTACCAAGATACTGTTACATAGGGGTATCTAAAGCAAACAGTGCAATCAACTGTTAGTTATTGTTAGCCCTTGACGTCGCTGTAATCCAATTAGGTAGTTAGCTTTACGGCTGAAAGTTCCATATATTCACATACATAATTCATATACTTGATACAGAATTTGTCCCCGTCCTAAACAAACCGTCACTTAATCTATTTGTCACACTTTGTTGGGAGACGTAGACATGACAAGTGGGCTAACAGTGAATTACTGGAGAGTGATTGTAGTATTATACGTATGAAAAAGGTGTGACACCGCAGTTCGTCCGTACCTACTACCGTCCTTCTATTTTCTTGCAATATTTTTAAAAGCGTTTAGTAGTATCTAACATTACACAATAATATACAGAATACAGATGTTAAATTTCTAATTATAGATGTACGTATTCTATATTTCTCCAAAATCCCTTAATCGGATTAAATACGGAGAATAGAATGCATAGATTGTTGTAAGATTTCTATACAGAAATAGCGTACACACACGATGTTTGTAACAACCAAATTTATAACTATTAAATATGTAACGCTGCTATTAACAATTCGCTATTTTCATAAATTAGAATCGATAGGTTTCTGACTTTCTATGAATAATCTGAGTTGAGTTGCAGTTACAAAATACGTTGTGTATTGCAAAGGTAACAGTAAAATATAGTTCATCATTATGTACTAACTATTTTTCAGCAAAATTGACAATTTTAATCTCTTTCAAAGATGATGAGTTTTAGTAATAGCATTATGTAAGTAAGCATCTAGTTTCATATACGTTAATAAGACTTAGTCGTCTCTTAGTAGGTATACGCGATCTGTCGGATCATAATTATTTTTTCCAAATAATATCCAATTTTTAAAAAACTTTTACAGGGATGACATTATACAAAATAGATAATAATAATAACTTTATATTGTGCACACATAAATAAAGAACAATAAATATTGTATAATAAAAAAAAATCTTACAAAAGGCGGTCTTATCGTTACTAGCAATCTTTCACAGACGACCTGGGGTTGACAGACCTACATATAATGTATTCAGGCATATACATTCAATATATACAATAAAGGAAACAAAATCTCTAAAACGGACCTAACAAGAAAAGTATATTATATACATGTTTCTAGAGACGCATGTTCCCTTGTAAAAGTTAAATTAATAATACTAATAATAATCTCCGGACAATTCACACAGCGCCATCTAGTCCCAAGTTAAGCTAGCTAAAACTTGTTTTACGGTATGTAATATTATGTTATCTGTGGTTAGGGGAACTAGATAATTGATACAAGTACATAGATTTTTTTTTCGTAAATATATACATATTATACATAGAAAACACCCAGATCGATACAAACAAGCATATTCATGAATACAAATGTTTGTGCCGTGCGAGGAATCGAACTCGCGACCATCAGACGTAAAGTGGTGTGCTAGACCGCTAGATCACCGAGGTCATCAGAATATATTTTATTGTTAGGTTTCCGTACCTACAGATATTGTCTACTAGTATAAAATAGTTATTCTTATTGTTATTAAGTACTATGTTACTGTAAACGATTATTAATTATCACATTATTAGTATTTGTAAATTTAAATATCTTACAATAAGTCATCGTTTTCAACATTAACCTACCGTCCTAAAGTCAGTGGGTCATTGGACATATGGTGGCACCTTATTGGGTGAGAATGATTGTTTACGTAATATGTATTCAACATTCATACCCAGTCTGTTTTGTAAAAAGAAACTGACATACTCATAAGTATAAAAGACACACAAACATATTTATATTATATCTATGTTTGTGTGTATATTTCGTTGCTTCATTTCTCAGATATTATTATTCAAATTCAAATTAATAAACTCATAATACCGATCGAACTTCACTTTAAAAAGTTCGTTTGATCTTATATAATATCATGTCGTATATAATTTTTATAACTTATTAAATATTTAACCAGGTTTTAAAATAAACAATTTGGGACGAATTACTATATTAAAAATATATAATAAAAGCCCTTCTGTTATTGTTCTTATTCTCTCCACTGGAGCGTACAGCGGAGCTGTTAAGGCCAGCTGCGGCCAGCAGCATTAGAAAGTTCGAAAAACCTGGTACGTTACTTACGTGACAAAGGATTTTTGAGGAGGAAAATTCTTCCTCTCATCTTATTAATATTATAAACGCGAAAGTTTGTGAGTGTGGATGAATGTTTGTTTTTGAACGGATTTCGATGAAACGTTACAAGAATGTAGCTTATACATCAGAATAACATATAGGCTATAAATTTCACGCGGGTTTATTAATTAATTTCTAATAGATCCCTAATCTCTTCAATATGGGTTTGTCTTGCAGGGGTAGGTTAAGATTCTAGTTAGCAATATGTATCGTACATACTCATATATAACTGTCTGGTACATCAATTTTACATATAATAATATATAGTCTTTTATATATAGGCAAAATAGTAGTTTAAACATATATACTTGGTTTATGAATTTCAAAATAAATATTAAGATAATGGCGATGATTAGATGTCCTTGGTGTCTCGATGGTCGCGGGTTCAATTCCTTGCACGATACAAATTTTCTATATATATTACAAAAAAAATCTAAGTGTACATATGTATAACATGTGTGTATAACATAGACACTTAGATTTTTTATATATATAGATAAAACACAAACTCTACCTTATTTGCTACTAGATGGTGAATTTCGTTATGTGAATGGTCCAGGGGTGTTATTATTATTATGATGAAGTTTAGATAGTACAAAGACATCTGGAATTGATAGTAATATTTTTGATTACAATACCAGACTGAAATAAATCATGTAACTCTGGGAATTTAATGACAACGTATGTACCTACACAGATGTTTAACTGCGTACTACAATAAAATACAACTAAAATAATGATTATTATACCGGTTGTTTAATTTAGATACTGTGAAAAAAATAACATACGTATATTTATTTTAAAGTACGATATGAAAAATTGCTAATGTAGATAAGCAATTTTTCAGTTCGGTTATAACTTGTAGATTTATACAAGTAGTAAGTAGTTACTGTAATAAGTAAGTACTAAGTTGTACACAGTAGGTCCCTAAGTATCTGAGTCCAAGACAATAATTATCTGTTCTTATTTTGTACTTGTTTTATTTTGTAAAATAAAATATAAAATTCTTATAGGAAAATCAGATTGTTTTGTAATTACATGCTACACTAACACTTTAACAATAATAACAATAACCCAGATAGCGACAATACAGACAGCGCTACCTAGTCACAAGCGAAGCAGAGTTTGTGCACTAGATAATTGATATAAATACTTTTTTTTTTTATAAATGTGTATGTAACTCAATATATATAAAACACCCAGACTATATACAAATAGTCAGAATCTATATATATACATGTATATTAATATTAATAAAATAAAAAAATTGCACCGTGCGAGTAATAGATCATCGCGTACAGCGGTGTGCTAAAGCGATACTCCACCGAGGCTCTCAATATATCGTTTAGTATAAAAACACCTTTTTGTATTCTCTTGTAGAAAATAAATTTGAATTAAATGCATGTGGTTGCGACTGACATCATCGTTTCGTGTTAGCACTGCCTGTGGTATTGCGTTTACCACCCACGCATGTGCATTGTAATAAACGGGCAAAGGATTAATATTATTCACCTAATTTGTACAACTGGGACATGGTAAGTCGTCAATCAAGTTTTACAACTAAAGTTTGTATCGGCAACAGGATAATAAAATTCTTGGAAGTAGGTAGATATACAATTTATAAAACGTGTTGTACCTATAGACAAGAAGAATGATGAAGTTTTGGTCTAATCTTACAGTGCTTGAGAGACTTTTATGTAATTATAATGACAAATCAGAAGGCTATCTGATGGTAGGTGAATGGCAGGTAATTGGCAACCATTGTCTATATAAGTCGATAGTTGAATAGTACTATTGAGTTCGCTGATAATGCGATAATGTGATGCTCGTGATACTCTCAAGCTTGGCCATTCCGAAGGACACGGATGACGATTGTCAACCAAACACCTTACAAAGTAAACTGCTTGGCAGCTGAAATAGGTGTATACCACTTTTTATAAAGTCTACTTCGTTAGTTTAAACAACGTATTTAATAATTTTAACCTTATGAAAGTTGTATTGACATCTCGGCCTCGGTGGTCTAGCGGTCTAGCATACCCTCTTATTTTCAATTGTCGCGAGTTTGATTCCTTGCATGGCACAAACATTTGTATTCATAAATATGATTGTTTGTATCGGTCTGGGTGTTATCTATGTATTATGTGTATGTAGTTATTAAAAGAAAATGTTTCTATATGTTTACATCAGTCGTCTAGTACCCATAACACACGCTCTGCTTAGTTCGGGATTAGATTGCGCTGTGTGAATTGTCTCGAGATTTTATTATTACATCTCACTTAATACCTTCCCCTACCGGCTTGTTTAAGCTGCTGAAAGGGCGAGGTAAGATATGTATATAATTACATGGTACGGAGGCGTAACAAATTAATCCTTAGACATTCCTGGGCATTAAGATGTTAGGGATTATATTTGTAACGCATGAGAGGTACTACGGGTGTTATATATTTTGTAACATATGTCAGGTTACACATATGTATGTACGGTGGTTTTACGGTTAACACATATATCCACAAGGATGCATGCACTCAACTCGTTTGCTTTTTTTTATTTATTCATTAAATTACATATTGTACAATTTTTTTTATTAAATATGCCACTTGTACCTAACAGCTCCTCTGTGCTAACGGTTTAAGCTGGCGGTGTACCAGTGGAGGATGATATGTGTGATATGAGATGAGTTTGCCCGTTGTTTATCATGATAGTTTCTAGGGGGAACATCGTGAAGGTTAATCTGCCATACGTATAACGTAGACAGCTAACCCCATTGCTAGCAATGGGGTTAGCTGTCCACGTTACTAACACTCATATTCTCCCATTCTCAACTAAGCAATAAGACAATAACACAAGTAGCTGTAATCAATTTAAAAAATAAATAAGCGGAAAGCTTATATAGGAGATAACATTTTATTTTGTATAGTGTGTTATTAACAATGATAGTACATATTATATTTCGTAAATTAATAAGCAAGGAGTTTATTATGCGCGGTATAAGGCCTGCCTTTACGGGCACTCTCATAGCAGTTGTTTTCGAACCGAGATCAGTATGTTGGTATCCGTTAAAAAATGTTTTGTACAACACACAGTACTTAGTTCTATTTCCCAAAAAGATTGTAGTGCCCGTAAAACATTCCTTGATCTGAGTCTCAAAATATAATTGTAATGGTACACCGCATCTGTGGAAGCCTTTACGCTGTGAATTTGTTTGCATTAATTTTGGCACTTTGTTCTTATTTAAATATTATAAATGTGAAAGCGAGTTTGTTTGTTTGTTACTCCTTGACGTTTTAATGGTTTAATCAATCTTCCTAAACTTTGGGGTGGGTAATTACGATCATTTTATATGACCTGAAAATAGATATTCGCTATTTTGTGTTTGGGTCAATAAAAGTGTTAATTTTTGAAGAATAAATTATTTTATGATGTCCATAAAGATTTTTCAGGTTTAGATTTATTTTAAGACAACATTACGATGCCTTATATAACTACTGTAGTAATTAAATTAAGATATGTTTGTATACAAGGTTTTCAGTCAAGCTTTAAAGCTTTAAATTAAATATTATAATTAGGCAAATAAAATAAATTTAACTATGACATGAACGTAAAATATATTTGAAGAGAATGGACGCGTTTTGTTTATGTTTAATCGACTAAATATATTTAATTTAATTGTTTAATGATGCGGAAATTTAGAAGCAGTACCGCCATCTATCATCTTAGCGTATACAAAATATATAAATAATAAACAATAACAATCTGCAAAATACATAGACCTAAGTATTATTTATATCTTTGATTAAATACAAATATACATAGTACATAAACGTATAGTAATAATGTAGTCCTTCCGTACAAATTCAGATTACATCAGCTGGAATGAACAGATTTTATCGCCCTATTAACGCCTTAGTACCTACAATGAATTCGGTTATTTTTACACAATGTAGTAATATAGTTAGATTCAATTATCAAATATTCAGTGCGTAAAATAAAACGTACATTTTATAAAGAATTTAATGCGTTATTCGGGATCTTGATTGTTGTCATTGATTAATTTATAATTCTATTATTCTACATTGTTTATGCTCTTATTGAAAACAAATGCATCTATCTATGTATTGCAAAGAATCGAAGCCTAGAAGAAAGCTAGTATCGTAATTGGTAAATTTTTAATTAATATTATATTACATTTTTTATTTTATTTATGACTGCAAATATTTGTATTGTGAGAGGAATCGAAGATGCGACCATTGGAAGCAAGACGTTGTGCTAGACTACCGCGGCCGTGATATTTTTCATGATGACCTAAACTCTACTGATTTGATTTTCATTTTCATTTTTAATTAATGCTCTGTCCGATGGGTATGATCAGTATACGGCATTTTAATGGTAAATGCACAGAACATTAGAATTCATGTTGGCAATATTTGGTCTGTACCGTCGCGCGTCGCATCATCCCACACGATTGTCTCTGATAGCCTCATTAGGAATGGTCAAACGCCGGGGTATGACTGTCCGTGTGTAGGTAGTAATACATTTTTTATCAATTGCATGGCTTCAAAGTAGATTGATATAAATTTAAATTTTGTTTACGATTCTATGTACCTTCTAAGTTATTTTATGGACACGTCACATTTCCTAATTACCTATTATATATCCGGGGATTGTTACGGTGATCACATTGACTAGCAATAAGTAATAAATGAAGTCGACCTCCGCGGAGTAACGTCTTAAACTATCAAGATCCTAGTGAATTTACGATTATAGACTAAGTTGACTAACTTTATATGCTACCATCTTCTACTGGTGTCCCGTTAATATATAGTATAGTTAGCATAAAAGAACACCCTTTATGAATCATCGATTAAAAAAAACTACATGCTTATTAATATTATTATTATAAACTAAGTAAAAAGGTGTTGGTGGTGGACTAATAATCGAATTGCTAACAATGTACCATGTCAGATTGACTTCTATGCGAATCCCCCTGTAAACCATCAACTAGGATGTTAGGTATCTCTAACTAGGTAATGAACGCTCTTAACGATTAAGACAGCTGACAGCAGACCGCAGACATCACATAATAACATGAGATAAGGCAGTAGAATGACAGGTTATGGAGGCAAGAGTGGTACCATGGGCGTCAAATGATAACGTGATAGCTTTTTTTAAATTCTTACATTTATTTAGGGACTTTTATCATAATATGATAATGCCAGACCTATGGTATCTTATTACTATTACTCTACTCTTATCTTCTACTGTACAATGAAATTAAAAATTTAGTTGACGATGATACAGGATCAGATAGTATACTGTGGTATATACCAACATCAAGCCGATTCAGTCCAAATAGATAGCTAAACGTGATAGCTTTGGTGCTGTTCATGTACTTATATGTGTGAAGGTATTACCATCAAGGACGAGAGGATTTGCCATTTCTGTTACTTAAAATGTAGGATCATTAAATTCAATTTCGCTCAATATATCAATATACTTTCAATTTTAATTCCTGCATTTTCAATTTTATTTTACAAGATAAATTATCCCTTACGTTTGCAAATTTTTCGCGTGACTTATCACATGGGGTCATCTACTGTTGAAGAGAGGGCTGGGTTATATCTTATTTCGTTGATCTGATTTATTTTGATCGAGGGCAATGACAGTGCGCCAATAGTATTATAGCTTAGTGAAAATCACGGGGGAGTTGTAATGCTTGTCAGCTTAAAACTATTTACGTCAAGATTTGTACTGAATAGTTATATGCATTTTAATCAGAAACTCTCTTGATATTGTATAAATTAAAGAATAGAAATATTAAACCAGGATAAATCCCAGCGGCAATCAGTCCGGACTAAGTAAAGATAGACTTATAAATATATTTATACGTCTATACCATACTCATACCCATACCGTATGAATAAATTTTTTCTACATAGTTATCAAATGTATATTGAAGATACATATACATAAATGCAAATAGACATGCTCTTGAATACAAATATTATTCTAATTTGATCTGTCAATGTAATAAACCTCTTTACTACTAAGATTATTCTATTACAATTTGTGTAAAAAACAGTGTGACTAGTATTTATGAGATGAGTTATAAAAATGGGTTTCGAGTAAAGTGTGTAAAGATATATACAAAATACGCCAGTCGGGTCGGATTTGACACATAAATCATGTTGAATTTAATTTAATACTATCCAGTGAGCTACAATAAAACGCATGTTTTCAAAGAGACGTAAATAAAACGGTCTCCGTATGAAGCCATGATGAGTGTGCAGGAAGGCCATACATGGGTCGGTCAGTTTTTGTGTACAGCGGCCACCACCGTTATACTGTGCCGTGATATCACACGGCCAATTACGTTACTGCTATTCCGTAATCACGGGAACCTACAGGGTTCGTAAAAGGGGAAAACTATTGAACCAGTTCTTATATATTCCAATAAAGTTATATTTAACAATTCTGTATTCATATTACTTTTTGTTCTATGCTTAGAAGACTTTTATTTATTATAGGTATACAATTTTTTAATAAGGCCAACTCGGGTGTTTTTTCGTGAAAATTTAACAAATTCACAGACACAGACACAGATGAACTTTTGCATTTATTAGTAATTAATGTATGAATTTTGAAGATTGTAGCCTCATAAGTATAATAATAATTTGCAAAACAAGTATTTCAACACTACCATTGATTACATATTTTTAGATTTAGTTCTAATAAGAGCAGTACCAACTCTAAAATATTACGTTTATTTGGTTCCATTCGTTATTGTTATAATGAATGTAATAAATTCATTACATAATATACTAAGAACATATCTGAAGAAAAAAACTAAATATTACACGCATCTACAAAAGGAGGAGGCTGAGCTAAAAATGTACTCCTGAGTCAATCTTCCGACCCCGCCTTACCGCGTAAGACAACTTATTTTAAACCACATGATAGATTCCGTTCCAAGTTAAAGGTGTAAGTCACCTTCAAAATATGTTACGAATATTATTAGATCCTTATATATTTACATAGCTTTTGTAATAAAATTCAGAAATTAAATTTGAAAAGTCGTTTATATTAAATTGACGTTGAGATGTTGGAATGCCGGGGGCAACAGCTATTAGTATACAATATAACATTTAATATTGAATCTGTCTAAGATTTAACTAAGTATATTGCGTATAAAATATTAATAAAATATTCGCGTATATTTATACTAATTCGGGTTAAAGAACTCATATCAGTTACGATGGACCAATTCAGCTCTATTATACTTATCTTTGAACTCCTGATCTTTGGTCATTTTTATATTACTTTAGAATTTAAAAGTGATTACGCTAGTAAGTTGTTATTGTAATTACAACTAGATCAATGTTTATCAATGTTTTTTTTTTGCCTAGCCCTTTTGTATTTATATTTTCGGGTGAATGAAAGGTTCTTTATTTTATAGAAATCTATGACTGTAGTACTTGACCTGCTCATATTTAATGAGTAAATCGACTGACTTTTGTTCCCTCGAGTATTTAGTAAAATACTAATATTTACCTAAGTTCTAACTACAGACTTTGAAATTATAGACTTGAGTATGTTTATTTTAAGTGAATTCATGTAAGTGCAGGAAGATTTATGTGATGTTTGCATATTTTATGTTAGCACTTTCTGTACTGTAACTCGCCGTCTAACGCAACATACTGTTGAATATTAGATATTTTCAATCCCTTTTTATAACACCATTTTGGTAGAACGTACAATTGTAGATGCTTGATTATTTATGTACAGTTTTTAGGGATTCATATCCAAACAGTTGATTCATCATATTTAGCAATGTGTCAAAAAAAATACAATGTGCTAAAATTTATACACCTTACGTTCGATATGCAATATCTTTTAGAAGATTGTAGAAACATTTCGACACTAGTGAAATCTTTCTACAATCTCCTAAAACATCTTGCTCTGTCTAGAATTACGGTAATATAAAGCTGCACTAGCAGGCTCCTACCAAATTTGGCTGGGCAGGGAGACAAACATGAGCGGTGAATATGAGTGATGACGTAGGTTGGTAGGGAGTCTCATAAACCTACACGCGAGTTACAAGTCCCGAGAACTACTCGGAGTTTCCTTCTCTATTATAACTTTTGCAACTTATGTTCGATATGCACGAAACTTTAATTGTATATTAATGACTTATTTTGCCTATATGATGGATAGTTTTTTAATATTATATTTTATTCTCTACAGTTTGAATTTTCATTAATAACTAATTGGGAATATGTATATATTAAATGCCACTCTGGAAAAAAATCCTTTCCTCATAACAAAATGCACTTTCTTCCTATTATTAGTACAGATTAAAAATGTTTCAGTTAATGTATAAAGCTCTAGTATAAGTGACTGTTTCATGTATTTGGAAAGGCAAACAATGTAATGCCCCCCACCTGATAAGTGGTAACCGTCGCCTGTATACATGAATAGTACCACAGACATAACGTTATCATTTGACACCCGTGATAATTATGTGTAATCATTCTTAAGCACTAAGATGTCATTCCTCTTTTCCAGTAACTTCCTAGTGACATATTACAACCGAAAAGTAAGCTGCTTGGTTGAGATGTGGGATGATGTAGCCATACAAAAGACTAGTTGTCTAAAACACTTTGCATACGACGACTTATTGTTTATTATTTCAGAGGCAACAAACAACTTGGTAGCTGTTGCTGGTTCCATACCTGAGTATGGCGAGGTTGCGATTCTAGTCAGAGGACCACACGGTCTTAGTGCCAGACGAGAACAACTGTTGCATGCAAAAGGCGCGGAAGATGACGCCATATCACTCTATTATAATAAAAAGACTAATAAAGGTAAGACTTGACATTATTGTATCTGTAAATACCATATTATATCACAAATGCAAAGACTACATATTTTCATTAAAGTATTTAATAGACAAACATGATAAACGCAGCTTACTTTTGGCTAGATCGACCCTTTTTCTCATTAATACGGGAATCGAATTTACGGAGGCCTGATCTGAGATTCAAACCCGTAGCAGTGCCGATGACTATAGTCCTATTCCTAAGATAGGTGTTGGCCTTCAGCCACTCTAAAGATCCTTTACGGAGGTTTAGTTTACCCTCTGCACCCTAGTCATTCCATTTTTGTCCAGTGAATTAAAGAAAAGCTCCGGCCAACAGTATTAGAATATGGTTGGAAAAAAATCGTTTGTGGACAAAGTGGATGGTAACAAAAGTAGTTGCAAATGTTAAATAGTGTAACTGTACTGGCTAACATTAATACCATAAATTATTTGTATAGTCATAGTTAGCTCAATTTATTCCTCAAAATGTTATGAACATTTTCTTACACACATTTTAGTGTCCTTGGAGAGCCTTAATGGTGGCCACCTTAAGTCGGTATCATGGGGTCTCGGCTCCCATCCTCGAGGCACACTGATTTTGGTAGCAGCTGAAAACAGAGTCAAGCTATATGTCGGCTGCCAACCCTTGCACTGGCACGCTATCCCCAGCAAACACGATTTGATGACGTTATTCCGTAATCTAAAATTAAAATTAGTAAGTATGTTTAGATTTAATTTCTGATATAATAATAATAATAATATTAATTTGTCTCAAACAAAAACTAATACTATGGTTACTCATACAATAATAAAATTTAAAAAGAGACAAAACGGTCTATAACTCAGTGGGGGCAGTGAGTCTACCCTCTCTGCTGTTCAGTTATAGCCTTTACCAGCAAATTATTATAATAAGAGATCGACGACGACGATAGCACATTAAGTTAAGTTCTAAATTACTACTAACAATGTGAACATAAATAATCGACTTATTAGCTGCCATCACTATTCTGATCCTATCTAATAGAAATTTTTGTTAATAATAATAGAACCTAAAATCACCAAACACCGCCTAATGGTAAATGGTCAGTACACTCGAAATATCAGAATCTTCACATCGTCGTACAGCATTGTTACCTAAATAGGTATATTATATTTTGTTCTTCACGCTTCATTTAACCTAAACCTAGGAATAATAAGAACATTTATTTAGTTTTGTACACTTTTAGATTTTTATTTATTAGCATCTGTTTATATATTTCAACAACGAAACAGCACTGTATTAAGGATACTGTAGACATTACAAAACAAACCCTGCTTAGGTAAATGTTGTTGGATGTCATATAATCGATTAGTTTTTTACTATTTTGTCATTTCCTTGTTTGACATTTTGAAGAAATGAACTTATAAAAATAATGTATTCTCTTCTACTACAATCTAGTATCACGAAGAAAATGCACCAGTAGAAATCTACAGCAGTGAACGCGCAGCACTAGATTCATTAAGCTGCAGTATGAAGAAAGATTATATAAAACCACCATCATTGCTTACCGTCGATGAATCTGACGTGGAGGAAGTTAAAGACTTCATAGAGAAGACTGCTAGAGGTAAAAGGGAAGAAGAGATGCAGGGAGATGATTATAGAAATAACAATTATATTGATCCTAATGGAGTACTACCGCAGCCTAATGCTCCTAATGATCAGAGAGGAGATATACCTTCCAGTGTGATAGAAACTTGTGATGGTGAGTGTTTTTGTTAAAACAATTAACATTTCAAAAGTGATATTTATTCATCGATGTTCTGAGCCTACAGTAATATATCTTTTAATGCGCAACACAGTATAGTAGAGTAAATATTAAAGGCAAAACTTATTATAGATTTCGTATTACAGAAAATCAGAGAGTATATTTTAAATGTGTTGTCGAATATAAGTATGTCGAATATAAGTATTATATAAAAACGTTTACTTTTTTACGGGAAAATTTTATACAAATATACATATAAATATTTTGTAGTGGTCACAATAGATGACAGTAATGTTAGATTTTCATTAAAGGTTAGCATTTCTTTTTATATTATCATAGTGGGGTTTTCTAATAAATACTCCATTATTATTTACAGATGAGGTTGTAAAGCAACTGCAATTGTTAAGACAGACCATAGATCATCTCAGGCGGGAGGTCCAAGAGCAAAAAGGCGTTATAGACAACTTGAGAGGCCAACTCCGCAGTTGCTGTACCAATGTGCATCCTCAGCCGCAAGTTGAGCGGTGCTCAGACTCCACGTGTTACTCGGGTTATTAATAGCATATTTTTTTTATTATCAGTCTTTTATATTATGTTACCCTAATTAAAAAAATAATGTAATTAGGTTAAAGTATATCGTAATATACTAAACGTCTAATCAATTTGTATAATTTCTTTGTATATGAACAAAATAGACGCATTTTTGATTGTATTATTGTAGATTCTTCGCCTGTAGATATAACTTACCTCGCTAATTTAGTGAATACTTTAATTTGTACTATTGTAAATGTTTACATTATCAGAGTCAATTAGAATATTCTAGACTTTATTTTCTTTAATATAATTAATTTCTTCAGTTTCATCTATATCTTAAGATTTATTAATACATTTATTTTCATGACTCTGTGTAATTGTAGAAACTTAGATTACTTCTGCATGTTTAGTAACATTACATTCTATAAGTTCGGTTACTGATATAAGTATTAAAAAAGTAACTTTTTTAATTTAGCTAACCAATGAAATATTTAAATGCAGCAATTTAGTTCAGAAACCAGATAATAGTATATTTAAGGTAAATCAAGCAACTTTCAATGTGGGTTTGATTAAAATATTGTTTAGATTTCAAAGGACTTTTATTTCATAGATAGCGGTACCAGTATTGAAGAGACAATTGTCACGGTCCCACATATTTGTCTACAGAGTTCTGTGTTGCACCCACTTAACATTATGAATAAGTAAGTTGCTTGATTAGCCTTAAAGTACTCATAAATATTAATGATGCCGAATAATTAATGTTGTTGGGGCACTAATTACTCTGTTGGCAAATAACAAGGATTACTGACACAAACGTAGATTTAAATGAATACCACCATTCCTCTCACATAGCATGACCAATTTTTATCTCAAGTAAGCGAAAAAAGTTAACTCGGTTAATTTGGCTTTCCTGAGACTCATATTTCTTATATGAAAAGATTACTGTAATTAAGTTTTTCTACAAAAACCAAAGACCCCAGGCCTTCATGGGGTTGGATTCATTGTTAAAAATAGTTTAATTAATTACGTGGAAGAATTTATAGGTATTTCGGAACGTATTGCAATATTGAATCTGAAATTACCTGAATATAAGAACCCTGGTCTATTGTACAAATATACTCTCCAACTGAACAATCTGATCAAGAAACTATAAATAAATTCTACTTTAATCTAAACAATGCTATCCAGGAACACGGTCATAAAAACCTTATAATAATGGGAGACTGCAATGGTCAAATAGGAAAGAGACGTCCAGGAGAAGAAAAGGTACTAGGATCATACACATATAGTAGTAAAACAAGAAGTAGAAATGGAGAACAGATCATGAACTTTGCCCTTGAAAATAACCTAACCATCTTAAACACTATATTCATGAAAAATAAGAAAAATATGTGGACTTGGATCTCACCGGACAGTAAAACAAAAAATCAAATCGATTTCATAATGACTAATAAAAATAGTTATTTCTCAAATTTTTCCGTAATCAACAAATTGAACTTTAACACCAATCACAGACTAATTAGAACAGAACTGGTATTAAACGAACCAAAAAAGTCTAGACCAAGATGTGGAATAGCAAAAGTAACGATCGGAAACCATCAGACTGAACAAATAACAATTGCTCTAAGGGACAAATTCAGTGACTTTCAATCTGAAACAAAGGATTTAGGTACGCAAGACAAATACAACTGGTTAGAAAATGTAATGAAAACCCAAATACAAAAAATCGCAAATATAAAAAATGAACCAAGAAAATGGCTATCAACAAATACCATACAATTACTAGAAGAGAGAAACCACTTAATCAGCGCTCGAGGCATAAATGACAGAAGAAAATATCTAACGAAGATTAGTAAAGAAATAAAAAATAGCATAAGAAAGGACAGGAAACAAAGAAAAATGGAAATTCTAGAAAGGTATATATGGAAAACAGGCGGAGCCAAAAAAGCATACAAAGACTTGAAAAACTCAATGGACTGGATAGTTAAAATGAAAAACTATGATGGAAAATGGAACCACCGCAGAGCAGACATTCTGGAAATAGCCACATCTTATTACAAGAAACTGTACAAAGGGGACATCACGGAAGGTGGAATCGATCTGGTCGGTACCACAAGCGTTCCTAGTATTCTTAGAGCAGAAGTCGAAAAGGCTATAGTTACCCAGAGATTAGATAAAACACCGGGTCCCGATGGCATAAGTAACGAATTCCTAAAATATGACAAGGAAATCTTAATACCAGCCCTCACTGATATGTTTAACACTATATTAGAAACTGAAATAATACCTCAACAATGGACAGAATCTAACATTATCCTGTTATATAAGAAAGGAGATAAATTCGAAATAGGAAACTATCGCCCTATCAGCCTTATGTCAAACATTTACAAAATCTTCGCCAAGGTCATTTTAAAACGACTTGAAAGAACGCTAGACGAACATCAACCGATAGAACAGGCTGGATTTCGTAAGGGTTACTCTGTCATTGATCATATCCATGTAGTTCGTCAAATTTTAGAGAAGTACAAAGAATATCAACTTACATACTATATTGCATTTGTCGACTACAGCAAAGCATTTGACTCTCTGCTACACAAAAATATATGGGAAACATTAGCGGAACAAGGGGTTGAGCACAAATACATCAGATTAATAAAGAATGTATATATTCATAGTACAGCTAGGATCCAGCTAGACAAGAAAGGTCATTCATTTAATGTTGGCAAAGGCGTTAGACAAGGAGACCCCCTATCTCCAAAAATATTTTCAGCTGTTTTGGAATCAGTTTTCAGAAAAATCAAATGGAAAAATTTTGGTATCATGGTAAACGGCGAATCTTTAACACATCTGAGATTCGCTGATGACATAGTACTATTCGCTGAAACATCTAAAGAGATTAATGCTATGATCGCAGATCTTGCCATAGAAAGTAAGAAAGTAGGCTTAACACTGAACCCAGAAAAAACTAGAGTGATGACAAATGGAACTAAAGACACGATACTCTTAGGTAACTCTGAAATAAATTATACTGATGAATACATCTATTTAGGACAGCTTATAACTCAAGAACAACCGATGCATGAAGAAGTAAAGAGAAGAATTACTAACAGCTGGAGTAAATATTGGAGCATGAGAGAGGTTATGAAAGATAAAAAACTTCATATTAGTATTAAAACCAAACTATTTAACACCTGCATTTTACCCGTCCTTATGTATGGATGCCAATCATGGACTTTAAGTCATGAAATGACAAGTAAACTCGCAAGTTGTCAACACGCTATGGAAAGGAGTATGCTGAATGTCAAGAGATCAGACAGACTGAAAAACTACATCATCCGGAATAAAACAAAAGTTACAGATATAAATTTGAAAATTAAAAGACTCAAATGGAGATGGGCAGGTCACATAATAAGAGGAGATGATAAATGGAGTAAGAAAGTGACAAGATGGTATCCCAGGGAAGGAAAAAGGAAAAGAGGCAGACCCCACACAAGATGGGATGATGATATTAGGACAGTGGCAGGAGTAATGTGGAACAGGGTGGCACAAGAAAGAGAAGAATGGAAACGATTGGAGGAGGCCTTTGCCGATTGGCAAACAGATCTACAGACATTAAAAAAGATCCAAATAATAGAATAACTATTTTCGTTTTAAGTTTTAAAGCTTTGTTTGTTTGTTTTAAAATAATGTATAAGTTGAATCTGAATAAAGGCTATAATATAATATATAATATATACAAAAACTTCAATTGTAACAAAAATATTTAGAAGACAAGACAACCTGACTAATGTGAAATGTGCTCTGAAACAGAGTATTCAATATCAGAATTATTATTATTTAGGTACACTACATTTTCTTAGCTTTTGCTGGCGTATTATTATTATTACAATTGGAGATTTGTTTTCATAAGTCAACCTTATCCATTTTGTATTGTCAGTTTGATAAAAACAGAATTGATATTACATTAGAAATATGGGTTTCAGCTTCATAGAATACGTATAGAACTACATACGTACTCTATTTTATTAGTATACTATTTTATTTTTACCTATGGTATATACTACTATACTAGTTATCGTGTAAGAACTGTAAGTTCGTATCAAAAGAATTAAGCTTATATGAAATTATGTTCACGGGTGACAAAAATATATTTATTAAGTAAACGTATACTGACGAGTGAAATAGTCAAGTTACTCTAAAGAATATTTCTTAAATTATAGACGAAAAGCCAAACTCTTTCATAAAAAAAAAATCCCAAAATCCATTAACTAAGTCAATAGTTTAATTTATAAACTTCATTTTGGATTCTATCGTGTACTGAAACTTTAAGCATAATTTTTCTCATAACTTGTTGAATGATTTGATCCTTTATCGCCTTCACATATAAAATCTCGTTTGGATTCTGCGAGTGTCTTCCTATATATTCGTGTAAGGCATAGTTGTTGTGCGTAGGCGTAATCGTATAAAATACTTATAGAAAGATTTATGTCATCTCTACCGTGCATTCTGTAAGGTTACGCCTACGCTCCGACCCCTGTATGAAAGCATTAAGTCATACGTCACATGCCCTGATTAAGGACTTTTACCTTCGATTTTAGAGGTATTATGATTGCAAACATATTTTCGAAAGGTTTCTTAATCGATTCTGATATTCTATTGACCTTAACATTCTCCAAAGAAGCAAGTGCAACATTGTATCCTTATCCCAGTATCCAATAATGCAGAAGGTAATTATAATGATCAGGTGCTATCTTTGATAATGGGATAATAAGTATAGACTATAAGTCTTCCCTTACATAGACCGAGGGAGAATATTATTAGAATCGGAACTGTTGGCCTAACTGTTCGCAATAATTGCCAACAATTGGGCCGACAGTTTAAGTTGGTCTGCTCCCAGTCTCCCTGGAAACCATCGTTGTTAACATCTAGCCAATTGGTCACGGTGAGCTAACTGATCTAATTTAATTCTTATGCCATAATACTTATTTAGTGTCCTAGTGGAAGCAATTCCTTCGCTATGCATTAAAGAAAGACTTCGTTAGAACATAGATTATTGGAATGAAGACAAATGTTCCACGAACAGGTGTGCAATGCCGTAACACGGCGTCTGGTCCGGAGTGCGGTTCGTGTCCGAGCGGAATGGAGGGTGACGGTCGTCGCTGCAGGCCGATTCAGTGTGACAGGAGACCATGCTCTAGAGGTTAGTCATACAATTATTTTTTGGACAAACAAACATAGAACTCGCCTGGAAGATTAGTATAAAGCGTTTTTGTCCGAAAAATATCAAAAGTGTACGGGGACCCGAATAGTATGGCATACATTTTTATATTCCTATTATTTTGCACATGTTACTACACGTTCCCTACGTGTAGTAACATGTATGTTTGCAAGTTCCCTAGTTTCTAAACGATAGCTGCCAGTTCCTGATTAACGTATGTAATTATTGGTAATTCACAATAGTGAGGGAAAGATAGATAAGAGAAAAAATATACACTACAAATAAAGCTTTGTCCCAGATCGTCACATTTATTTCTGTATGTTAAGTAAGGCCTGGTTGGCACTTATGTATAATCATCCTTTTATGGGAAGTGATCTGTACCCAATAGTGAACGGTAAAAGCTTCTTGGAACTGAGAAATAATAAATAGCTGTGTTTATTCAACGACGTTTATTCGCAGACAAAAGACAGAACAAAGAAAACATTTTATACAGGAATATTCGAATAATGGAATATAAAAATAACTTCAAAGTTTGCAATGTGCTCCTGACATGCTAGGTCTTATGCTAGACTACTATTTTTACAAGGAGTCTTTTTAACCTTAGCTACTTAGATTAAACTGCAGTAGATTTTAATCACTGTCCTTTACCTGGTAAAGTATCTCTATGTATCTACGTAAGTATATTAATATCTCTCCATTTAAATTGAAAGACAAGTTTACCTTCAAAGTTATCTTTCAATTTAGACGTAGAGATATTGCTGTAAAATTTGGTAGTACACTGTTGGGTATCTGGGGCGTTACATGTATACAATAGGTGACCCTTGTCATTTACCATAAGGTGAGCCGCTTGTTAGCCATCCCATTGCGTAAAGAAAAATTTCTGTTTTTTTCTTTAGCGGAGTATTGTATAGACACTGAGGAAGGATATCGCTGTCAGAGATGCCCTGGAAGGCAAACTAGTGATGGACAGACGTGTCTCTCCGCTTGTAGCTCCAATCCTTGCTTTAGAGGACGTAAGTATAACTACACGTATTAGTGTGAAATTGAAGAATATATAATTATAATTGAGTTTATATATTAAATTGTATCATTTTAAAGTACAGATATATGAGAAATTCTAGAACAGCTAAAGTTGTTACATACAATGATTTAATTAGCTTTTCATAGAATTTTGTTAATATCCTTCTTTACTTGGATGGCCTCTATAGTGTGGAAATTTAGCAAAGCCCTACTTCTCAGGGTTAGGGCAAGTTTTATTCTCGCACAAAAGAAACATTTTTATTCATAAGTATGATTGTTTGTATTGATCTAAGTGTTCATGTATTCGACTATTACGTTCGTACTTACAAATTTAATTTAATTGTGCTTGTTCCTATAATGCTATATGATTTGCTCTGGTTTTTATTGTTGAATTAGATTTTAAAGTATTATAACATTGTTATTACAGATGTGCAATGTCAAGATCTGCCAGACGGTGGTTACCGCTGCGGGCCGTGTCCGAGTGGTTACCACGGCAACGGAGAACAGTGCTACAGGCGCTCCTGCAGTCAGATCTCATGTTTTGAGGGTAAATAAGTGTATAATTGATATGTACTTAGGTATATATGCCAGACGTGGCATGGTTGCAATATACAGATGAATATTGGCAGACCAGTGTACGAGACTATCTATAACTATAATTCATATTCGTACAATAATTTGGATATACTCATATTTTAGAATGCTTTTTTATTATGTATTATATACTATATTTATTATATATTATATATGATTGACATTTTATAAACATTTTTAATTCTTATAAAAATATTAAGAGCATCGTATCCCAGTAGTATTTTACGACTTTGGTCAAAAAGGCCGTGAGTTTAAATCTAGCCAACAAGAACACTACGTGTACAAAGATAGATATTTGAAGGAAAATCAGATCCTAACAATATGTGCTTTTTGCGCGCCTTTATTTGTATTGCCTTAAATTATATCCATATTAATATTTAAAATACTTGTTTAAAAGTTAAAAGGTCTGTCGACCCATATCTGTCTCTCTATTACCGCTTCTGATCTTTTCTTGCTGAGCGGAATTCAATGAAATTTAAAGTGACGATAAATTAGGTTTAGATAGAGCAAATCAAATCAAATCAAATCAAAATATCTTTATTAATGGAGGTCTATTACAGACTCTTATGATGTTAAATCTAAAGATATCTATTTTATTATAAAAAAATGTCATACGGATCTCGTGTAAAATACTTAGTCATTAATTATCCCAATTATAAACCAATACACGGTGGTACCGTTTAGAATTGCGTAAATTAAAACTACGCAACGGATTTTGAAGCGGTTTTTGAAATAGATAGTGATTCAAGAGGAAGGTTTATATGTATAATACATGTACATTCGTGCGAAGACGGGGTCGGTAGCTAGTTAGTTAGTTAGTTATAAGTAAAATACATAACTTCCTCAGGAGTGGAATGTGAGGAGTCACAAGAGGGTCCGCGGTGTGGATCTTGTCCAAGTGGGTACAGCGGCGATGGTCAACGGTGTGACCACGTGTGCGATACACACAGACCATGTGGCGAACGACCCTGTAAGCAGATCTCAAGCAGCCCCTACTACGAGTGTGAAGATTGCCCTGAAGGATACAAATGGCATGGTAATGATTTTTATTAATTCGATTTTATATTTAAATCTTATTTATAAACACGAAAGTTTGTGGGTATAGATGGATATTTGTTACTCTTTCACGCAAAAACTTCTGAACGAATTCTGATGAAACTTTACTGTAATATAGTTTATACATCAAAATAACATATAGGCTATAAATTTTATGTGAGTGAAACCGCGGGAACAGCTGGTAGTGTATAATGTTATGATCTGATATAATTAATTATATGTTATTGCACAAAATAATTAAATTAGTAAATATAAATTGACTGATATAATCTTCCAGAATACCTCGGGAAGGATAAGAAAAGGCTAGGTGGTGCATGTAATGCATGTAAAATAAAGATAGATATTATATTAAAAATATATCTTCTTATATAAATATAAAATTATCCTGTCAAAACGTTAGTTACTATACTCCTCCGAAACGGCTTGACTGGTTTTTATGAAATTTAATATGCATATTCAGTAGGCCTGAGAATCGGCTACTATCTATAATATTTTTCATACCCCTAAGTGATAAGGGTTGTCCACCCCTAACATATTTTTTAAATGTTTTGGATACAATTTTATTTTTTTAAATTAATATTTCACCAACTAATATTAATAGCGATTTTAATTTATATAGCAAAACATCGTTTGCGGGGTCAGCTAGTATATCAAAATATATTCTAGTAATCTTGTAAACAAATTGCTTGCCATTGAATCGTAAGAAGATTACAATATTCATCGTTAATATCGCCGGCAGACTACACGTGCGTGGACGTGGACGAGTGCGACCTGTACAGTCCGTGCGACGAGCTGGTGTCGTGTCGTAACGAGGAGGGTGGGTTCAGCTGCGGGCCGTGCCCGGCCGGGTACCGGGGCGCGGGGTGGCGGGGAGCGGGGTCGGACCGCCTGCGCGAGCGTTGCCGAGATGTTGACGAGTGCGCCTCCAGTCGGGACCTCTGTGACCCGCACCGGCTGTGCGTCAACACGCCAGTATGTACCTCTCAAATTCTCTTACAGTTATGTAGTTATTGGTTTTAGGGTAGGTACAATTGGACTGATATACGCACCGCTGTAATACTTTGTCACAAGTGATGTTATTGGTTTTGATGTGCAATGGAACTAGCACATACTGTACTGCTCTAATAAACTAACAGTGATGTAGTTACTTGTAAAGGGACTTTTAGTTTGTACAATAGTACCTAAATTTCAAAGACAAAAAGTAGTTATTAGTTTTAGGGAACAGCGGGACAGGCATGGGTTTTTAGTTTCTTCAAAATTCCCTAAACTTTAACTAACGAAAAAAGTGGTCCTTACTTCTTAGGTAAAATGCTGGCATGTACTTTTAATTTGTACAAAGTTACAAAGAATTAAAAAATTACTTTAAAACTATATTTTTAAATATGACGCAATGCGTTATTGTGTATCATGTATTTTACTTAGTAACTTAAGGGCCACATTTAAAATATTTCCTGTTCATATCAGGGTTCATACACGTGCGTGCCATGCAGTGGAAACTACTACATGAACACTTCAAGACCCTGCTTCGAGCCACAGCCGCTGCGGTACTGCGACCCTGAGTACTGCCAGCGATACAACGCCGTTTGCGGTTACGGACAGAAATGCGTTTGTGCGGTGAGTTTCTATAGTGTAGAAAATGGGTCTATATTGTATTGTATGCTGCAACACCGACCACGGCAATATAACTGTTCCGCTTACACAACGCCAAGGTGCAGCTCAATGTCGACTACATACGAAGCAGGAGTAACCTGCCATTAAGTTGAGTCACAATGCGAGTTTCAAGGCGTTCGTGGCCCGGGTGTTGCCCACCTTTATGAAGGAGGATCACTGGCCGAAATGGTGGTGTTTCGACGTTATCGTGGTAGATTACCGTCATCAGTGCCGTGACCACAGAGACACTATATATTAATGTTATTATATTAATTAATATGTATGTTATTAGTATAAGGTATTTGTAATATTAGTAGATTATTATTGCGCCATTAGTAGACTGAAATAGTCATATAGCAATAGCCATAGACATTAGGCTATCTATGATACTTGTATCATAAAGTGTGGAGTTGAATCGAGTTTATTAACATATGAATTTAAATAGGCACCAATTGCCACTTTGCCGGAAAGACAAGTATCAGGATTTGGCGCGAAAGACGATGTCCTAACTAAAACAATATAACATGGCACGAATAATTTAGATAAATGTGTTGTTTTTCTAGACTGGTTGGGCGGGCAATGGAACAGTCTGCGGCCCGGACCGAGACTTGGACGGTTATCCGGATCAACAGTTGCGGTGCTACGAGACTCACTGCAAGGCGGATAATTGTCCGGAAGTGTCCAATTCCGGACAAGAGGACGCAGATGGTGATGGCTTGGGCGACTCCTGTGATCCGGATGCTGATGGCGACGAGATTCCTAATCACCCGGTAATTTTTCAAAACATATTTTCTATATATGTTTGTCAATGTACGTAAGTTGTTTTTAGTACTGTATTTTAAAAGTAATACGTCATGATCATATAGACTGACTTTGTTGCGCTGTCTATCTGTCATAATGTCTATTTTTTATATTTTCATTAACATAGATTCCTGATGATTTTTGAATATTAATATTTTTTAGTTTAATTTTCCATATTAATCAAATAGTTTCTATATTAATCTAAAATATGCTTTTAATAGGTTTACCGCCAGACAAAGTCCAATTTATAATTTGCAAATCTAATTCATTTTTGTTGAACTAAATTTTACACTTTAATTTTTACACTGCATTCAGGATAATTGTCCCCTGGTGGCAAACCCTGACCAATTGGACCGCGATGACGACAAAAGTGATAGACGCGGCGACGTGTGTGACAACTGTCCAAGGAAGTACAACCCCGACCAGCTGGACACGGACGGGGATGGGCTGGGCGATGTATGCGATCCTGATATGGACAATGATGGTAAGTTTTTTTTGTAATTGGAATGATAAACAAGCTGACGGCCTACCTGATGATAAGCTAAACACTATGGTAGCTCACTCGGCTCAGTCATTATCATCATCTATCACCACCTGCTCCTTCCTTATACCATTAGTTTGGAGTCGGCGTAATATATATTTCTCTTCCATTCATCCCTATTTCATAGTCATCTCGTTGTACTCCTTTGCTTACGCCATAATTTCTTTAAAATATTCCTATGAGAGATAATTGGTACTACATCATAAATGTATTATAGTACAAGGCGTTTGTACTGTACGCAGGATTGCACGAGCAGGAAGTACGCGCTCGCTCGAACTAGTTCTCCTTTTCTATCTCTACACACGCTCTTTCCAGCATGAAAGCCAGATCGCACATATAAAGGCAACTACTTACATGTATGTTTGTTTCAGGAATATCGAATGAGCGAGACAACTGTCCTCGTGCGTACAACCCGCGACAGGAGGACACGGACGGCGACAGCGCCGGCGACGCGTGCGACAACTGCCCGCGCGTGCCCAACGTGCAGCAGACCGACACCGACAACGACGGCGTCGGGGACGCCTGCGACAGCGACCTCGACCGCGACCTGTCAGTACCACGACCATGTGTAGCGTATCATACTAGTGGCGTAAAGTAAACTGGGGGCTTCATCAAACTAATCTATGATACATCACACCATACCATGTATAGCGTGTATTATAGTAATGACGTAAAGTAAACTAGGGACATCATCGACCTAATAGAATCCAAAATAATGATGGTTCAAAATTTTGTCCATGTGTTAGAGGGTGCTAGTATCAAAAACAGCTTAATTGATTTGGTCATAGCGACTCTAGGACAGCACACCATAAATCACCATACCATGTTTAGCGTATTATAGTAATGACGTAAAGTAAACTAGGGGCTTCATCAACCTAATAAAATCCTAAAAAAACTATCCCGATAAAGTTCTAATGAATATGCCACAACGGGCTAACTGACCTGACCATGTTATCATCTTCCACTGAGGCCCCCCAGCGTAAACCGGTTAGCGCAGGTGGATGCACCACCATTTCATTATCTTCGATAAGAAGGCAACTCATAGTATCCCTGGCATCACATGATAAAGTGATGTCGTAGTGCTGCATGTACTTAGGTGACGGGTACCTATCACTTACCATCAAGTGGGCATCTATACATTTGCATAAAAAAATTTGAATAAAATAAACTCGGTTGCTGTTCCCCTGCCCGTCTAGACAGATGGGTCATCTACTACGGTTAGAATAATTAGATATGCATAATTGTGAATGCAAATCGAACTTGAATGATAATTCCAATAGATAGCTTTCTAACTGAAGTATCAATTATACATTCAATTTGGATTTGTAATATTCTATAAGTAAACTCAATTAAGTCAGATCCTAAGTCTTTGAGAGACTGGCAACCTTCAAATTTCAATTTACCCCTACTTATTTCTTATGTCTAGTTCACTAATAGTAAGTATACAGATATATTTATGTATATTTTTTCTCTTATGGATGACAATGGAATGGTGTGGCCTGCGCTAACGATTTACGCCAGTGAGGTCAGGTCAATATGAGCCCATCGTGGTAAGTTCACCTTGAATTTATCACGATGGTTTCCAGGGGGAATCACGTAGTGGTCAATCTGACATAGTACATTGCTAGCAATAGAGTTATTAGTCCACAAAACTAACAATTCCCATCCCCTTATATTTATATATCTTATTGCACCAAGATACAGAAAAAATACTAAAATAACCAAATTGCTTTTATAAGCAATTTCTTATAGACAGCCTTCAGTTAGAATAAATCCTCTTATTAATTGTCTAGTGACGGCATCCAAGACGGCATGGACAACTGTCCGACGGTGCCGAACAGTGACCAGCATAACGTGGATGGTGATGAATTGGGCGACGCGTGTGATGATGACGATGATGGTGATGGTATCCCGGACTCGCAGGACAACTGCCCGCTCGTCCCCAATACTGACCAGACGGATTCCAACAGTATGTAGTTATTGAATCTATATGCAGTTTCGATAACACTGTGAGGTTAATAATAATAACAATGATGAAGAATGAATGATGAAAAAATAATGCTGATGATCACACATAGTTATTTAGACAGAGATATTTAAATATATTTTTTAATACTTACATAAAGTATAGAAAATACCCAGTCAAATAATATAAAGAAAACTACAATCAATCATACTTATGAATAATACTTATAATAACAAGTGTTTATACCCTGTAAGGATGCGAATCCGTCACAACCGTAAATAAGTCGGTATGCTCAACAGCTAGATCGATCGAATTCGAAAATCAGTAATTGCCATTCTGATGACAATACCAATACATTAATATACTAACTGTTTTATGCATAGGATTTTTTTATAAAAGTTAGGCTGAACCGTGATGTAACTTTTAAAGAAATATTAATAATGAGAATGATGTTAGCCTAGTATTACAATAATGATGATATCAGTCTACGACCTGCTGCGTATTATTTTGATTTATTTCGAGATTCCTTCTGTATGTAATAGAGTTAATCTTTGTTTCCCTAGACCGCTTATTCTTAAGAAGAAAATAAATGGTAGAGTAGACAAATTGCATTATACCAGTGAAAATTGTATACTTACTATTTGTATGCATGACCGTAATCTGTGTTGGGATGATCTCAGAGGTAAAGGCAACGTTTGTTATAGCCATATTTCACAGAGAATAATTTAAAACCAATTTGACAGGGGGCGAACTTTCTACTATTTTTCAGAGTTCGTTCATTGAATATTTTCATCATCTTAGTATAATAACTATTATATTACTCATAAATTATTGTATGTTTCTAGATGATTTCATCGGCGACGCTTGCGCGGATGACTATGATGGTGATAAAGTTATAAACGAACTGGACAACTGCCCCAACAATTCCCTTATACACCGCACCGATTTCAGGTAAATAAGTGTATTATGATGAATGTCTACACACTGGTAGGCTGTCAAGAATGAGGTACTGGTAAATTCGCCACGATGGCCTGACTGATGTAATTTCTCCCTATCGTTTTACATTCGTATTACACCAACCATTGGCGTGGGCGGTTGAAGAGGATAGAAGACAGAAGATAGGCAGAAGAAGATAGTAATAATAATGTAGAAATTGTATAGTTTGGAGTAGTTAACGAAATTATAAAAGTCGATTGATGTAATATTACAATTGTGAGAGATATGTTTGAGAAACGCTAAATTAAAACAAAGGATTCTAGAGATTGACGAGTTATAAGTATAGGTTAATACTTAGTATGAACCAAAGAACAATGAATAATGTACCTACAAGTGATTGAATATAAAGATCATTATCATTTAATAAATTATAATATAATATAACTTTAACGAAGTCTCAATCATATGAAAATCTTTATGCAAATTAGATACTGTGATAGACAAACAGATTTACGTAACGATACTCTTATAAAGGTCTTTAGAATATTTTAGGATCAATCCGAAGTAACTGTTTAGAGAGGATTTTGAGGATAATAATTTCAGGCAACAGTTTCTTTTATTATACGAGATTTACATAGTAACAATGTCTACTCAAGCTTCAACTAATGTATGAAAATCAATATTTGTTATTATGTTCTAACACTAATATGGTTATTGCTCTTAAATATCTTCGTATTTTAGTGCTACCGTCAGCTTTATTGTATGAAATCTTTGTAAACTTACTGTTTGGATACATTTTCTTTGGTTTTAAATACTTTTGTAGGGTCCTTTCCGATATTTTTTTACGGCCCTAAGATAGTATAATTATGGCATTGATTGAAGTGTTTATGTTCGTTAAATTTTAGAAAATACATGACTGTACGCCTGGATCCTGAGGGTGAATCTCAACAGGACCCAAATTGGGGAGTTGGAAACGAAGGCGCTGAGATCCTTCAGACCTTGAACTCTGATCCTGGATTAGCGGTTGGATTCGAATACTTCGGTGGTATAGACTTCGAGGGAACACTGTTCGTTGATACTCAGATCGACGATGATTACGTTGGATTCATTTTCGGGTAAGTTGTTATTTGAATTCAAATTATTTAGACTTTATATATACTTTCGTTTAATTTAATTTATAATTCTATTGTTAAGGGTTTATTTTGTATTTTCATTTTGTAACATTTGTTTATAGCTACCAGAACAATAAGCGGTTCTACGTCGTGATGTGGAAGAAGAACTCGCAGACGTACTGGCAGACAACGCCGTTCCGGGCCGTCGCCGAGCCTGGCATACAACTCAAGCTAGTCAACTCCAAGACAGGCCCCGGGAAAACATTGAGAAATGCTCTTTGGAACACTGAATCTACACCGGACCAGGTAGCTACCGTTATTGTGATCTCGTAATGTCCTACTGTTAGTTATGCCTTGGTGTGTTCCATATTAAAGAATCAATCTTCAATCAATCAACCAAAGATGCTATCACGTCTAGCTAGTCTGGTTTGTAACTAAATAAATTAAACAGTTCAAAAACTTTGTCGTCAATCTACTACACAAGTACAAATCTATTTCTACTAATGCCTTTAAATATTTTATCTAGGTGACTCTTCTATGGAAGGACCCACGCAATGTAGGTTGGAAGGAGAAGACAGCGTACCGCTGGCGGTTGCTCCACCGTCCCAAGATCGGTCTCATCCGGCTGAAGGTGTACGAAAACAACCGGCTGGTTGCCGATTCCCGTAACGTGTACGACTTCACTCTGCGAGGTGGCAGACTGGGGGTGTTCTGTTTCTCACAGGAAATGATTATCTGGTCCAACTTGGTCTACAGGTGTAATGGTAAGTGATTTGATATTATACTCTACCCTCATAACCATAAAAATGTTATAGTCGAATTAACATATTTAAATAAATCTATGCAAATGAAGAATTTAGTTCAACTGAATGAAACATGAAACGACGTGCCACCTTCGTAGTCGATGGTTTTAATGTTTAAGCGTAAAAAGATTAATAATAATTATAACTTTTTATTCAGCTTACATATCATAGCGTGATATAATGTGAAAAGTATTAAATAACTTAAAACCTGATATTGTGCTATAAGCTGAAAGGGCCTCCACTCGGCAGTGCAGCAGCTTAGCTTTTAGGTTGTGTTTTTTATGTAACACTTCCTGCATGCTTCGCGTTTGTCTTCCTGATAAAATGTCCTGTAGTAAAATGTTCTAAGGAGATGGACTGAAGAAAGTAATTTGTTTGGGTAATTCAGTTTCGCCTATTTCAGCCATCAAACAGCTTTGTTGGCTGTATTTATGTTGTAAAATACAGATTAGGCAGTAAAGTTACAGGATGACATTTTAGTACTCCGGAATTGCTAGTTCATGAAATCACGTGTGTCATGATAATGTATGTCCATAGTGCTGTTCATGTACATATATAAATATATATATCATATGCCATGTAGGTGAAAACGTGAAATATAAAGGAGAAAAAAAAATGAGAATAATATATCTCACTAAATAACATCTTATTTAGTGAGAAATCTTATTCTTTTTTTACTATAGAACGTGGACATAAACTGTTTTTAATATATATATGTAGATGATGATAAAGTTTACCAGCAGGTGGACTTTTGTTACATTATTTTTATATATAAGAATACAGATATTACTATTTTCTCAAATACAGTGAGTATGTACTTTGTATAGGAGAGCTGTCTCTCCTATATAAAGCAACGCTTTCCAGAGTACACTCTGGACCACTGTAAAATAGCTTGTACATAGTCTTCAATTAGCAATCTCTACCTATTTTTCTAAAAAAAAATATAATGTCTCTATCTAATTGCTAAGATTTTTTTATTTACAGATAAAATCCCATCAAACATTGTGTCCGAGATACCAGATCAGCTTCTCAAGAAATTAGAAGTGGATCACGATTTTTATTACGCTTAAATATAGTTAATATAGTTTTATATATCATTATTAAAGTTGTAAATTAATAATAAAATAAGGAATAAACGTATTTGAATGACCAGTGCATTTTGTTACATATAGTTTATATTTGAAAGATAGAGATGAAATATTTTAATAGTAAAGCTGTATTAGTTAGGTGCGATTGAATAAGATGGATAAACAGTAGATTACTAATAGTATATAGAATATATTATTATTGTTTAAAATTAAAAAATGTTCATTGTGATTATTTATAATGTATCACTTTTATTGTACACTGCGTGCACTTCAGCATGCTGTGTATAACAATTGACATTTTATCACTTTCAAACTACGTAATGTAACTACCATTTGACATTGTCTCACACGCACTTCGTATTCAACAATCAATTCTTTCTTTTTAATTTAAAATACTTTTTCATTGATGTTATAGTGATTTGTATGCTCGTCACCCAATATTATGTTTGACACTTGGCGTATGGTAATATAATATTAGTTGAATAATAATTGTGTGAAAGGCCTGAATTTTGTTGTAATATACTTTATTTGTATTTGAATATATGATTTTTAAATTCAATTTCAGCATATGTACAATAAAAAGTATTTGTATGTGTGTTATATATGCTACAGTTTGTTAAAATAAATTTGTAAGTGTGAGAGCAGTCAGGAAACGAATTTATTATAAATTTTAGTGTAATAGCTATAACCCGAGCGTGGTATAATAGTGCGGATGACAGTTGACATTTTGACACTTCTAGTGCGAATATACCGCAAGTGTTGATTGAAATATTAATAACATAATCAAGTTATGCCTGAAATTGATAATAATCTCTGAGCTACGTGCTATGTTATATTGACAATGATTGTACAGAAGACAGTGAAGTTGTTTGAATATTAGGAACAACATATTAAATTATAATGCTTGCTATTATAATTTAATATGTTGTTATAGAATAGACTATTACACATTCAGTTGATATTTTGCAATTTGAAACTTTATTCATTCTTACAACGTACGGGAAGTTCAAGAAATTACTGTTTTTCTCTTCTTTTATTTCGATATGAACAAACATACAATGTTTTTAATACATAGGTACCTAATGTATTTTCAGATATTAATTATATGATATGTTAAGTTATACCTGCATTGTAATGTAACATAAAAATATTACTACTTATTTCTTTAATTGTGTTGTTTTATTGTATTATTAATAAAAAACAAAATATATAATATTAAACACGAAAATAATAAAACTCGCTAAATAAGATTTATTATTCTCGTGTTTCATTAAATTATTATTCTTAACATAACTTACAACGATCTAGGCCTGAAAAAAATTTTACAGTTAAAATAATACTGCTAGTTCATTCCTCATAGAATTAAACCATAGAACTAATACCAAGGCATGAAACCAACAAAAAAATTACATCCAAATTTTAGCGACAGATTAGATTATAAATTTTGCATTCAGAACTAATACGAAAGAATGTTTTTTTGTCTTTAGAATAGGCCATCATGATCATAAGTTTTTTAAAAGAAAGAAGAAAATCAGGTTTTAATAAAAAATATAGGTCAAATATATTGTTATAAAAATTCACCAAATTAAAAACAAATTGACAGAAGTCGAAAGAATTTTGTTTTTTATATTTAGACGATTGTGACACTTGATTTTGAGGAATGTTTACCTTATATCGGTAATTATTTTATCTGTTTGTATTAGCATTTATTTTGTATTCATGGATTTAAGAGAGAACAAACAAGAGTTAACACATAATCCTAATGAACATATACCTGTGAACGAAGATACAACAGACGCTGAGGAAATGGAGGTACAAACTTTAGTCAGCGATAGCAATATACAATTGACTAAAGATCAAATATCGACTATTATAGGAACCGTTGACACTAATACAATCTCGAAACCAACAAGCTCTCTTAACATGAGAAATGGCCTTGGCGTGAATTCTAAAGGCACTGAAGTTCTAGCGACATCTAGTAAAAGTGCTGTCAAAAAAGTACATAATAAGACGCTTAAATTGGGGTTTGTCAGAATTTTGAGGCCGTTATTACCGAGAAAATCTAAAGAGAAAGCAAGAATACTCATTAGGAATATAATTAAACAAGTTGTATCACCGATGGCTGTGGTAATGGTGAGAAAAATTAAAAAACGGCGACATGTCCGAAAGGTAAAACGAATTTTTTCAGAGAAGAATAATAGACGAACGAAATCTTTGTTCACCATTCATAAAAGATCTATTAATAAAGTGAGAAATTCCGAATCGTCTTTATCAGATGGATTTTGTTCGCTCTGTGGCCACAGTGGCTGTGATCGATAAATAATTCCTGTCACCATGATTTTGATATATATCCCATAAATAAGATTTTTGTTATACTCTGTTTAATACAATTGATTATGTTAAATTTTAAATATATTGTTTCTGAAATAAAATATCATTTTAGTTTGTTCTCTTGTAGTCAAAATCTGTCTTGGATTGAAACACTGGGCTTTAGGTTTAAGATTTAGGTATGGTATATACCCAAATCTTGTATTAAGTGATCTAGTATTAATAATATATTTATGAAGTTAAATAACTGTCCTTTTGCCGACTAATAAAGGTGCATCCGTTGGGAAAATGTAGCTATCCATTCTCCGACAATATGCAAGATGTACTACATATGTATATACAGTCTTTGAGACAGGAAATACAGAAATAGTACATCATCTCAAATGAAACAGTTTAAATATTGCTGTTATACAAACCGCATTAGTTTAGGCTAAATTAAAAACATTAACATGTTTTTTATACTACAGATAATAATAATAGTAATATTTTTTTCCTACGGTAGAAATAGATACAGTTTTGTTAAGGTTTTTATTTTTGTTACGTAAAAGCCTTGCTAGTCCAGTGGTTTAGTACACCGCACAACTTCTGATAATTGCGAGTTCGATTCCTTGCACGACGCAAACAATTGTATTCATGAATATCTTTGTCTGGATGGCTTCGAGTATTATCTATGATATAAGTAATATATTTATATGTCAATTTTAATCATTGTTTACAGCTACCATATTTCTATTACTTTCCAAGTACCATATCCATAATAATAGCATCCATAATAAAAGCTTTGTTTAGCATGGGATTAGGTAGCGCTGTGTGAGTTATCCAGGGTAGGCTAAAATGTGTCTGTATAATTGATAAGGTACTAAAAGTTTCCGATAAATTAATTTGATATATGTAACTTCTACATACATTATACATATAGTAATGTTAACTGTAACGTTAATTATATATAATTAGTTAAGGATACACCTACTTCTTAGTGTATTCCTACTATAAATATGTGTTTTTTACTCTTCCTTAACTGTTGTTAAGGAAGAGTAAAAAACCTTGTAACCACAGATAATATATTACATACGGTAGTCACCATTAATGAAAGAAGAAATTTGTCCGTAACTTGCGGGAGACAAAAACATTATATTTGCTAAGGCTTATTTTATAGATTAAAAAACATCTACTAAGATCTTTACCATTTTATAATGTAGGCATTGTATTTGTTGCAATTTATTGCAGGTTATATACAACGTAAGAAATGTTGCTGAGAGAATTTTATAATTCTGTTTCACATATTTACTCGATTTAAATTGGTTATTGCGCAACCGAGACTATGTTTGTATTTCATTATGAACCTGAGGATGTGTGCTGAACGTGTTTATCCGCTTCAAAAACTTACACAAAATGTGTCGAACTAATATTACTGCGACACTACCCTTATCACGGGAAATAAATGTCATTTCTATTACGGGGAAACATAGCATACGTAAGAGCTATTAATGTTGTGTCAAGAAATTTAGGAAATCACTGGAACTGATAGCTTTTCTCTTAGTATTTTTCATGTAATGAGATTTTTAGCTTTTTTTTGTTAGGATTCTGTACATTTTTATATAAGTACTTTCTTCTAAGTTACTTTAGTTTACGTTTAATTCCGTAAGCTGTAACTAAATAACTTTTTCAAAGAGGATTTTGAACGGCCATTTCAAAACTTAAGAAAGCTGTTCAAGTAATTCACCTAACCACATATGAGAGAATATTAGTTATTATTAGCTTGTCCATTCACCCATTGTTGTCTTTCAATCGGGATTTCACTCAAAATTGAATTAGACATAGCGTTATCCCCCTAGGTTTTAACTTTAGATTAGATTTTTATTTATTTATTATTAATATCACAAAAATTTGCATCACATAACATTCTTACATTTGTAAAATAAAAATAAATACACTTTTATATAAAACTATATACATATGTGTAGTTGGTAATGAACAAGTGCATCTTAATATAATACTACTCATGATTCAGAACGCTAAGTACCTACTTATTTACAATATTAAAACAAATTCACGTTACATAGGCTTTTTATGCACCTGGGCACCTGCAGCAAATGTAACTATTGAGTTATCATAGGTGGTTTTTAAACGAATGTTATATAGAATTTATTTACTCATTATGTATCTATACTTCACAAGGTTTTCACAACACAAGACTATGGAGAATTCATCAGTTAGCACAAAGGCAAGTAAATAGTACAAAATTTGTTTTATAATAGATGGATGTAAAAATGGTACCTAGCGGACATTATTATAAAGTAAGTATTATTGTATCTATCCCAAGACTACAATAGACACAATCCTATACAAGTACGTGTAACGAGATTAGCTATAATTATTATGTTAGAATATCATGTAAGACAAATCATTGGTTTAAATTTATTAGTGCCACTAGCATCTAAACTAGGCCGTGCCTGTGTCTTAGATGCCAGTTCTCCCAATGACATTTATATATATTTTCTTAAATTCGTGAATTAACTTAGTAATTATTAGTGTACCATATATATAGTATTATGTATACTAGTGTATATGTACACACACAGATATCAAACTTATGACAAAGAATGTTAAATCCAAAATTAGTGTTTTTTCCAACGTACACATTACTACCAACAATATCAACTTATTGTGGGTAGTACTAATATTGTGTGTACAGTGAATGAACACAAAGTAAATCACTACTATGACTGTGGACTTGCGAAATTATTCCTTGATGAATATTTATTAATGATTCACGGTACATACAATAAAATTAGTCTGTTAATACAAATACTAATACACATGTCCCTTTGGTATTTATTTAGATTGACTTCGTATGTTGAAGAAATTATTATTTTTCTTTCTAGTTTTAGCTGAACATCGTATTTCTACGATGTTCAGCTAATAAATAAATCACCTGATATTGAATATTTTTAATTATGAGAACTTTTATTTTCATCTCAGTGTATAGGAAAGAAATAAAAGTAGATGTTAATATCACAAATATATTTATTGTATTATTGTACATATGTTTACATAACACAGACGAAGTAGAACTATCACTCTGAAAAATTGATGATTTAAGTATATAGAATAAAGGACGTCACACCCGGCGTAGATATTGTTACATTTTACCAAGTACTTATTTGAGAAACAGATGTTCTCATATACGCATCCATATTTATTAAAGACGATACATATGTACGTAACGTAGTATTTGGTTATACTATTTAACAAATCTTAAGTACATTTTATATATATATGTATTATTTATAGTGATTAGTTTCTTTAATTAGTCTACATTTCGGATAAATTATTACAATATCTGGTCCGTTGGTGACAACCTTCTAACTCCCAATAAGGACATTTTATTCGTATTAATATAATTTAAGTATTGTGCTAAAAGATATAGATGAATTGATAGATTTGATTAGAAAACAATTACGAATTTGTGCTCAGTGAAGCGGGGGCTTCCGAGAGACTCCTCATGTTCCCCTGAACATTTTATTTTGGTAAAAAATAACCTTTCACATTTACAAATTATTTACAATTTCATTATTCTCTAATGTCGATAATCGTTGACATGTGCCAATGGAAATTAACTTCGAGCGACATTTTTACAATGAATATTTAAAATATTTTTAAGTACAATATAATAACAAAAAATATATATATTGTTGTATTGTATTCATATTAAGTCGATTAAAATCTAATTTATTTATTTCATACCTACCTGACAATGACTGAACACTATTAAATAACTCACAATTGCTAAAACTTGATTATGCTTGATATAATTCTTATAAAATGTATAACATAGACAGACAAGACAACAGAGTATAAACAAAATATATACGAATAAATGAAAGAAGGAAGGTGCTCGTATAAACAGAGAAAATAACGTAAGAATATCACTTAAGTAATATCACGTATAAGATATTTATTATTGAGAATTTTAAAAGGAAGACGAGATGCCATTCTTTGTGTAATATTTAACCATTCTCAATTTAGAAAACAATTTAACAGAATTTGGGAAAATACTTTTTAGAATGTGGATAAAAGTATATATATATGAAAATATTTAATTATAACTGAATTTTAACTGGCTGCTATATAAAAAATATCCGAAATCTGGTGTCATATATAACATATATATGATACCAGATTTCGGATATTTTGTTTCCTCTTACAATAATTCACATACGTATATGTATAACAAAATATATCAATAAAGTTATGTTATTTTTCAATAAAAATATATGATAAAATAAAAGAATCGGTATTTTGAGTATCTAAATTACGTTATTGCTTTTAAAACATGCATGCATCTATCCAGACAGGAACCCATGAGTCATAATTATAAATTAAATTAATTTATTGCGTTCATTTTACTTACATTTACTATTAATATCATTTATATAAATTATTTTTTAAAAATCTAATAAATAATACATTTCAATGATTCACGACTCTACAATTATATACAAAAATGAATCTCTTTTTAATGTACCCCGAATAAATAGTAATTGTTTCAACTTGCACTAATATTTGTTAAAAATTGACAAATTGTGATGACTTTGTTTTGGCGATGACCTGAATTGTATAATATATGTATTAACATTATACTCTTTGATATTATATATATTGTGTAAATATGAAAGTAATGCAAAATATTAATTATTTCTTAAAAATCCAAGTTTACATGGAACTTGGATTTATAAGAAATAAATGAATACTTTTATATTTTGTTAAAAAAATGTTTTTACTTTAATCAGAGCAATCAATCAAGAATATTATAGTGCAACTATGAAATCTTTCCAGTCTATTGATAGGACGTAATTAATTATACATTTGAAATATACTGCATGTGGACTATAGAATAACACAATGAAGTAACAATTGAAATCATGCATTTTTATTTTTAATGGGAATCAATTGTTTACTTTTATGATACGAGCAGCTGAGATCTCACTTTAATCACTATACATTAAAGTGAGATCTCAGAAAAAATTGTGTGCACAAAAACATGCTCGTCACGAATGTTACATTACAATTTAGGTCAGTCGCTAGCTTTAAATTTTTGACCACGCGAGCTGTGTGAGCCGACCATAGTGCTGGGATGCAAGTCGGTCTAAACATATTTCAAAGATTTCAAATTTCCCAAATAAATATTCGAATAACTTTGTATAAAGTTAATTTGCTAATAGGTAATTAAAAATGTTCTGTACTGAAAATTATACACGTACATACACAATTTATGTACATCTATACCCAATAATACTCTCATAGAAAATCCTAATACTTGGAAAAATGTTAATGTAATTATTTATCAGCAGGCATGATATATGTGATTCCGAATGATTAAATAATTAATTCTTTATTAATTAATTAAAAATTGGTCGTCCATTTAAACTTTAACCTACTTTTAAATAGATAAAATATTTCACAAAAAATAATACTATGTTTGATATGTTTAAAATTATGGAAACCTATTTTAAAATATTATGAACTGCAATTGAATTATGTGAACTACTGAATCAGTGATTATTTGTGTTATTAGTTTCACATTATTTTAATACTTCAGTGATACGTGTTTCTCCTCTAAATTAGGCAGATAGAAGCAAATTTTACTTTATACAATAAATGACGTTACATGGTAAGCTTATTGTATAAAATACTTTCAAGTTCTGAAGATAGAAAGGGAGACTGTTTTAGAAAAAGTATACAATAAATAATGATAGAATTTTAACAAAACTAACATTGCATATACAACTGTACAGATTTATATAACCGGGATATCTACCATAATAATATTATTTATGAGCTATCGGTATTTTCACGCTTTTATATAACATATATATATCCCGTTTGTATAATATGCACAATTAAAAACAGCCAAGAAATAAGTTTGAAAACAGTGGCTATTATGTTGAAGACTTAAAATATTCGCTATTAATAGTAAATTTTACATAAACATTCAATTCTCACGCCCACAAATACAGTTGCTTATGACATTAAAGAGACTACAGTCTACTGAATCTTATTATATAATATTATAAACCTCAGTTCCGATTTTATTAATTTTATCACTGATTAACTCTCAGACAAACAATGTATTTACAACGTGAGCACTAATACTTGTATTGTCGTATGTCATTCCCTAGTTCTTAATCTCTGAATTCGTACTCTGTACACTATCATCGGTGTATTATAATATAACAGATACAATTGACACTCCTAACGCACGCAAGAGTACGAAACTATTATATTATTGCCATAGAAAGTCAGATCAATGTGTATCTTCAAAAAGTTGTTGTCGAGTTGAATAGTACATACTCATGTTAAATAAAAAAGTTGTATAATTACTGGAACAAAAAAATACTATAATGGTCTAGTCTTGATAAAATTTATATGGGAATAAATTATTTACATAAATTAGTATAAATTTACTTATTTGTGGTTTCTAATAAAAATATAGGTTCATGTAGAAATTAACACAAAAAAATACGGTCTAATTGAGAAAATTCTACAAGTCGATCGATAAGAGTTACAGTACAATATATATATATATATAAATATAAGTTTCCTGTATTTATTATAACAAAAATAAATAGAATATTTTTATGTTTTCATGCTGTTTGTTAATGTATTTTGACGGCATTAGCTACTTGCACTAATTGCATGTGAATGGAATAATGAATATAATAGAGTCGAAAAATATACATTTATTGTGAAGTATCGATTGTATCTGACCTTATTTCTTTATGTATATAATTATCAACTATTAATATAACAATTTCTATGATTTGATATTGTTTTGATAAATATAAAATTACACGATTTTAAATCATGCATCTACGGAAGGAATAATTTAAATAGTTTGATATTTAGCTTATGTACAGCGAAAATCAATGAGAAAGACCATTTTCAAGAGTCGTGTTAAACGTCGAAAGGAAGATTAGATTCTACAGAATGGTCGATTGTCTTTCTCATCAACGAAGTTATGCAATAGTTTGAAATTGAAATATTTCGATATGATTATTTTAGAATCGTATTCAATTCAGTCTACTAGAAGATCACACAGAAAACAGTATAAGGTTACAAACATCATTTAGAAAGGTTTAACACCGAAAGGGGGTTCCAAAAGGCCTTCTCAACGGTAACGGGAATACTTTCATCAAAACGATTTAACATTAATTTATTTGGTGTTATTATTATTATGACTACGGCTCCGTGGTTTCACTGTGCGGACATTTAGGAGTTTTTATTATGTAAATGTGTCTTGGAATAGTATTTGTGAAGCGACGATGTTGATGTTACCTGGACAAAAAATAAAGTTTTCATTAATATGAATCTGTATACTGTTTACGATTATAATCTCAGATGGGGCAATTAGAGGCAATTTCAATGGACGAGTTTGCATTTCAGTGAGTTCCTATATTTTAATGTCACACAATAATGTATGAAGGTATTTGTTATGTTCTACTTTTACAATTTATAAAATTTACCCCGTCAATCTAAATACACTATAAATATTCTCATTTGTCTATAAAATATTTAACTTAGTAAAACTAGAATTTGTGCTTAAACGATATAAATACTTAAAATTATAACAAAAATTTAACATATATAGTATATAAAGGCCAGATGTAATGTAATCAATACAATTATATATATATAAATATCCGAAGAATATCACAGTCGTTACTACTCGTCTCGGCACATGCTGAGCGGAGATCTATGTGATAAAATACAGTGCTTCAAATTGTTTGATTATCTTTTCATGGTACAATAAAGTGTGTTATAGAATAAACATATTTTCTTGCTTTCTTTCTACATTAACGTGTGTTACATAAACAATGTCATTATTATAGATATGTATGAACTTTTAATAGAAATGTAACTCACTCAGCTCTTCTAGCACATGGTCTCGGGTCTGGCTGGCGTGGGAGGTTGCGGCTGTTGTGGCTGTTCAGCGGACCTTTGGCGCGGCAGCTGCGACGAGTCCAGCACTATGGAAGGTCGTGGCGGAAGGTTTTCGCTTACCATATGCGATAGCGATAGATCGCTTGATGCGTTCGTGTCACCTGTTACAATATACATAAATAATAAATTAATAACTCTGGACAATTAACACAACGCTATCTAGTCTCACGTTAAGCAGAGCTTGTGATATGGATACTAGACAACTGATAGAAATAGAAAACACTCAGATTGATACAAACACTCATGATATACAAGGTCTGTGTAGCTTGAGACTAGATGGCGCCGCTTGAATAGTCGTAAACAGAATTAACTCGTTATCTTACCTGACGGTTGCCTAGGCACAGGTAGAAGCACCTCTCCACAAGAGTCGTCACCCAGCAGCGGCTGTAACGGTGACGGCAGCTCGCGACTGTCGATAGCTGAAGACCTCCGTAGAGAATGCCTATATGCCAAGCGGAAAGTGATGAAGATTATGAAAACTTATCGAAGGAAAATTTACTGAGGTCGCATACAACTGCGTATGTTAGCTATCAAGGAGCTTGCTTTGTACTGTGTTTTAGTTTTGGAGATATAGACTACTATACTAAGGAGACACGATAAGATTAAAGTCCTCTGGAACATCTGGTGAGGATTACCACTTACCGTCAGTTGTGTCGTCAGCTTGTTAACCAATACAGTTACATAAAATATCCATTTGATAGCACCTGTCTGCTAACAGTGAATGCCATATGATTCTTTTTTTGTTTTGTTTACTTGTATGGAATCAGTTGTAAAATTGTAAAGACTAATAATTTTTTTGATTATACATCGTACATCAGATGTCAAATATTTTAGGTCAATTTAGAATAATATAGTAGAAGACAAATAATTTTGCATATAATAGCTATTAAATAGGGTGTCATCCCTACAATCTCAATTTTTAGGCTCATTTAATTGTCCGTCTAAATTTGAGAAATAAGGATCTGATTTTTAGTGATTGCAATTCTCTAATATATTATTTACAAAATCAGGAATACTAAAAATGGCCAAATTAACATTAAATTATATATAGTATAACGGGGAAGAGATTGGTAATCGTAAATTAATGGTCCCATTGCTAGCAATGTTCGGTTAATCTCCACGTAGTCACTCTCGGAAACCATACGTTTAATTCTTGGTGAATTCACCACGATAGTCTGACCGACTGGCTCATAATATCATCCTTCACTAATACTCCGCCAGTGGGGGTAAGAGATTGTTAGTAATGTGGACTTATGAAACCATTGCTAGCAATGTTCCATTTCATGTTGACCTCCAATATTTTCCCCTGGAAACCATCGTGTTAATTCCTGCTGAATTACCCACTATGGGCTAACTGACCTGACCTTACTCATTTTATCCTCCTCTAGTACCCAGCGTAATCCGAAAGCGCAAGCGGGTGCACCATTCCATTATCATCAATTTAATAGAAACTACTTCGCTGCGTATACCGTCAGCTTAGAGAAGGACAAAAAACAATATGTATCATACCTTTGGTGTGGCAAACGTCTATCGCTGACAGTAAGTAACGTAGTCGTTTGATGTGGTTGGCCGGAAGTCTGTTCTTCCCCGCTGTTGTTCACGCAGACACTGATACTGATGCCCCCCGGCTCACCACTCCCCCCCTCCCCACCCTCGGCTGCCTCTTCCTCATATCTGCCCAAGACAGACCCCATTTCTAGGCTACTAACGAGATTGATTCGGTTGTAGTTTGGATACTCTTTAGATGAGGTACAATCACAAACAAGCATGGCAATCGCGTGGTTTTATGCTCAGGTGACAAATGGTACACGTTATTGTGGTAAGGGAGACCAAGACATTCTGGGATTTACTCGGGCGCGGCGAATGAACATAATAGGGATTCTATTAATCACGTAAAGTACCTCCACTTTGTATATGTCTTTTGATAGGGCTGTGCTCATCAGAATAGTAAAAAAGCATCGTATTTTTTCGTTATTATTAAAAAAGCATCATAATTTTTCGCTTATGTATATCCAGATTTATTTATTTATATAAATTTAAAGCACATACCAAGGTGAAAGTACATATGGCGGACTAAACGTCTTAGGACATTTTCTTCCTGTCAACAATCGGTTGGCAGGTAATAAATAATGAATAAGAAAAACAGTATGTCGTGAAAAGTATATAAAAAAGCAAAGTACATGACAACACAGACACAAACACATACACGGCCACCATATATTTTTTCTTTTCATTTATGTAAACTCTTAGGTACATTACTAAAAGTGGTCCTATATATATTAATTTTCTTTAATATCACATTTTCTAAACCAAGTCCCCACGACACTCAAGTAAATCTCCATGTAACATCATGGGCTCCCACTACGAGTAATATTTTTTTGCATGAAATGATTGTTGCTGTATTTGTGAACCATTAAATAGAATATAATTATATAATTCATTGGGTATATTGCCACTCAGCTGCTAGCGTTCTGTGTAAGTATTTTAGAGTTTGCCTCTTATAATGCGAAGTGCAAATTACGACAACCAAAGCAACCTATAGCAGACATTGCTCCCATTTCAAAATGTATACTACTAGAGGTCAATGAAATAATTAATATGTATAATATATAGTTAATAGTACTATGTAAGCCTAAGTAAATACTTATTTTTATACAAATGTTACTTTAAAAGTGTTACTTTATAAATCTTATTCGCATAGATAATTAATATTTCTTAGAGAACCATTTACAATAATAATATGTGACATAACTTCTACTAAAACCATATAAATCAATAGAATATAACTTACGTTCTACTGATTTATGTAGTTTTAGTAAAAAAAACAAGCAATAGTTATTATAGCCTCTTAAATTATTCTCATTTTATAATCTTTATGAAAATAGTCTGTAGCTTAGTGAATACTTTTTAATTACAGTTTTTTTTATTAAGTATTATTTAAGAATATGAGGCCGGACTAGTGGTGCATAGGAGGTGTGCTACAATGAGTTTAAGCATGCTTATAAGTTTAAATATTTGACGTACCGCCGCTGTATGAGGTTCTCCATGATGATGTAGTCATCTTCTTCGGCACCTCGCAGATGCTCTTTCTCCATGAAAAGTGCAAACTCAGGGTTTGACATTTCACTGGCGTGACGTCTGCGTACAGAAGGAGAGGCCGCTCTGGCGGGGGACAGGAGACGCGAGGTGATTGGTGTTCTAGTGATTAATAACCGTTATGAGTTAATTATAATAGTTTTAATGTAGTTTATTTATTTATAGTTATTATTACTGACGAATTCGCATATAGAAGTGGCAGTGGACTGGTCATATTTATCGTAGAATTGACGGTTGTTGGAGTAGATGTGTTCTAAATTGGAGATCGTAAATTGCCAATCATAGCGTAAGATGGTCGGCAGCTTGATGGAGCGACGATATATGTAGGGTTGTGGGTAATAACTGAATGAGAAGGGTTGAAGATTGTGCCCAGTGGCTTGCATTGGGAGAGACCTATCTTCAACAGTGCCGTGGGCTGATGATCATGATTATCAAGGAAGACTTTTTAAAAGTTCTGCGTAAGTTCCTGAGTTTCATCTACTTCAGTCACCAAGCGGCTTTGTAAGATGTGTTTCTGCTGACGTATTTCATAAATTAAGAGCCATCCCATATTTGTTCTCAGGAATGGCAATCGTATCAGATGGTAATATGGTACCCGTAGTGCTGTTCCTGTATATGTATATAGGCAACTGCACTTCCATCAGGAAGGTCGTTTGCTTGTCTGGCATTCCAATTACATTAAAAAAATATCAATTGGCGATAGGGTAACCCCCTATCACGATGGATTCAAATATACTCCTCGAATTGTTGACATGTCAAGTGTTACGTTTACAACAACATCGACAATTGACAATGCTCCTAACTATTCCATATGGGATACACAGGTGAAGGTAATATTAATTATTTATCATTATTTAATGTTGTTGTTAGAAATTTAATATTTAATATTAATACGATTAGAAACTGCGTAAAATTGTACGTGTAATTGAAATTACAGTTTACTTAGTGTCTAATAACAATCTATTTGCTTTGTATCGTAGGTATATTTTTAATCACATTATCAGTTTTGAGTAATATTAATAGGGTTTATTTTAGCTCGTTTTCAAAACGTTATTATCGTAAAACCTCGCTGTTGACAAATATCTCTTCATGTTATTAAAAATATACCAGTCTACCAACCTGGCGAGGCGGCTTGGTATATGTTTTTTACTGCGAGTTAGCTTACTTTTGCACAAGGTCTCTACACAAACTTATTCTGTAATTTTACTATACAAATAACCTAGGGCATACAACACAACACACATTTAGTCCAAAACTTAACGGAGCCTATGTTATAGGACTAGACAGCTAATACACTTAATTGGAAAGTATGTCAGTCTATTTGTTTATTTTTTCCACAACTAAAGGACTGTTCGAAATTTAATTAAATCTTTTATCACAGAAAAGATCTGAATAGAGGTTAAATTATTGACGAATTTTCGTTCGTAATAGCCAGTATCATATACAATAAATGGAAACTTACAAAAAAGTACACTACTGACCTGGGAGTATGTGGCGGTGAGAACAGTCCATACACTGTCTCCAGTTCATCAGTGATGCTGGTATACTCGTGCATGGCCAGTAGCAACGATCGTGGAGGAGCCCCCACCCGGGTACGGCCGGGCGGGACTCCTGTCGCGCCCCCTGTGGCCTCCCAACCACATTGACGACCTAACCAATGTTAATTCTTAATTCCATTTTCTCAGAAATTGCTTCATCGTTAAAACATAATAATACTTGAATCGGTCGTAAGAATTAATGTACTTAGTAAGTAGTATATAAGCATTGATATAATAATAAACAAAACAGTATACACTCAAATGTCGTACCTACCATTTGTCTAACAAGCACCACCCTTATATGGCCACCCTGCCATGCGCTAAGAATTACATAGCACGATTGCATTGATTGCACCAAAACTGTACCAGAATATAACATGCCAGCAATTTCCATGAATGGTACAATAATGGACGATAAAATTTTATTTCTCTTTCTTTCCTGTAGTGATTTTCTAAACGAATGGTGAGAAAAAAATACGGTGCAGCATTATCTAAACTTATACTTTTTGAATGAGACAATAATAGGTATTACTGAGAGTTTATTTTTTTATCTACTCCATAACATATATTTCTATACTACGATGGTGGCAAACAGGCCCATCTGATTGTAAACGGTTACCGTAGCCTATAGACGCCTGAAACACCAAGGCTGTGCGTTGCCGACTCTTTAGAAACGTTAATACACCCTTCTTTAAAAACCCCATTTTGTTGTGACAGAAAGAGACTCCAGTCTCTCGAGAAAACTTAGTAGTTCTTTCCAGAATCTAAATATACGCAGGAGGAAACTCCTCTGAAATATCACTGTAGCAATACTACTTTATTAAAGGTAGATAAGTCTTGTAGCCTTTTGATCGATAGTATCTAACATATTGTAATTAATAGCAGAATTCATGTTGTCCCGATAGATCGTTTTTATATTATAAAATGTAATAACTACATGAAGTTTCAATAAAGAAATAAAAGCGGCCATATATTTAGTTTTTAATTCTTTGCAAAATAATAGTGCAATATTATAACAAGCGAAAACGGACCTTATTGGAGCAGAGCTTGTGTTATGGATACTAAACACCTGATACAAATACTTATGTAGATTTAGACCAATACAAACAATCATACTCATCATGTTTGTAACTTACGAGGAATCGAACCCGCGAACATTGGAAGTATGGTAAAGAAGTAAGGCTAAACCGCTAAACCACATGGCCGTAAACTATTGTGTCATAAAAAAATTAGAAGAAAATTAACTCACCTGTTGTAGAGTTATGAACTGAACCCGCATCGACTGCTGAGTTGTCAGGTTCGGAGTGAGTCTGACTGTGCTGTCTGCGCGGCGCCAAGTGCTGGGCTGAGTGGTGACCACCCATCCCACAGTCGTTGCCGCCTTCCGAACGCCTGCGTTTCACGTTTTTTTTTAAACAGAATAGTGAGTGAGGTTAGTGCGTGAATGTAAATGTGTTTGTTTGTGTGTCTGAATAAATACACCGAAGCATTAAATAATGTAATTGATAGATATTAATATACCATATTCAGTAATATAAATATTAAATCTACAACAATAATTAATATATGTCAATTGATATAATTTAGGTATTAAGGTATTTGTGAAGACGATTTAAAAGTTCTTGTAAACAAGTCTATTTAAATAAAGAATATTAGAATTTTATATTGATATCTGTGGGTAGCACAGAGCAGTAAATATTTTTCAGAAAACTTTCGACAGTGACCCACTTAGCCCGCGTCACTTAGAACAAAATATTTTTGGTTCAAAACTTTTCCAATATGTTTAGCATTAACTTTGGAAGTATTTAATTGCTACTTTTAATTAATTTTATACAGTAATTGTAATGGACCGAGCTCATAAAGGATAGTCTTTTATAATTACTGAATATAAATAAATTTAAAAAAGTACGTACGTATTCATAGGTCAATGTATAGATAATATTGTAGAATACGATTTAAGTAAGCTTAAAATAAGGATTTTCAAAATTTATATGTTACGCTACTTGTTCTAATTCTGTTAATTAAAGTAATAACATGGTCAAGATATTATTGTATGTTATGTTGAATGAAGGAATATAGGTGATGCATATCATCCGCAGTACATTACAGTGTAGGTAAGTACATTCTTTTATATGTAGATAAAATAAATCCACGTCCACGTAGCCTTAAGATGTAAGTCATTTGCTTCGGTATATTTTCCAAAAGTATAAAATTGATGTTTAAAAAGTAGTGTGATACAGAAATTGTTATAAACTTACCACAAAGTAGGCTAATCAAGGTTACAAAATTGTTGTGAAGTTGTGATGTCGGTAAAAATATTTAATTGTGAGTGATATAAAAATATAAAATTAGGTACAGAACCATTTAATAAAACGAAAATGCTGATACACATTTCATACGAATAGAATGTCAAAGCACAGGTACATAAAAATATATATTAATGTTACTTAATATTAAATTAAGGGTTATTTATTATTAAATATTTATTTACGGAAGACAGCTAGCATGTTTATATATTATGTTAAATATTTTATTGAAGATAAATTTTACAAGTAATTGCTGTTAGTGATTAAAGAGAGTGCGATTTTTATTAATAATAACAAACGTGTGTGTGTTAGTCGTACGTATACATACAAGTGAACGAAACGGTGTTGTACTCGTTTAATGTTCAGAACATGAATGTGCGTGAAACATAACAAGTTTCAGAGAGATATCTAATATTCATTAGGGGTCATTCATAAATTATGTGACAACTTGAGGTGGGAAGGAAGTCGATAAAGCATTACAAGTAGTAGGAGCGGTCCTAAATTTTCTGAAAATTCATTTCGAAATGTATTGAAAAAAATTGAACTACATATTAACAAAAGACTTCAAACTATTTCAAACTTTATCTGTATAAATATGACGTCAACATATGAGACGTCATACTGGTGGAGGGGTGAGGGAGGGGGAGGAGTCTCACAAGTGTTGCTAGGACTAATAAAGACGGTAAGAGAGGTAAAAAAACATGAAATACGTGTGACATAATTTATGGTAGGCGCCTTATAATAATAGACGTATAAAAAATACATGTTCATTTGGGAATATTCCACGCGCACATTCACATCATGAAATACGAGTACAGCCTTACATTACAGCCTGTTCTGTAGAATGGTTACACAATGAGGTACTACGTCTAACTACAATGCTATATACAAGCGAAGCCAGTCGCCATATGAGTCTAGTTGACTTACTGTTTCCACAACCGTCTCCTAACAGATGCAAGAAGGTAACAAAAAATAAAATTAAAAACAATCATGGCGATGAGAATTTTGTTTCATTCAAACGAATTTAATAATTGCCAATTCGATGAGTAAATGAAAATAAACGTACTCCTTCTGTGTACCGCTCGTGATGATAATGTTTATAACATAATTCGAATAACAATACCAACTACGATAATGCCTTATGAACTCAAATAAGGTAGCTCAATTATTCTAAGGAGAAGTTATTTGGCCATTTTTGACTATATAACCAAGGCTTTTATTATGTATCATCATTGCTAGCAATTTTTATTAGCCAGATCAAAATATACAAATTTGCGATCATGTCTACGAGTTACATAAACATTATGTAACTGGAATAGACACAAATCTGAACCTGTCTGATTATAAATAATAACTGTCGTCTATATAGATATTAACAGCACTACTAATACCATACTTTCATGTGACGCTCAAGATAGTATTAGAGTATTAAGATGTTACACTTCCATATCCTGTAAACTCACTGTTTTATCCCACCGTTCATTTGAACATTCTGCTAAAATTCAACAAGTCACATGTAAATATGTCCAGCTCAGGAAATCTATGAACGATACCGTTGAGTAGACTCAGTGCAAGAGTAATGGGAGCTTGCTTGACCACCTCTGTTCTTCTCCAAGGAACATCAAATAAGTGTTTATGCGATTGTGCATAAATTTTCAGATCAGTCACAGGCAAACTAGTAAAAAGGACTTTAATCTGTTATAATTAACATTTGTTACCTATGTTCCATAACTTTTCAATTGTTAGCTATCAAAATGTCATTAACGCCCCATCCGTGAGATCAATTACAGGACTTCTCACAGATGAGGCTATAGTGTCCGAGTCCAATAATTTGGCTAATTCGTAGATGAGACGTTAATAAGGCAGTAGATATCCAGTAGTATTCTTATTCGAAGACAACGTATAATAAAATGATTTAGCGTCCATGCTTAATGAACATCAACAATACTTATGAACCACATGTATGTCATTTGAATATTTATAAAGACTAAACAAGTAATATAAGAATATCGCAATTGCACTTATAGATTTGTAAATTTTCCTTTATGTTTTGGTCTAGAAAGTTCAGCTTATGTTTAGTATAGATTTGGTAGATACTTATTCCATCACCTTTCAGTTTTTAAATCATTTTCAATCTTATGGCAATAATTGGCTAAAACTCGAATATTAAAGATTCTTTATGTTGTACACCATATTTCGGAGATATGTAACTAATATTTTTGAAGAATAAGGAAATGAAACTATCGAACTACACAACTACGAACTAAACAACTTTTTGTAATTTTACTTACCTATGTTATTCAGTAGATAATCAATACACAATACACATAGTATTAATATGTATCTTTTTATAGTATGAACGAGGCTTGAATAGTTGAATATTGGAGAGTATTTGCAAGTAAAATACAACTCTACAGAATACATGCATAATGTAATGAAGAACAAGATAAAAAAAATACATGTGAAGAAAGTAATACCATCCCAAAAGAAACTTGGAAAATTATTTTCTCTGTACGGTAGAATGAAAGTCACGTTTTAAAGATAGTTCTGAATATAGAAGATGAATGTATTGTGTAGTAGATGCTTATATGAGAGCAGGGTGAACATGGAAATGACGGGGCGGAAAATATAATGCGTTGGCCCTAAATAATTCTATAAGGGTCAGGGAAAGATGAATCGACTCGACTACTTTTCTTATAGCGGTGGTGTATAATTTTACAAGAATGATGAAAATCGAGTACTTAATTTTTCCTTTTTCACAAATTGCTTTGCTAAACATAAAGCTGGTAATAAAAAGAAAGTTGAATATATTGTTACAAAATGAAACTTCCAATATCCCTATTCAAAATTTTACTTTGATGATATCTACAAGTGGTGTATCCTAAAAGAGCTGAGTTTTAAAAGGTGATGTAGTAAGTTCCCTTAAATGCTACATGTTCCCATTTACAAGATTAGCAAAATGTACCTTATATATTTGACATACCTATCCAAAATATTTTTATTGATTGCGTTATCGTGTTTGGAATCCCTTATGTAGAGAATAGCCAAATGTTAATTGATGCTTACCGTCTAGTATTAGCAGTACGTCGAGTACCGGCAGAGGTGGTGCGAGGACGCAGGCTTTGAAGATCTGACGGCATTTCGGGTACTTCTGGCAGGAAGGCGTCATCGGTCGATGATGGCACTACATTATAGAGGTGTAACAATTATAAGTTATTTTGCAAGAAATTTGTAAGACGTATAATGACCGTTTTTAATTAGATTTTTAAATAAGAACCATTAACCAAACAAGAAATACTTTTATATTGTGTATATTTCAAGGAAGTATATAAATAATAATAGAAAAAAATTAATAAATTAAAAATAGTTAATAAAAGATCGTCGTAAAAACATAGTTAAAACAGAAATTATTGACATAGCTATTCAGTTGTATCAATCATAAAGGAATAATAATTTTGTCCGAACTTTAATGAAGATGCAATAGTAATGCTAATAAACTGTTTATAAATTCTGATATTGTAATTTGATCGAGCAATGAAAATGCTACTTTATAATATCTAGTATATCTACAGTATAATAATCCTTGCTGGCGGCTGAAAACTTGTAAATAGTATTACGTTTAATTTTTTCTATACCTTTCTTTTCATCACTGGGCTCTGTTCTATTGCTATCTGAGGAACGTTGTCTTGCTGGTGTGATAGGTGGTTGAGGTCTAATTACAGTTACATCTGGAACAGCCACACTACCACCTGACGACGTAGAAACTGAGTCAGCTTCAGGTTCCTTCTGTGGGCCAGTTTCAGGACCTGATTGTACAAGTTCATCCTGGATGGAAAATAAAAAATATTTAATATTGAACTCTTCCATTCTCTGAAACCACTAATGTAGATCTAAAGATAATAGGACTATAGATGAAAATTGGACTATTAGCGTGTATAGCAGTAATTTCAGTCGCAACATTAGTAATAGTGAAAGCTTGTACATTAACAGAGTGTGCCTAAGCATAAAAAGTGTGTGGCACAATGAGAGAGAGACAAATAAAGGTGAAACTTCTTCTTTATATAGCTCTATATCTATATGCATCTCTACTTATTTCTTAAAGCAAATCGCATGTAATAACTCGTCACGTGTAAAAATATTTTCTTAAACTTAATATGAGAATTGTATGTCATTCGTAAAGAAGTTTCACATCAAAAAGTTAAGTGTACATTAAAATGTGGATGCGTAAGACTGATAACAAAAAAGATAAATTTTAAAGTGGAGTGATATTGAAACAAAGTGACGTCACAGTATGATTAGAAAAAGTGAACATGAGAAAGGTAGATTGTAATATTGTTACATGCACATAATTTGACGTGTAAGTGACGGGAAAAGAAAATTTTGTGACCCGAAGTATTTCACTATAGGACCAGATTGTGTGTTTCGGAAATTATGCTGTCTCACACGATACATAAAGCACTTTGTGGAAATAGTTGGATGGTTTTGTCGCCGGACCATTCGTAGCTGGACCGTTCCACGTTCTAACGGCCATTATGTGGAAAATTCTACAATGTTTTCAGTCAACTTATATTAAGATAAAACAAAGCCGCGTTTTACTGCCCAAACTCGCGGAGAAATTGTACATTATAGGGATAATGTCGAAACTTATATCATCATTGCCTCTACTTTGTATCCTTTGTATGAGGTCGATGCAGTATATCTTCATCTCCCCTAGCTAAGTGGTATACCTAATATCGGGCTTCATTTTTCATTTGGGCATATTATAATCTCTTATACAGTTCACACATCTGCCAAAACTTATTTAAAACTGCTTATCCTCGTCACTTCATACGCGTGTATGGAAGACAATATTTTTTTACTATAAAGCTGAAATTTTATAATATAAATTTTTATATTGTATTTGTATACTTAAGATATCATCTCAATAAAAATGTTTATATCAAAATCGCTTTCTACAACAAACTACATTGTCTAAAATATACGACAAAGTGAAATGAGCGCTATCACGTATACAGCGTCGACGTTAAGTAACATTACTTCTCGGGAGCTCAATAAATTTCGACATTGTCCTTTACTTAAGGAAAATCAAGAGAGGCGTAAAGAGCGTAAAGAGATAATTTCGTTTAGGCAGCGTCAACGCGGAGTCATATCGGATGGAGGGGCTTACGTCGGAGGGCTGGGAGTCGTGTTCGTCCTCCTCTTGCACAGGGCGGACGGCGAAGCGGGCCGCGCCCGTGTCACTATCCGACAGCACCTGTGTGTCACCATTGTAAGCCTAGTTCACTGGCTTACAGATTAGTCGATTCTTTAGTATATTCTTGTTAGCAAATAAATACTACGTAAGTAAGTAGGCACTGCTTTTAAGATAACCTCTAAATTGTGTCAAGTAGCCAACTACTGCTCTTACTGTTAGTAAGTTAATAACACGCATTTGTAATAGTATTATAATGTAATTCTAAGCTAATGTATGCTAACGATTTTATACAAAATTGCTTAGTTTTAAGTAACGCGTGTTGGTTGTGAACGAACTATACAACTTGTACTATGCAAGTAGGTTATATGGAGTGCTAATAAAATTCATAGCTTCTTAAAAAAAAAAAAATATTGCAATTGGCGCGAGAATATGTCTGATATTATTATCTTTAGAAAGTAGTTTGCGACAACCTATGACTTTACAGTTATAAATAGCTAATTGAAATATTGTCAAATTTTTCATAGTTATAAACACATTTCATACAAATCTGAATTTATTGAAATTTGAAATAATGGTGGATTATACTATTATTCAATTGATACTAAATAATCGACTTATAATATTGGCCTAGTGAATGAGGCTATAGCGACACTTCTAGATGGAGGTCATTCGTAGCTGTGACATCGTCAGGAGTGAAACAGTACCTTTAATAAGCTTTGTCTTGCTTCCAGATGTTTCGTGTTCAAAGAAAATGTAGGTCAAGTTCGAATTTAATTATTCTACACTCACGTACAAAATTTACATGCATTATGCACAATCATGCTTTTACAATAGATTAATTCGAGTTATAGGTAAATATATTGCTTCAATTTAATGGAACGTAATTGTGAATGAACAGAAATAAATTGTAAATTACATTACGAAATATAAATGTTTTAGGTATTAACTGAAAATATTAAATACTGGTTTGCATCATAGAAAATGTATATAGCGCATTAGAGTAAATATTTATTTGTATTCTATTAAAATCTCACCGAGTTGCGCATTTGAAATTTATAAAGGGTTCAATTTGCATCTCATCGAGTGAAAACGTAGCCAACGTGCGCAAAGTGCAAACGGAGACATAAAGGAGTCACTTATAAAAGCAAATGCTGCTTTCAATGAAAATATTGAATTTGTTCTACTTTGACAATGTTGAGCTGAACTTGTGAGTTTAAAGTAGAATGTATTCAAGTGTAATGTATTCTCTCCTAATGATGTCACGTTTTCGAATGAAGCTGAGATAATTTGCCAAAATTTATACCTTTCATCCAATATTAATAAGATATCTTGTTAATTTGTAATATTAAAATAATACAATGAATTAACCATTACAAATTGTTAACTAATAATGGTCAATTCATTGTCTGAGTGTCAAAAAACAAACGATAAATGTTGGCAATCTATAAAGTACACAAAACATATAATGTATAATGAGACATAAGACATCGATAATTGATAAAATCATGCCGAAATGGGAAGTGTTGAAACATTAGTAAGTTTTGAAGCATACTTAAGAGTTTAAAACATCGAATTACACTTTAAAGTAATATTATTTAGGAGACAAAATGCGTATTATTGTTATAAAATGAAACAGATGTCCAGTTAATAAAACGACGCTAAATAAATTCGTGCAACGGACCAAATCGGGAAATTGTGATTCCTTTTATTTATTAGAAGTAGGTATATTAAATGAATTCTATGTTGTATTAAAAATGAAAGAATTTACTTTTTCTTTGAAGGTATTTTCATTTAACTGGAGCATTAAACTGAAGACAAACTTGATCTTGTTAAGAAGAAACAGTATATGTTACGGAAGTTAGTAATAAACTTCGTATCAAACATCTAGATAACTAGATACTTTTTTCCTTTTAATATTAGTAGATAACTTGAACACTACCTACTGAATTACTAACACAAAAACTATAGTGATATTGTCAATAAGAATTCATTCTATAAAATCAGTGTTTAAAAAAAATGGAGTTTAGATGTTAATAAATTAATAATTGAAATTGTATAATAGTAATAATATATATTTATTTGTTTTGCAAATACAGAATGAGGCAATAGTGAGTGATTTAAAAACTAGTTTCAGTAGAGTTACAACATTGTAATATATATCTAAATGCTTACATATAAACTATATTTAAGTTAGATTACCCATTAAAACATCATATAAAATAAAGGGTATTGGAAATCGAGTCTCCGTATAATGAAAAAAATATTTAGAAAGTATTAGAATATTATACCTCAGATCTGTCGCTAGCAGTTCTAAGTCTGCTGCCTGCAGATTGGAAGGTCAATGGTGGTGGTGGTCCCAGGGTGTCTGTGGAACCTCTATTTACAAGAGATGGATGGGTGGCCATGAACCGATGTATGACAGCTAAATGGTTCATAGTCTGTTCTGCAGTATCTTCTAACTTCCTTAACCTAAATTCTACACTCTGCAAAAGAAATTTGTATTTTGTTATAATTGGCTAATCAAATAATTCTAAATTTATATTAAAGTTTGCGGGTTCTATTCCTGTTCAATTTTTATTTACTTTACTTCTCGAGACACTCTTCAATAAATTTCTATTCTCTGACCTTCTTTCCATTTAATTGTCCATATAAATAAACAAAATTATCCAAAATTTCATATCATCCAAACATGCAACTTATTTTTTATACAAGTGTAATGGAATGGGTACATATGATGAGTATCACGTCGTATGGTAATGTGACTATTGTTTATTTGTTTATAGGTCAGTCACCATTTATCATCATGTAGGCCGAAAGCTTACTATGTTTGTTTACTATTTCAGTTACATAAAAGACAGAATACACTAAGTTTGTTACCAGTGTGTTGTTTACACACCATGTTAAATATCGAGCGGAGCCCGTTTATTCTTAAAAACTTATGCTTGACCGATCGGAATTTTTTTAAGTGGTAAACAATGGAGGCCCGAATGTCGACCTTCATTGAAATTTTGGTTCGATCGCTCAAAACGTTTCGGAGGAGTATTGTCACAAAGAGTGCAAATCTGATCTACAAGATCGCTCTGCGCTTCGAACTCTGCTCAATAATAAAAGGGATATGTTCTATTTTTGCACTAACATATTCTTCTAGTTATGAAAGTCATGTTTGTTCATTAAATTTTATCACTTAGGTTACTGTAACCGATGTGTAGAGCAGGCTAATATCGACACAGCCACAGCAGATAGTGATGCTAATGTAACTGATTGCGGTAATGGCGCTCATGGTAAAGTCACCATATGGATTTTAGTGGGTAAGAATCCCACATTCGTCAATCCTCCATCGGGAGGACGATCTTTTGAAGTTTTTCCAAAAGGATCGATAGATTATAAATATACTTATCTATAATTATATTAAATACTAGCTATACCCGCGAATATAACTTTATTTTTCTAAAATAAAAGTCGCCTAAGTTACTCCTTACATCAACTACCTGCCAAAAAAAGTAAAGCCATTTTAGAGATTAGCCGGAACAAACAGACAGACAAAAATTGTAAAGAATGATAACATTCTTTACCAAAATAATATGGTGTATAATCCTTATTTATATTCATATGCCTGCAGTAAAAAACGGTTATTTCAATATAACAAACACTCCAAGTTTATTTATATGTATAGATAAAGGAAAATCATCAGTGTCTAACCTACAATATGGTTTAGTATGTTTACCTGTATTGATTGTATTTGGCAATTAGCTTTCTGATTTAAGTCTTCCATTTTGGTCGTGATATGTTCTACTTTATCAGTTGTATTTCTTACTCTTTCCTCTATAGAATTAGATAATTTTACTTCCTGAAAGTATTGATTAATATAAGAACTTGGGAAATACATAAATATATTTTTATAGGTACAGATCACATTAGATATTAACGTGAAGAAAAGTACCCAAAAGTACTAGATTGTATATAAATAGCAATATATGCATTACTAAATAGTACAATTATAAATAAGCTTGTCATTTATGTATACAGCATAAACAAGTTATATTTTTTTAGTTTATATGAGTATTATTATTATTATCGCCCAACGGTTATACAAATTTTGTACTTAGTACAAATAGAGATACAGTTCTTTATTCAGAAACAAAAATTATTCAAACAAGAACTAGGTCGCAATTAGAGTGGTCTTCTTAGAGTAAGCGGATGCCACGCGCCTGAGGGTGATATTTTTAGAGTTGATAAAGTGCTAACTTCTAAACTTACTTGTTCCCTAAAATACCCTTCGACGCACTCCTCCTCGAAGTCATACAGCCGCTCCATATCCTCCTTTTCAAGGAACAGCTTCAGTCCATTGTCATACTGGAAACGTTTGTGTGAAACATTCCTGGTCACCCACTTACAAGTCGCGTATATGTGGCAGAAGATGATCAAGGGTGGTGGAAGTACCGGCTTTTGCTCATACTCCATCACCACAGTGAACCTTTGGAACATCCATACCTGAGAAGTTGGTGAGTGTTATTTTCGGTGTTGTGTCATAGGCAGGTATAACAAAAACGAAATTTTAACTTTGAAAAAATACCTATTTTGAAAATAAAAAAATCTATGAAATCTACTTTACCAAACTAATGGTCGTGAAATCATATTTGGCAAACCAATATGATTGTATGTAAGTTTAAATTTCTAACTACTTCTCTGCTAATAGCAAACACCGACTAATTTGAAATACGACGGCAACCTTGCCTTCAGCCACATTTAAATATTCGCTGCGAAATGTGGTTATGTTAATAGTTAGTTAATATTATAAATGTATCTGTTTATCCCTTTTAGTATTTTCGGGAAACATTAATATATTCTTCTTTCTTATGAAATAAATATTAAATATCTTTATAATCACTTATTTATAATATTACAAATAGTATACATAAATTTCATGCGATAACGGTTATATAGTATCCATAGCATAACAACATTCTAAATAAACACATAAATCTAAAATATACTGAAGCTTAAAAGCCACTGAAATAATAAACAAGCACTCACGGTAACAAGGTGCTAAAAATTTAATGACCATTCTTGAGCGGGCGTCAGTTGAATTACAATTAGGATATTTACTTCAAATGGCAAATAGCTTTACTTCATTACAACATCATTAACACAAGATTAACGTTATAATAAGCGTTTCATTAAAATCGTACTTTTGTAGAACTTTCTGACAGAATTCTCAAACAGTAATAGAGATAAGAAATTTTCTTAATCCTATAATAAAAGAACATTATAAATGACTTGAAAATACTTTTTGTTATAAATGTAAACAAAATTCAAAATTGACAGAAAATAATTGGAGAATTCTGCCACAACAACAAACTAAAATAAAAAATAATAAAAGCAAAAGAAAATAACAAAACCTGATGCGAGATTTCATTGACTTCGTTAAATATATTGTTAAATACTGCAATGAGTAGGTTTATAAGCAATATGTTGGCGACGAGCAGGTATATCGTCATGGCAATAGGTGTTATCCATCGGCCCGTGACACACTTCCTATCGCTGATGTCCAGGCCACAATCGGGATCGATGTCCGGGGCGAACACTTCACCGTACAACATGAAGTATGGCTGGAAGAACACCTACAAAGAACGTTCCCCGATTCAACAAAAAAATAAAAGAAATAAAATTTAAAACAAAAATAGACAACCATGATATCTACAAATCAAATCTACTTATAATTGAACAATATATAAATAAAATAAATATAAATAATAAGAAATCTAACTAATAATCTATAACTATAGGTACCCACAATGATACTATAGAATCCAATGCAGGTAAAATCTCGCAACAGGCCAGCAAACCAAAATTACAACATTGAGACTACTAATGTGTCGGTAGCCGCAAACCTGATGCGACACTCCGTTGACTTCTATAAAGATGTTATTGAACACGGCTATGAGAAGGTTAACGAGTAATATGTTCGCAATGAGGAGGTATACGCTCATGACGACGGGCGGGACCCAGTGTCCGACCCGACACTCCTCGAGGCCTGGGAGCCCACATGGAGGAGCCATTTGCTCGGCGAATACCTCACCGTACAGCATGAAGTATGGTTGGAAGAATACCTGCAAATGTTAGTAATGGAAGAATTGACCAATGGTTAGTTTTTTAAACAATGGATTCAATGATTATGGTTATCGTCGTAAGTGTGTGTGTAATAATAAGATAAAATATCCATATTTTGCCATATATATAGTGGCCATCGGCTCGCACACTAAGCTCTTCTTGGTTTAAAAGTTTGACAGTTAAGAGACCACTGATATTTATATTAAAGGTATAAAAACTATTTAATTTAATTGTTGCATTTACTCTTTTCGCTAAATATTAGCAATTTGATGGTATGTACTAAAACTAGTATTATTTTATGTAATATATATTTCAAAGATTTAAAATATGTAGGGAACAAATACGGAATCATTAAAAAAAGAGGCAGTATCTTAAAACCAAACACTATTAAGTTTGTCCATTAGTATTGCCTTATAATATTCTGCTAGTGAACGTGATTCTTCATCACATACAACTAGTGACTGATACATACATGTCTATACCTGAACATCTGTTAAAATAATTTCAATTTCAATGCAGCTAGATATCCATAAAAAATGCATTTCGTTTATCGTAATTCGGACTTAATTCGTAATTCGGGACTCGATATGACCTCGTAAGTTTTACTTTCTTTCTAAACGAACGGTACATATTATATGAGAGATAAAATATAGATCGTTACAAGTAAGTTAGGTGGATATACATACCTCCCTAATGAGATACCAGCTAGCGTCCTTATCAGGATAGAGTATGGCCTGCCGCGCCACACCAAACGACATAAGCACCACGAGTAATAGCACCACGAAGTATATCATATTCTTTACCATCTTACCCATCATCGTGACTAGAGGACCTGTCAACAGAATATATATTACATTTATGTAATTGAAAGACAAAATCATGTATATTTGTTAATAAAACCTAATTTAAAGGCGAAAGAGATTTGGTATTTGTTGGGTATTAAAACTTAACGACTTAATTAATGATATATATATATATATATATATATATATATATATATATAGATAGAAATTGGAGAGATTTGGATGGTAATGGGAATATGGCTCAATGATGATAATTCTCTTGTTGATCTAAGTCTCTTGTTGATCCTTTTTTTTGTTGTAAAAACATTTTTATCGAGAATGAAAAGATTATTCGTTATAATTTTTATGATTAAAATAATTGTGACCTGTACTCATATTTATGCAATATGTCTTGAGATACAAGATTAGATATTTTTTTTATTATATAAATTCATTAGTACAAAGCTGCCGAGTCTGGCAAACAGTGGACAATATACACTAATACATATACATTGTAAAGAAAATATTAAATTCTCTTTTAAGTACATAATTATATTTCTACACAAGTCTGAACTTGATTTTCTGCAACTGAGATTTAACTTATTTTTCTTCCATAAAATGTTACCTTTGTAGAAGTCTCAAGTTAATTAAAACAGAAATATTCTAAGAAAACGTAATAAACATAACAGATATCTAGCTTTTGGATAATGACAAAATGGCGTAGTTATTAATAAAAAATGAAGAACTTGTACTTGTGTTAATATGTAAAGAGACATACTCATGAATCATAAATATAAACGTTTGTATTGTGCGGGGATTGAACCTACAACCAGTAAAAATATGAGATGTTTCCAATGGTCCCATGTCGTCGATGTCGTCATCTATACTAATATTATTATGAGGTAAAATTTGTCAGTTTGGATGTTCGGGTAATGAAATCTTCAGTACTACTGATCAGATTTTGAAAATTCTTTTAGTGTTGGATATCCTGTTCATCGTGGAAGTCTATAGGCTAAATAACATCACGCTACGATCAATAGGACCGGAGCTGTAATGAAATATTACAATAACGGGGAAAATGTGACGCACGTACGTGTGACGGACGTACCCTAAATATGATTTTTTTATTACTGTCTTTCGTTAAAATTATTTAATTTATAAAAACTATATTATCTACTGGAATATAGATGATACAGTTACATATTTAAATAATATAAATATATAAAAGTAAGTATATAAATAAATAGTTCTTTCTTTTATTATTTAAATCTGTAACTAGGTAATACAAGAGCAAATGCTGTTTTTGGTGGAAAAGCAAATAAGTTGTATACAGACAGAATGGAAATAAGTTAAATTACCATCACCTCTAGACACGAATAATATTACATGAACAAATAAATTGAAACACAAAATATATTAAAATCTAGAGGCTAATTTTATATTTGTATCTAATATAGTTTTTTATAAATAAAATTGTTTAAATACGTTTAATATACATTGAGTTTATACATTACAAATAAACAAATCTCTCCGCTTATTTTTCGCTGTAATTTAAACAAAATAATTCACAATCTATTAGTTACCTAAGTACTTATTAACTCCCAATATATTCAGTATCCTTAAGTACCAATATATGATATCGACGCAGTATATAACTCTACCGACGTCCATAGAGCTGGCCCTTAACCTGAGGGTGAGGCCGACCAGAAAAAATATAATGAATCCTGCATCATATGTATTCCACATATTCCAGGCCCACACACTGAACTTATGTCTGAAATGGAAATTTATACTTTAGTGAATGTCAATCTATACATATAAATAAAATTGGAGTGTCTGTTTGTAATATTGAAATAACCGTTTTTTACTACATGCATATGAATATACATACGGTACATATACCAAAGTAACAATTTTTATAATTTTTGTCTGTCTGTCTGTCGTTCTGTTTGTTCCGGCTAATCTCTGAAATGGCTGGAGCGATTTTTTTTTGCCAGGCAGCTGATGTAATAAGGAGTAACTTAGGCTGCTTTTATTTTACAAAATAAAGTTAAATTCCACGCGGTCGAAGTCGCGGGAACAGCTAGTTGGCAATGTAAATGATAATACATAGTCCTGGCAGTTTTTATATTATAAACGCAGAAATATGTAATAATTGATGGATAATCCACATATATTTTTTACAGTTATTATTACTATTTTACGTGATTACTTCTGGATGGATTCTAATGAATTTTGGTATATGGATAGATCATGATTAAGGCTAGGTTGATAATACTATCACATAAATTGAAATAGAAACTGTTACATATGGGACGTGGGACACAAGTGAAATGGCAGCTGTCTAGCAATGTTGATTGCTGACTTATTTCTTGAATTACCACAGTACATGATGTATGCGTGGACGCAGCCACGTAAATCTATACCTATATAATAGAAATCAAGTTAAAGATTAAAGTATTTCTTAAACCAAGTTAAATTAATATACGGGTGGTCACGCAGACTTTCGTACTTTCTATATGTACTCTACTATTCTAATTTGTCTTAACATCTCTCTCCTTTGATATCACAGAAGCTATTTAATAATATCACACTCTCTGCTGTAGTACTTCATCATTTTAATAAATAACAAATCATTATTTTAATATATATTGACCCCAAGTGCTGTAAAACCAAAGATACAACAACATACGATATTGTATAACAGCGGAGACTGAATTTCTGGGTTTTATTTATTTTAATCAAATTCAGAAAATTATACACTAGTATTATATTTCTTAGCTGTGACCCAGTTGCATGAATTTGCAATAAGGAGGATCACAAGGAGTATGTTGGGCTAAAACTTATTACTATTTCGAATAGCCATTGGGGAGTTATATCTCGTAGTTTAACTTCTATGAGTACTTCTACTAGTAAAGTAAGGGGAACTATTAATAAATTTCTCTATTATCAAGTTAGGAGACGTTAATTAATTTCTATTTATAAATAATTCTTTTTTATTACAAATATAATAAAATATAATACATATATCATATATATGAAAAATCCAAAACCAAAATAGTGTCTAAATAAAACAATAGAATATTTTGTAACATTATTTAAAGTATCAGTGAGTAGTCAAATTATTTTTTAGAAAGTGGCACAGGCTGTATGATCTAGTATCCTTTGCCCGTCTATATATTAAAGTAAAAATTAAGAATGTATCAATTACAATTAATTTGCAAATAAATTTAATTAAATAAAAACTATTATATCCATGTATTAAGCAGCATACTATAAAAATATGCATGTAATTTAAATCGATTTATTTGGCAATTGCATGGTAATAAATTAATTCATAGATAATGTGTATCTAAATGAATAATTATAATTTATGGATTTTCAGGTCACTTTTTAGGTTGGCGACTGAGTAGAAGTCCTAACCAAATAGGAAATAGTATTGTATGTTATAAGGTTTATAATATATAGATATAACTTATAATAATACATATAAACAACATATATACTGTATAATTACTTATTTTTATATATTGTGCTATAACTTACCTAATAGCAACTGGTTCGGACGTAATAATTTCTCTTACTTTCTCACATAAGAACGTTAATATATAACATATGGAATATATTTCTGGCCAAGATGGCGTCGGCGCCATCTTAACTAATACTGTATATGTAAACATCAATAGGAACAATATATAGGCAATCTGAAATAAAAATAACAAAAAAGTCATAATTCAGCAAGTTTCAATAGACGTTACAATATTCTAATAACAGTTTATTTTATTAAGAAAAATATTGCGTAGTGTAATATAGGTATATGAGTACCTAAGTTAGCGATTTCATTTTATACATGTAATGTCCCTACACTTTTAACGCAATATGACTCATTTGTTAAATCTGAATATTACGTGAACCAAAAAACTTTGAACACCTTTTTACGCAAATTATATTAAGGAGTATATTTCGTACACTATGGTTTACACAGAGGAGTGTATAATACTAATAGTTTTTTAAACTTATACATAAAAAACATTATATACACTACCATGTATTTGAAACATACGCATATATACTTTTTTGTTTATTTTTAAAGTATGTGTCAAATTGAGAATAGATTAATATTGTTTGTCTCTGATATTGTCGGTCAGTCATTAAGTCCGTAGCTTGGTCTGATTCATAATTATATTGTAGTATTCATCGACTAAATGAATGATCATAAAATATGACACATAAATACATATCCGTATCATTTCTATGGACACGGGCGTAACCTAATTTTTACGTCCCTCAATTATGTACATAAACACAAAAGATATGTATATACTTTATGAATAAAATGTTACATTTGCATACCTAAAATAACATATATAAGTACTCTAGATTCAAACTAAGCGTATTTAAATTTTTAACAAAGAAAACTCTTATATTTAAATTTTCTTTAGTTTTCTGGAAAGAATCGCTAGTTACCGAGAGCGCTGTTTGTGTAGGAACTGATCCATTACATATTCGTTCCTTTGTCTTTCATCTTTTAAGTATCTTCAGTTATTTTATTTTCAGTTCTTTTATTTTCATTTACTTTCAATCTGATGATTTTATTGTTAGTGCTCATATGTACGTAAATTCTGATAATTCTTATTTGCATTGAAAGAGTTTACTTCTTTTTCATATTAATTTATTCAAGATATAATTTGTTTTTTGTCCAAGACTATCCACTCCTTTCAGATCATTCCACTAGTTGGCGCAGGTTTATCTCAGAAGCAACAGTTTTACTACTATGAATATACTGGCCCGGTCTAGGATATATACTTCTTGGTGCTGTTTTCTTTAATACTAATTTGTTACTTATTTCTATACTCTTACGGAGTATTATCATATGCAGTGGAATAAATTGTATTCTTCGTCATCACACGAAATACGGTGAATATATGTGAACACAAATAATTAGTTTTTCAATAAAATGTCATTTTCTTTAGATATTCGACAAGATAACCAAGGGATTGTATTTTTTTAAATCAAAGGATGACCACGCCTGTCATAGAGTTTTATATATATAAATATTATAAATAATAATCGTTGTTCTACTCTAGTAGTTGCTCCGTTTACTTATCATAAACTGAGCAACGTACGTTTTAAAAATTTCTTCCGGAAGGTTTATATCATGTATTACCTAAGTAAGCATCCAACACACCTATGTTAAGCCGAGGGGGGTTAGTAGTTTTTGTAAGTAATTGTATTCAGGGTTGTTTACCCTGAATACAATTACATACAAAAACTACTAGATAGACTTGGTATGTTAAATATTGTTAAAGTAAAAACACATACTCAAATCGTGAGAATAAGAATATCGAACATTGTATAATATACATTTTTCTTTAATTTATAACACTATTGCACGAACATAGAAAGGATATTAAGAAAATTAAAACAATAAAATAAAACTAAGTACAAAAGGCCGTCTTATCGCAAATGCAATCTCTTCCACACAACTTTTGGAAAGAAAATATTTACAAAAAATAGCTCGCGCATGAGTGGAAATAAGTTTAAGATATTGTGTAAATTGAGCGAAATATAACGATACATGTTAAGTAAGTGCATCACACTTAAAGAACTTACAAACGAAGTTGCGTGAGTCAGTTAGTACCTTCATACATATGAATGTATGTAGAATATAATATACGTTAAATATACATAATCAAATATTACAATTTCTATTGTCGTCAATCACATCCATAAAACGTGAATAAGTTATTGATCGCTTAATAACAAAATGAGGACACAATCGTACGATAATAATTAATGTTTAACCACAGTGTAATACGTGTTCAATTATTGATTCATACAGACGGGATAATTTCTGTGGTTCATATCCATAATGCATTGTTTAATATATAATGCTTTTTGTGGTAACATATTTTTTTTTCAGTAGAGCATAATAAAGTAGTATGAAGTCAGGTAAAATATATCGTGGAAAATTCACCCGGAATTAACCACGTTGATTTCCAGGAGGTGTTTCTGACAAATACAATGTTAGCTAAGTATCGAAGGGAAGGGTTTTTACAATCCCGTTCATAGTTAACAATGCTTCTTAGGTGAGGACAAGGAGGGGTGTCCTCAAGGCTGGTATCTCTGATGAGGGAGTAATAAGCATTGTTAACTGTCAACGATGTGTTGTCATGTCAAAATGCAACACTTGAAACGTAACGTTGTGGTAAACATTTCGGCGAGACATAACAACAATATTCTCGGTGAAATGTGTTCTCGGTTTTGTACTAATATTTTATAGCTAGCGCTCTAGTATTTCATATTTAATACCAAGAATACAAATATTTTATAACTATGTACGGGAATTTCATGAACTTACTATGTTTTATACTCAGTTTCGAGAAGACTCTCGGGTAAATATCTAATTGTTTCAGAAAGGCGAAATGATATGTCATTATGTTCCTGTATATATATGTCTTATATATAAAATTCTCGTGTCACAGTTTTCGTTCCCATACTCCTCCGAAACGGCTCGACCGATTCTCATGAAATTTTGTGAGCGTATTGAGTAGGTCTGAAAATCGGCCAACATCTATTTTTCATCCCCCTAAATGTTAGGGGTAGTCCACCCCTAAATTTTTTTTTTAGTATTTAGACAAAAATTTTCTATTTTTAAAGTTTCTATTTTTTTATGATACAACATACAAAAATACATACAATCCAAAATTTTCACCCTTCTATCATCAACCCCTATTTTTTTATAGCGTTATTAATTTATATGGCAAAACAACGTTTGCAGGGACAGCTAGTATATATATATATGCAGTTATAAAAGATTTGTATTCTCAATATTAATTATGGTGTATCAAAAATGATTGCGTATAGAAGAAGTAAGTCAAGAAATAGACACACGAAAAAAGCAACTATTCTTTATTTATATTTCGTGTTTATACTTATACTCATATAATTATATTTTAGCATGTGGCAAGACTGTATATCTAACTGATATACAGACTATATCATAGTAAGTGTAAATACATACATAAGACAGAGAATCACAACCATCGTAAGTAAGGCGGTATGCCAAATCATTAGACCTACTGAGATCAACAATTAATTTTTATACAAATAGATTTATAGATTTAAAGAAAGTAAGTTTAGGGGTCATGTCTAAAACTAAACTAAACTAAATATATGATCACATTAGTACAATGCACTAGTCCGTCAATAATACGCCCTCAGCACCAGAGACCTATTAAACTAGGCGGATTATAGAAAGCAATTCCTATTATAGGACGTGTAGTATTTACTCTCAGTTGACATTTTCCAGGCATGGAATACAGCGCGGGATTGTTCATGGAATAATTTAAACAGGCGCCAGTGAGCGATCCTATATAGTCCCTGAATTGCATTCCGGTGTTTATGTTACGCTATTGCAGTTCCAATCTGGCGTGTAGTTATTGAAAATTCATTTTGAATCAATTTCCAATATATACAGTAGATATTAACGAACATTTTATATTTGTTGTTATAGTTAATTGTAGTAGGTATGTATATGCGGTTGTTGCAGTAGATGAATTTTTAGATATCATTTTATCATCTAGATATAAAAAATATTAATACTGTAAAGTTGGTATATTTCGTTATATGTGACATTTATATTGTTATATACAAATATTGTACGTACGTATATACTATAATCTTGGTCTACTCGAAAATTACGGAATTAATATTATTGCAATTACTGAATTTTTTCTCAGTATAATTTTAACTACAGAAATATTAGTTTCGAAACTTTCACTGCCATTACAAATAAAAGCACATTTAAATATTTATGGAGTCGAGTGTTAAATTATTCAACAGCAGAGTCACGTATGCGCCATATATCATCATTGTACATTTATGCTATTATACCTGTGAAATAATGTATAAAAATGAATATAAAAATAAAAAAAAAAAAGCATTTCGTTTTGGTAAATACGCATCGCAGATTAAAACACTGTGATTAATGGGAGTATGGTAATTAATATTATTTGCTATAATGCGACGGTCCCATTGGAGACTCGTTTGAACGTAAAATATTAATATTTAATTTGCTTTAAATACACATCTAAAAGATAAGAGGCGACATAATTAATATTCTGTTTCATTAGTTCGCAAGCAAATAGATTTGGGAAGATTTATTGCCTCGTATTATAAATAACAATGACAGAGGTCTTTGTCAAAGGTCAATTTGTGACTAAGCTGAAAAATGGGATAATGTAGCCGTGATGAAGCATTCTGGGACTGACTCTCTGTAGCCAGTAGATATAATACAGATGTAGAGGACACATTGACAATTCGAGATTTAAATAGAGATAGAAAGTACAAAATTATATTTCTCATATTATTTTACGTTTTGTATAAACTAGTCTAACTATAGTATAGCTCCAAAGAAATGGCTAAAAAGGAGAAATAGCTACAAGAGATCTTTTATGACGAAGAGTTGTACAAAAAAATTTTGTCTAATACATAACATAATTAAAATACACAAATATACAATGTTGCATAAACTAATAAATATAATATAATCTCATAACAACTAAATTTATAAATACTAAAATGAAAACAAGTTAAAACTTAAATTTTGATTTAATTTAAAATAAATTCTAATTACGTATAATAAATAACAGGTTTTGCTGTGACAAAATAGCAACGAAAACTAAATCATAAACTACATGTGAGGTATTCGTTCGTTATTTCCGAAGTTTTGATTACACAGAAATGTAGTCTGTTTTTAGTTTGTTCATAACAGCTTACTGAACTGTATTACAGTTTGTCTGAGTACAAATTTATACTTTATTTCTAGAATTCTAAAGTTGTGTCTTACATAGCTTATAGCTGATATCTACAGTAATATCCAACTTCTATATGTTCTTACTAAAAGGAATAGCGTTCTTTGATTAACCGACTACTTGTATTAACATATAAGGAATTTATAATGTACTGTTTTCTCAGAATGATTACATTTACATTCATATATATGTGTAGTCATTACATTATACATGTGAAAATTAGTCTGTTTGTGTAATATCTGTTACACACAATATACACCTATTGGATGTAGAGTATTAACGCGAAATCAAATAGATACATTTTTAAAGAAGATAGTTTTTAATAAATTGATCCTATCGACCGTAGGTACGGAAAATTTGAAAGTAGATTAATTGAAATAATATATTCATTTATAATAGGTAGAATTAGTGATTTTTATGCATAGACGGTAGCTTTGATGTATTATGGGAAAAAGGAAAAATTAAACCTATCTTTTTTGAACGCCATACCATACCATGTGTATAAGTAGGTATATACTCGTATAAGAGAGATTATTTATAAATTCACATTTCTATTATACACACATTTCTTTAATCTTCATTTTTATTAAATTGCATTTTATCAGACTACACACATAAATACTAATGAAAATCTTGAATTCATTTAGTTTAAAAGGAATTTATATATTTCGATACGTTTTGATGTTTATCTTCCAATTTTGTCAGAGATTCTATGGATATTACTATAAAAGAAGTTATAAACTTTTATTCGGTAAAGTGTCTGTGAGTGGTGTTTGTGCTGTATATAAAGCGTGTATATACTCACAGAATCAGCCCAAAACTTGGTGATCGGTGCCGTAAAGAACTCATAAATTTTCTTCCTAAGCCGCAGGGGTCTCATCCTCTTGTCTTCCGGCGCGTGATATTCCGGCAACTCTCTGTACGAGGGCTCCCACCCTATTTTACCAACTTTCCCATTCTGATCGACACGAGTTTCACATTCGGCCCCTGAGCCAATCAACGCCTGCTTGAGTCCAGAGACATAAACATTACAACCAATATGATCACACCGTAGATAACATAATAAAAAATTTCCATTTATAAGAAAACAAGAACATTCACTATTACATTAATAAGCTCAGATTGCAGTCGACGTCAAAATTGTAAGAACTTGTGAAAATATTGCAGATTACTCAGTAAACTATTAGTACAGTAGTAAGTAATTAGTAGTAGGTGATTAGTAGTACTATACAGATAAAAATATGGAAGTAAATGTAGAAAGCGTACTATTAAAGCCAATTGGTAAATTAGACACAATATGCACGATTATATCATATCCGATAAAAGCAATAAACATCACAAGATCGCTAATAAAATATCTGTGAAATTACTTCAGAAATGCAGAATGTGGGAAAAGATTTCAATAAAGACAACAGAAAACAATTTGAAAGTTTCATAAGAGAAAGCGTCGCACGAAACGGCGTAAAATTTTATTGCAACGCCAGGAAAATAGTTCCACATCAATTTGTAGATTGTAACGAGTCTACACTACTATATCAGTACAAAATTGAAATGTCACCGTCAATGCTCATGATCCACCTTAGGCTTTGTGTAATTCAAAATAATAAATTACTTAGTATCATTGTTCTTTTTATGGTATCATGAAATTTGTAAGTACTTAATGTAACAATAACTGTTAAGTGTATTGTCATAATAATAATATCTTAAATTTTTATTGAGCACTGAATATATTTTTATGTACTCAAGAAAACGATGCTTTACACTAGAGTGCTTATTCTGAAGGTGAGCCATAAACAGATGACGTGGCTCGTAAAGGGCCGAGAGAAGATAGTAAAGAGGTGAACTGAGAGACTGAACGTACATGAAAATGCCACGAAAGCCTACTTTCACGCAAAGCTATAGACGAATCGATTTTATAACAGGTGGCATCAGTGTATGCCAACAACGTAATACGAACACATTACGGCTTAGATTTACCGAGTGCATTTGGCATATAATAGTATTATACATGTTGTATATAATTGTATTTAGCTATTGTAATTTTTACTTCTTCATTTCATAAATCACTTTAATTTACCTTCATAGATTAATCTTGTGACGGATGACATAATATATTTTGTGTCTTAAATACATCTAATATGGAAGATAATTACGCGGCATTATCACGAATTTTTCCTTAATAGAATATAAATAATCTTCATTCAAATAAACTAAATATAAGCACTTTTGAATATAATTCAATTTAAATACATAATTTGTTTCATCAAACATATCTTGCGATGTGATTTTGTTCATCATGAGAGTTTAAGCTTACTGTTTATTTGTTTAAGTTCTGACGTAAATCTTGGTTTGCACAGATTAATTCGAGAACTTAGTAAACGAGTCATTTTCTGTGATTCTTACTATTGAACACCAACAAAAACATTACAGGTCGACCGAATATTTTAAAGCATGTGAATTTCTTTTACACTAATTTCGATTTCTTGTTAACATACATCTGTGTATTTAGTTAGTGAACATTTTCTATATGATTAAAAGAAGCCAAGTGTCTGGGAAATTGTCATCAGTGACTAGATTTTGGCAGTTTTTAATCAAATAGACACTTCTAACGTGCACTGTGTTCGTATCACACGAGACCATGACAAGTCGATAGACGTCTACCTTTGGTGTTTTACTCTGTTGCCCCGGAGGTATTATCTTCTTGATAGAAAGCGTGCGCCTTTTCACAACGCCAACCTATATTGTGGAATTATATAAATTCCTTGATATTTATTATTCAGGTTCTCTTAGATTCTATTTTATATTCATCAATCTTTTTAGATACAATCATGTAACACATATGAAAGCAACTGATTAAATTGATAAAAACATGTCATTTTTATTTAGTTATTATGTATCATGAAGGCAATAAAAAAGTGAATATTTCTATGGCAAAAGCATATTCTTTTATTATCCCCCATCACCTGTTAATATTAATCGTGTATGTATATATATACAATAATTTAGGAGATTCAAAGATACTTTGAAAGCAAGTAAGCATCTAAACACGTAACTTTACCTCGACATCGTTGGGATCCTTGGTGCTTCTGTCGTCCTCCATGCTCTCATTTTCGAAGTGCTCTTCCTCAGTCTGGGGCATCAGCTGCAACTCCTCCTTCGACTTGAACTCCAGTTGGAGAATGTAGAGTGGACACAGCAGGCTCAGAATTACCTTGACATCACGACAAAGCCGATGTGGCAAAGGAACTGCTCGGTCGACGCTTAGTATCACTTTGACTTAAGCGTTTCATGCCACGTTTAACTAATTGACAGGGGTGGGACGTCGTTTACGCGGAAGTGAGACAGCCAAGATTTAAAGTAAATTAGCGTAAATGATAAATAGGAATAATATTATATAGTAAGAAGACCGAAATATAAAGGATGGTTTAAAAGATGTGGAAAATATATTGTTATAATCGTTTCAGTTACGCCTTCGATTTCTCTTATACTTTCATACATTGATGCAAAACAAAAGATAAACGAAATGAAACATAAAACGAGCAATGGGATTTGAAGGGACACAAAATTTACATAGCACGTAAGCTTAGGTCATAGTCATTTCTATCTTAACTGTACATAATTCTAATTTTATTATTTATTCTTGGCCTTCATTTGCATAATCGGCGTCATTAATGCATTGCATGCAATTTTCAATTTATAAAGCGTCTCATTGATTCACAGACATCAAATATAATTTAATTTACTCATTAAAGTTTATAGTTAAAATGTTATTATCTAAACCGTGACCTCCGCTTTGTGAAATTGCCAGTTCTTAATATTACAATTGAAAATATTACAAAAATATTTAATGAAATTGTTTCGAAATTTATTACGTTACATAATGAACTATGGATGGCAAATTCAAGGCAAATGGAGGATCACGCTAACATTGAATCTACAATGCTCGTGCCTTTTATAAGTCTGTGCACTGACAAGACGAAAAAAGAGAATGAAATCTATAGAAAGATATACATATATTTTTACCTTTAGATTGGTGTTCTTTCTAGTTCTGAGTCCGCCCATCCAGAGGTCGGCTAGTATAATTTGCGAGCAGGGATGAGCTAATAAAGCCCGATGGTTCGCCGCTACTGCTAGACTCAAGCACGTTTGTCCAGACCAGTTTTGAAGTTCACAAGTCAGAAGTTGCTGTGCTTGATCGTCATCTTGACGGTAACAGTAATCTAACAACTCTAATGCTGCAATAATGAAAGTTCTTACATGTTTCTTATTGGTTAGTGAAAGAAGATGATGTACTTTGTTCTTTGAATTTCCTAAAACCTTAAAAAAAAGTACCTTATTTGCTGAAATAACTCCTTGATTTCATGTTAATTATTGAACCGCTACTTACAAGCCTATTTCATTAATGTCAATTTCTATGCAAATTATACTGGCAAATTTAGGGATTTTGTATCATTTCAAGGAACAATGCAGAGCTTTCCTTTTGATGAGTAAATATGTACTGTAATAATTGCTAACTTAAAATCCAACAGTGTACAGCATTGCGGAAACTGATCCAAAGTTTTGTAGCTTATAACTATACAAGTTCACTAGCTGATATAAATGCTATATTCTTTATATATTGTATATTCTTCTTTACTATGTATGTCAAGCATATTGACTAATTAAAATATTTTCTAATTTTAATGTTTATTCTTATTATAATATATAGTATAGTTTGGTGTTATTTTTTCATATAAAATTGAAATTCAATTATATTTGCAGGCTCTATAGGAAGCCAATGGTAAAACACGTTTAATATTAGCAAAATGTTTCAAGAAGTTTTAAACTAATATTGTATTGATTTTTCTATATCCTAAAAATCATAATGTTTGTTATAAGTGATCCAATTTAAGAATTCTCTTTATTGTTATGAAAAGAAGGAAAATGCTGAATTAGATTTTCTTCATAATGTATAAAATTCTATTATGTTTATACTTTTCGAAATGGATTATCTATCCACATATAAAGTTTTTTAGTTAGATAAGATATAAAATCATAATAAAGTATTACATATTGTATTTTGAATTTTGTAAAAACTACTTACGTGAAAATTAAAATTTGAACAATTTTCTTTCTCAATTCTATGTATATTATAAGAACAACATTATCAATCTTATTTTACATTAAAAGTGAGATGGGCTAAACAAATTGCTCATAAACCGAAATGTAATAAAGTTTGTGTTTACTGCCAATGTTTAATTGTTAAATGTTGGAGTCGTAAAACTTTTTGCTTTTAAAATGTTTCTAAAATAATTGTTATCACCTTTTGTTTCGAATTCTTTTCCATAATGTCTTAACTCTTCATAAACCTCTGTTTCCATATCATCTTCAGCAGCTTCATGAGCCATGGCTTTGTATAATTTGCATGCAACTAAAGACTTAGCCAGCGCTTCTTCGCCATGAGTCCACATTAGCAGCGCCATTTGATGTCTTTTTGTTAGTACTGCCCACATCTATATTGTAAAATACAGTTATAAATAATTCACTATTGTGTTTATAGTCGTTGTGTAAACTTATTGTCTGTCAGTCTTTGAGAAAGGGCTCACCTATAAAAAGTTAGTAATCATCTGCTGTAGCTAATATTGCTGGATATTACTTTCGAAACAAAAAATCAGAAATGCCTAACAATTCAATAAATATTGACATTCTGGACACGTAAGGGAAAAAGTAACGAGCATAACTCAACACTTCGCATGTTTTCAACATGGATCCGTATATCACTCGTCTAGTGCATGGCAGAGATAGATCCGTTAGCAAAATATCTGGTAAATGCTGGTTTAGTTACATATTTTGCAGTCGGTGCCAGATATAGGTACGGATTCATGTGATATGTATAAATGGCCAAATATACCACAAAATAAAAAAAAAATATTGGTATTAAAGATACTTCTTACACACACTACTGGAAACGAGAAATCAAAAATTTGTTTTTTCTAAAGAAATCATATTTTTTAAGGTAGATTCCTTTTCGGACTGCTCTACTGTTATTTGCTGCAGTTGGTCTTTACAGCTTAACCGGACGATAGAGGTCGAGTGCAGATGGCAATCCAAACCCGCGGAAGGACTGACGAAGAGGCTGAAGGTCAACTCCCGCCTGATGGATACGATTTTAGTCTGAGGGTTTGAACTTGGGCTCAGGCCGCGCAATTTCGATTCCAGTTTGAATTGTACGGCGGATCAATCGGAGAGGTTTAAGGCAATGTACGTGTTATACATATACATGAAATTATAATATATCAATTTTAATATCCAACTTATCTGTTACAAGCATAGACAGGTATGATGTATGACTATAATTCAGACACTCACCAATAACTCATTGAATGGATAATCAAAGAGCGCCATTTCAGTGGTGACGGGCATAAACCCTGTAATGAGGGAGAGGCCCCCGGCATTATGGCGAGTGAACGATGCACTGTTGCGGTGTACGTTGACACTTTTATTCATCACTTTAGCGTAGATCGGACGGAACTTGCGGCGAGTGTAGTAGCACCTTTACAAATTAATTACATTAGGTATCAGTTACAGGCCTCGGTGGTTAGGCGGTTTAGCACATCTCTTTATTACCGATAGTCGCGGGTCAGTTTCCTCAAATGATGCAAACATTTTCATTCATGAGTGTGATTGTTCGCATGGTCTGGGTGTAATCTATGTATGAATTAAAAAAAAACTGTATCTAAGTATATATATATATATATCTGTATCTATATCTATATATATATATTAAATGTCAAGTATCCATATATCAATAGAAATTAAATTCCGCTGTAAATTCCGCTGAACTATTCTGGTATATCATTAATATCATTTAGGTATTATATTTTTCATGAAAATATGAGTTTCGGAAAAACGTACCACTTTACTAAGTTGTATCAATATTTTACACTTATTATACTCATATGTAATATACTGAAATCCTAGATTAATAAAATACATTGTCAACAGATATTGTTGTGGTAAATGCAAAAAGAGAAGCCCATATTTCATACGACTAAGGGTGAACCTACAGGTATTATTCAGTTGAATTAGAATTATTATTACTAATAAACTATAAATATTTATTAATAATATAAAGATTGAAAAATTCGCTATAAAATTATGTTAGGTGCCTACGGTATTTTTTTTTAATATCAAAGAAGCAATTTTACCTGATGGAAAACAGAGTGGAAGCGTAAAATATTTATACTGTACTTATTTTGCTTTAAATTATACCTACTATAAATACTGAGAAAACAGATGTCGAACTATGGGCCCCATCAACATGCTCAGAGTCACTCAGAGGGCAATGGAGAGGGCTATGCTCGGAGTTACTCTGTGTGATCGAATCAGAAATGAGGAGATCCGCAGAAGAACCAGAGTGACCGACATAGCCCGAAAAATTGCGACTTTGAAGTGGCAATGGGCAGGGCACATAGAGGGACAGATGGCCGTTGGGGCAGTAAAGTCCTCGAGTGGCGACCACGGACCGGAAGACGCAGCGTGGGAAGGCCTCCAGCAAGGTGGACCGACGATCTGGTAAAGATCGCTGGAAGGCATTGGATGCAAGCAGCGCAGGACCGATCGTCGTGGAAATCTTTGGGGGAGGCCTATGTCCAGCAGTGGACGTCTTCCGTGCTGCGATGATATTGATGATGATGAATATCGGAAAGTAAGTAATACAAAAAAAATACAGTTAATGAAATGAATTCATTCGAAATATCAAGTACATTCTTGAATATTGGTAAACTGAGATTAAATTCTCAGAAGAGATGCTAGTTTTCTAAACCGCAACTGAGGCTAAAGTTTAGAACTAGGAAATGTACATTAATATTTAGACAGTTCTAGACAAGTTTGGTTTAGTTCAGCGTGCTTGGGATAACACGGCTTACGTAGATAACAACGCTTAAATTACTAAATTTCGCCAATATTCAGGCAAAACTACTCAGATTGAATAGAAATGAGTTTCAGCAAATAAGTTAGGACAAATGGACAATGAGACATAAATTAATGCTTAAAATTTTAGTTACCTTATCTGTTAGGGCTTAAAATACACCTATGAGCGCCGTACAAAGCAAGTATTAAATCGACCTGTTTCGAACTCATGGTCTTTTGGATTACGTCATGGTATTAGACCATTGAGTCATGACGTACTCAAAAATTCAAATTTCTAGTTTGCAAATAGTAGTATATATACGTATAAATAAAGACACATGTATGTTAGTTAATATATTGTATTTGTGCATTAAAGTTTTTATAAATAAGTATGTACGACAACTTACATAAAGTTGAACAAGGGAGTTTGTTAAAACTTCTTCGACTAGAAAATGTGTTGACAGTCTGCAAACGTTTTAACTGATCTTTATAAATTGTAGGTAAGCTACCTTTTTCACTTCAAGCGTAAAACAAAAAATAGAGGTAGACACTATCTACCAGTCTCCTATCATATCACAGACAAACCTACAGTAAATCTAAGCATGTATTAACATGGAATATGTCTGACACACGTAATATTAGATTAATAAAATTAATTTAATTTTCGATAATAACATTTTTATCTAGGATTAATATCTAAGCATCACTCACCTATAGGCACCTCCCATGAGTTTATTGATCACCAAGCCGATATCATGCAGGGTGTACACGTAACCCCTAGGCAGATGGGGTCTGACATCCCTTAAGATGTACCTCAGGGTATTGCTGGGTCCACTCTTGGTGTTGTAGAGCTCTTCTAATCGAGGTATCGTAAGGAACTTTCTCATTGATACACCATTCTCTAGAAGTAGTTTGACGAAGTCTATTCGATCGTGTTCCAGAGCCTGCATCATTGCTTCATCGAGAGCACCTGTATCAACATACACATTGAGTTATAATATGTCATCATCATCATTTTCTTTTTCTTATAATTTGGGTTCGGCGTAGAATATTTTATTCTTTCAATCATTCGTCATTCACTGCCTTTCTTGACACATCATCTTTCACACACATGTACAAAAGAGAAAAAAAATATTCAAATAAACTTATTATATAGTCTTTTGAATACTCATATTTTTATAGGACATCTTTGTTAACATATGTAACATTTTGTGGCACATACATTTACAAGGGCGAGTTCTTCAGACCCTGTACCATGAGACTTACTCTGTAACTAATTCCGACTCAATGATAAATAGAAAGGGCCGTATTGTACCTTCTTATACGCATATTAAATCCCTATTTCCTAGTCTACAAAAAACTAACTGTCATTGTATAGATTTATTTAGTGTGATCGAAAGTACTGTAAAAAAATGAATTTGATTGAACACTTAGATTGTGGAAAGAGCTACCTGCCTTAGTTTCTCAAGACACTATTGCAAGGGGTTTTTCAAAAAGGGTATATGTGGGTAATTGTCAGATTTTTAAGGGTCAGCAACGCGCACGTTACGCTCCTGGAGTTTCCAGCGTCCATAGGCTATAGTAATCATTTACCATCAGATGGGCTGTATGCTTGTTTAACACTATTGTAGTACATATGAACAAAAACGATATTGAGATTAATCTGCAGAGATAGTAAATGTAAAGATTCTCAGTATTTGTACACATTATATTTGGTCGTAAAATTGAATTGAACTGAAAGTAAATATCTATTTGAATACTATATATATATTGGATACTATGTAAATACTATATATTTAAGACTTCCATTAAGTTAATAATATCATTTTGTTGTGTATATTTTACACCATAATTATATAGATATTACACTGAAATTGGCTTGTCACAAATATTGAATTTGTGGATGTTTACAAATGGTTTCCTTATGTACTAACGATCGTAGCGTATAATTACTAGACTGTGATTATATCTGGTGGATAACCACCAAACCACTCTTGGTTTGGTGGTTATAATATATATTGGTTATTGTGGTTTGTATCGTGTATTAATATAAATATACATACTATCATATATGAATGAATAAGTAATCATTCATGGTCTTTAGGAAATGTCATGCTGTATATTTAAGACCACGTGCAGTTTCGCTTCTGTAAATGTAATTGCAAACGAGTTGCCATCATCTTATACCATCAGGTGGGTCCTGGTGGTAAGTGCTACCCATCTCCAATAGGGGAAGGCTATTGTTAGTAATGTAACCCAAATGTACCGGACTCTAACCTGTAATTAATATCTCCACGAGGTTTCCTCTGGAAAACATTTACTGAATTTGCCACGACGGGCTAACTGACCTGACCTCACGTTCATCTTATTATCCTCCACTGGAGTCCCGCAAAGATAAACCGTAAACCCTAAACGCAATCTTGTGCACCAAACCATTATCATCCGGGGGGAATGGCGATGGAATGGTTGAAAACACCCAGACCGATACAAATAATCATATTTACGAATACAAATATACCACGAGGAATCGAACCCGCGATCATCGGAAGTAAAACGGTGTGCTAAATTACTAGACCACCGAGGCTTTCAATAAATGGGATGTGAAATAGAATTTCATTCCTAATGTACGGTGCGGTTACCATAGGGAAAGCGCAAAATAATGACTAAACATATATTTCCAACAAACCCGTCCTGTTTAACAATAAATACACAAAACCGCTTGTGGCATACACAAATAATGTTTATAACAGGAAACTAGGTCGCAGCCGGGCCGAAAAAATGGCAATTTACAACATACAATGTCTACGGTAACGTAGAAGTACCGGCTACTAAACATTAAAATGGATATAAAAATTTAGATGTGTAGTGTAGTGACGCTGTGTGATGAACGTAGATGAAGCCACGATGGATGTGGCTTTCTGTACAAAGTTAATTAAATAATCAATTTTATTTGTTAGAATAATAATTGATTAAATAAATATCGTTTTTTTAAACTTCTTTTATTGTGTCAATGGCAACTTTATTATATTTATACCAGAACATAGCAATTTTTATGGCACTTACTCCTTGTTCAATTTTATTGAATAATATATAGTAGGTATATTTTTCATTATCAATTAAATTACCACAACCCTAATTTTTGAGTCCCTTGGCTTGGCTTTGTTTTTAATATATTTTTTCTTTCAAACGCCACTTACTCGTCTCAATTTAGACTACATGGATGAAAAAATTAGTTAAAATATACGTTTGCGAAACAAACGATTATCAAAATATCTATTTTATTTAATAATAATAGTATTTTTACATAAGAGCAAAAAAACGTGCGTATTGCTCTTTTAAAGAAATTTTTATCATTGTCAATAAGTCCAAAGGTTCAGGCTTCAGAGTGAAGCCGGGGTCACTCTGGTGCCTATACATGTATGAGTTTTGTGTATATTAACATAATATAATATACCCTTAAAATAGTAATTTTATTAAATCGGTTATTAATTTTATGTGTTCGTAATTAACAAACTTTGCAACTATCTTTTCTCACCACTTTTTTGTGACAGAAGTAAATTTCCCAATGTATAGATTCTGGTGACATTTTCAGCTAAGCAAAATCTTAAAAGCGCCGTTGACGTTTTATTACAACATTAGTTTTCTCGAGCCAATCGCGGGACCCACACCCTCTTATTTATTTATGATTGCCAGTACAGCTGCCCCGCTAGTGAAATACAGTGACTATTACGTCTCCCTCTCAATTTATTCGAGATCATTCGACGAAATCGACTGAAAACTGACTCGTGGCGTGAATAATGTTCTCCACTCTTAGTTCGATTTCACGCACGTTTTCAAATATCTTAAACAAGAAGCTTGAAGTTTAGTAAATTACGTACCCGTGATATTCAGAATAAGTACTTTATTATTATTTTATTTATAAACCGCTTCGATTTACATAAGCAATAATTTAAAGTAAAGCTTCAGTTTAATAAATAAACAAAATAGTAAGCATAGAAGTATATGGTAGTGTGTGTAATATTTAATTAATTGACTTAATGTACTTTTTAAGCACAATTAAGAAAAAATATTATCAGTCTGCACTCCTTCTTTATATAAACTATGAGTGTGTGAAATTTTATACTCCTATATCCAATTTTCGTAAAAAGGGTTTCAATGTTATTACTTCACGTATTGATATATATAGAATATCAATAAAAAATATATATGTATATATAATGCTTATATTCACTACTAAATTCTGTCGGAAACAATTTCACATTATGTTTGTACATTGTTAGTTTACTAGACGTTTTGACATTTCAACATTAGAGACTCTGTTTTCATTCGTTACTTTCCTTTTAACCTGTTACAGTTGAAATATTAAACTTTACAACGTATGCATTATAGTAATCTTTATTCATATATACTGTTTCTCAAAAGGCACAATTCTGTAGTGAAAAGTAAGAAAAACAAATTATAGGATCAAACATAATAGGGGGCCAGCTTATGGCCGTTTCGCGGCGTCTTCTGGCTTAGTTCCGGTGTTTCCTTCACCGGAGACTCAGTCAGAAATATAAAATGACACGCATTGTTTTTCCAGTGGCGGCCATAATTGAACTCGCGACCTTTTACCCGTATTCCAGTGCGTCTTCCCAACTGTAGTCGGAAGCGGGGGAACTAGCAAGAGTAGTCGAGAAGGGTCCGCTTACGGGTAGCAGCTGGAGTCTGGGTCGATTGTGAATACGACTGGCGGCGGGAGGGATTGCCTTTTTTTTCGGACTACTCTAATGCTGTCGGTTGCAGCTGGCCTTTACAGCTTCACCAGACGATAAGGGCGAGTGCAGATGGCGATCCGAACTCGCGGAAGGACTTATGGAGCGGCTGAAGGACAACTACCGCCTGACGGATACGACTTTAGTCTGAGGGCACCGCTAGGGGCTTGAACCTCGTAATTCCCCGTTTGAATTGGACGATTTAGACGAGAGGTTTAAACCTCTCCGATCGAGCCACCGTCCAATTCAAACTTCCGACTCCTAGAAGTTCAAACCCCTAGAGGTGCCCCCCTAGGGGTTTGAAGCTCGGCTCAGGTAGTCGTAACTTCACGGGGGATTTTTGAATTGGACGGGGGATCGATCGGAGGGGAGGAGGACTGACATGGGGTTTTTAGAGAGTAGGAGTCTCACAGTACCCGCCCGTCCGTCTAACCCCTGTGACGAACGGAACTCCAGGAGGGATTTTCCCCACGTAAAAAGGCTCACCTAAACACTAGTCCACGACGCTCTCTAACAAACTAATATAATTACATGTCATTTAATTTGATCGAAAACTGTCTCATATTTCTTTTAACGAGTTTCCCATCGATCATTCTTAATGATAGATTAACACAGTATTGGTCGAATGATGTTTTTGTTTGTGTTCGCGCCGGGTAAGATTGCCGCGATCAACCAAGTTCGGAGAGTACTGTAATTAATATAGAAACTTTTGATGGTGAAGTTACTCGAATTGTTTTTTTATACTTAGTGATACGTACATATATTCTCTTGCTATATATAGACGTTGTGGGCGATTGAATGAGTGGAGTGTATGTATGAGATAAATGAAACAACGGATAAAATAATGGTAAATACTTGTAATGTAGGTACGAACAGTAACAGTGTAAAAATTATAATAAAATATATGACAGTTCTAAAAACTGAAAGAAAAATACATTGAAAATTGTTACTTTTATTTAAGTTACGTTATTGTATATAGTGTGTGAGTGTGTAAAAAATATTGGGCAACACACGTATGTGTACATTTACTATTTTGCCCGTTGTGTCTTTAAAAAGAAATGGCGGTTGCTTTTTATTGTTAAACCTTTGTTAAATGTACTTCACAAATAAAGAATTTGAACTATGTACTTGTTCCCCGATGTAGTACACAGAATTGCTTTACCCGTTTATGCTTGTAGCTACTTCTTTGTAATTCTTATATGTAGCAATATTAAAAATTATTTTAACTATGGATAATACCATTATATACGAGTAATATATACTGATGTGGTGGATAATATTATATATTACGGATATATTATATATTTGTTTTGTTAGTTCTATATGTGCAGAAAGCTATTTCATCTACTCGATAACTATCTCAATCTAGCTAATATTATAACCGCAAAAGTTTGTGAGTATGGATGGATGTTTGTTACTATTTCACGCAATAACTACTGAATGGATTTTGATTATATAACTTATACATCCGAATAACACATAGGCTATTATTTAAAAAGATAAATGTAAATTAGGTCAAATACAAGGAGTGTAAAATAATCGATGTAAAAAGGGCAAAATAAAATGGTACATTTTTCGTGCGTCACTAAATAATAAATCAAGTAACATATATATTTTTTGTATTAATAAAGTAGCTTTTAAGTGATTATCAAGAAACCATGTAGTCTACAACAACTGTATTATACGTGAGTAGCGTCGAATACAACTAGAAACGATAAAATATGGAATCTTATATCGAAACGAAGTAGTCTTACAATAAATTGTGTTGAAACTCATTGAAAGGTAGTTAAGCGAGGTAGAACATAATAAAGCAGATTATTACCTCGTAATTTACAATTTCAACTCCCCTTTTTACCAATATAAGCCACGTTATGTTGGTAATTCGGCGAAAGGTATATTAACATTGTAATGTAACAGTACTAGCTGTGCCCACAGTTTCACTCGTGTAAAATTTATAGCTTATATGTTATTCTGAAGCTATGTTATTGTAAATTTTCATTAAAATCCATTCAGTAGTTTTTACGAGAAAGAATAACAAACATCCATTCATCCATCCATACTAACAAACTTCCGCGTTTATAATATTAAGAAGCAAGACAACCTTGGTTTTTTTTAAAGAAATTACAACGTCAAATGAGCTGACGATTCACTTGATGGAAACTGATTACCGTCGCCTTTACTTATACATGAGTATCGCTATCACAGAATAATAAAAAAATCTTGAACTGCAAAATATTTCTTTTTTGTAACTTGTATGGAAAATAAACTGACAGCCCATCTGATGGTAAATGGCAGCCAGCGCTTATGTACATATGTATATTAACGTACAACAGATATAACACATCACGCATTGCTATTCCGGACAGCCTCTGTACTCGGTAATTTCACTACATCATCTGTTTCTTCCTTATCCTATTTATTTAGGGTCGGCGTAATATGTTATTCTCCATTACTGTAATTAATGTAATTTAACAAATTTTCAAATAAAAAATTGATTAATATATTATTACAACTTAGTCCTCATGAAAATATATTGAAAGAAAGAAAGAAAAATATTTTATTCAGTGCAATGTAACAAAAATACAATATAAACAACAAACGAGAAAAAAAAAAAATGAGCAAATAAAATGTACATATAATTAAACTTAATTTACCATAATTAAAAATAAACCATTTTTTACATCCAAAAATGCACTGAAATGGCTCCACTCAGCTTTAATGTATGTCCTAGGTGGACATACAGCTGGTTTTCAGTGGCACCAAAAATACATATATAAAAGGGGGGAGAGAGAGGGCACTATTTATAATATTCATGTAATTAAAACAAAATTCCATATATATACAACTACTTTGCCGTAATAGGTTATATAGTACATAGTAATTTTTTTTAAAGGTGAATAATGATAAAAGATTGGTTAATATATTATTACAGCTGTTCTGTATCGCGGACAAAGTAAAAGAGAATTTATTCATGTTACGCTTTGAAAAATTTAATTCATCATACAGATATGAGGGCTTTTTACCGTCTAATGAAGCAAAATAGACGGTACATATTTAACAAGTTATTCTGTAAGTTATAAAATCGAACATGCATTATACGTTGTATCATTTTCTTAGTTCGAGCAAAAAGGCACTTATATTATATTTTCATCAAATTTATGATTAGAACTATAGTTGTAATAAAACCGTTTTTTAATCAAATTTATGATTAGAACTGATAAAATGTGGTTATTAACAGTTAGTTATCCGACTGCGCTAAAGAAAAAGAGTAGAAATCTGTCTTTTATTCTGAAGTTATTATTCTACATCCACTGGGATTTTACAATTCTTTTCATACGTGTCCATTAAATAAGTGCAGTCAGATGTAATACATAGAATTGAGAAGGCCTTGTTTTTAGAGTTTCTAGTCGAGCCTTCATTTATAAAGTTAATTTGACTTTTGTTTATGGTCAGTTCTGTTAGGGCTCTAGCTACTGAAAGTACCAAGCATAAAATACAGTTAATTAACCGATAATAACAAAAAACGCAATATTAACGTTAATAACCGGTTACGCATCTACAGTGACAGCTATATACTGTTCTCTAATCTGTGGTCAAAACTGTACTTTTTAATGTTGGATAAGGATCAGGCATGTTTATTGGTCCGCCTAAAATTGGAAAGCAATGTTCTCAGGGTTTATTTAAGTATGCATTGTTCGTTTCTTTATTCCCTCGTAATATACAAATGGCTGAATGGGTTTTAGTAATTTCGTTTCGCTGGGCCCGTTGTATTTCTTTATAGCTCTCGTTTGATTGCACCTAATATTGTAGGCGGCACGTTATTGTATTCTGATATTTTTAATATTTCATGTTTTATGTATCTTTAATAAGTACACTAAAACACAATTTACAGAGGATACTATTTATGTCAGTTTCTCTATAACATTCACCGGAAGTTGTGTAAGTAAAAATAAAACCATCTATTTGGTACAAGCAAACTAGTGATCTGTACTAATAAAAGTTAGTCGCTGGCATCTAGGAGGAGTTTCTTAGTAATAGGTATTCAGTACAGATATATCATAGTTAATATATACAAAAAATACCAAAGAATTAAGGACCTCACCCTTTTTAAAGACGGTTAACAATATACAGCGACGACCATTGTATAGTCATGATTATATATGGGCTCTCATTTTGTTTTCTATTCCCAATAGTATAAAAAAACAAACAGAAATAATGGAGCAGAAAAACGTGAAAACAAAACGGTAGTTGAATTTGCTTATATAGGGTTCCAAATAAATAGTATAAAAAAATAAGGCATGAGTTTCTTTGTATAGTATTTTAGATGAAAAGGTGAGTAAAAATGTACTACACAGACTGTAAAAAGTCGTTTAAGTGGGTACTTCAGTCTCACCTGTTCCAGACATTAAGCAGCTTGCTTTGTAAGCTATGTTTCGGTTGTAGAGCATTTATCTATACATATAAATAAAAGTGTCTGTTTATTGACATTTTTACTTGTGTGTCGTTGTGACTTTTTACGTTACTACGTGTATATGAATATAAATACGGCACATACGCCAAAATAACATTTATTACAATTTTTGTCTGTCTGCTTGTTCCGGCTAATCTCTGAAATGGCTAGACCGATTTTGGCGGGACTATTTTGGCAGGTAGCTGATGTAATAAGGAATAAAAATAGCATAAGTTACTTTAGGCTATTTTTATTTTAGAAAAAATCTTTTATATCCGAGAAACAAAGTTAAATTCCACGCGGACGAAGTCGCGTGTACAGCTAGTATATTATATACAGTGAGATTATTAAGTAATTATTTTACAAAGTCTATCTCAGTCAATTAACTAACCTTCAAGAATGTTATCCCAATATGAGATAGTCAAAGAGTAATGTCTATGTAGGTGGGAACACATATCTTGTCTAAATTGTCCAAAAATAAAAATAAAATGTTTAGGGATGAGTCACACTTATCAATAAGGGCTATAAAAATACATAACAACTATTCAAAGAGTATACCTACTTATAAAATTTCATCAAAATTGATTAAGCAGTTTCGGAGTATGGCAATTAACACTGACACGAAAATTTTATAATATACTAGCTACGCCCACGAGTTCGTTCGCGCTGCGTAAGATGCGGAAGCCCTCAAATATGAATAATTTTCGCCGTTTACATTTTTCACTGATTCTTCGCTTCTATTGGTCGTAACGTAATGTTATATAGCTTAAAGCCTTCCTCGACAAATGGACTATCCAACACAAAAATATTTTTTCAATTCGAACAAGTAGTTCCTGAGATAAAACAAACTCTTCAGTTTCATAATATTAGTATAGATGTATATATAGCTTTATAAATTAAAATAATTTTAAATTTTAAGCTCAGAATGATCTTATACAGATGCAAGATTCTATAAATTGAATTAGCTAAATGTAACTATGATCATATTTGTTTTTGTTACTTCATTCTAATTACTAATGTTTTCGTTTCTCGGAGAATACTTTAAATACCTCTTTTAATAAAACATAATTATTAGAATATTATATTTATTAAGGGGGTCTTCCTATGTGATGGGTTGAAAAAATGGTTTTTTTTTTTTTTCATAAATTGCTCCCTTAACATGTCTAGAATACGGTAGTAAAGCGATTTTAGAAAATTCGAAGTCGTTTTAAAGATACAGCAGGTAAAAGAAAGAGCGGTTCGGAGCGGTGAGTTGGCAGTTAGAGACCGGGCCTATTGTGTACCGTCGGCTTTATACCTGCCTCCCTTTTATTAATATATTTGTTTATACAAGTTTAGACACGTTTCTACAGACTTAAACAGAAATTTCTATTGTTATAATATTTTACCGAAGTTATTTTAGTCTTGGTTGAACTTCGAAGAGAGCAACAGCTACAAATTATTTTTTTTCATAATGAGTGGACGGAAAGGAAGTACGAGTGGAAATGTCGTAGTAAAAAAAGAAAGTTTAGTGGAAAGGTGGCGTAAGGCTGAAGCTAATAATGAACTGGACCAATTTCATCACGATAAACCACCTCTAATTCCGCAAGTCCAAGAAGCTATCAAACCGGTTTTCGAAGATTTATCGAAAGACGAATTATTAATTCGTTGTTTAGGAGCAGAGACACAAAACAATAACGAATCTTTGAATTCTTTGATTTGGACTTTCGCTCCTAAACATCTTCATTCTGGTCCCAAGGTTGTTGAAATTGCTAGCTACTTAGCAGTTATTATCTTTAATGAAGGTTTTCAAGGTATTTTAAAAGTTATGTCGATTATGGGATGCCCTGTTGGTCGTGAAGCCCAAGCGTATGTTGAGAAACGGGATGAAAAGCGAATCTTACGCTCTGAGCGGCGCGTAAGTGATGTCGTTAAACAAGCCAGGATTGACTCAAGAGCTGAACAATCTGCTTTAAAAGAGTTTCACGAGGAAGAGGAAGGAATACTCTATGGACCAGGCATCGCCGATTGAGAGTAAGTTGATATTTTAATAGTTTTTAACGGACTTGAAACTTTAAACGCGTTTTTCTCAAAACTGTGTTTTTCAAACTTTCCTCCATTGTATCTCAGAAACGGCTGGACCGAATTACTTGAAATTAACAGGGCACACTCAATATATGTAAACGCATGGAATGAACTATTATCAATCGAAAATTTTCAAAACTTCGATTTTTTTTATAGCAAAAAACAAAAAAAAAAAAACGCCTAATTTGCAACTTTTATTTCAAATGTCTATCAAAAATCCAATTTTTTTTATATTCATTTGATTATAGGTCATTCCGTGCTTTTAAGCCTACAAATTAAAACGCCGTTTTTTTTTTTTTTTTCAGATAAGCCGATCAGCCGGAATCGTGGAGGAAGTGGGAGCTCTTTTTTTCGAGGCGGGGGTGTTCAGAGCGCTGTAACTCTAGTTTGACTGAATATTTTTAGCTGAAATTTTATATTTATACTGTCCAAATATGTGTTAATAAATGATAAAAAACTTGAAGCTCTAAATATTTACTGGTCGTAGAAAAAAAACCTAAAATATCCCTAAAAAACAGGCCGTCACATAGGAAGACCCCCTTAAATGTGTACTATACTGTACTGAGGGATTTTCCTTACCCGAAAATGCAATAATGGTGTGGTTTTCAGCGTAATAATGCAATTTTAGTAAGGCTAGTTTAAAAAATTATAAATTTATATTGAAAGTATTTGAAAAAAAAAACTATATATTTTGTCTTTTTTATACCAGAATAACGGCAATAATCATTTGATTGCCGTAGTCGGTGCGCATATTTTTTTATATTTTGGATAAGTCTGGGTTAATTGTACCTACAATTGATCTCAAATACAAATGACAACTTGATAGCGTTACTAGTGTAAGATATTTCAACTCTATGTACTAGTAAAAGTGTGTATTATAATAAAATAACAACTATATAACATTAATTTAACTATATCTCTAACACAATTCACTTTAGCATTTAAAATACAACCAGCACATCCTGTGTCGTGGCTTACAAAACCCTCCCTTTTATACAGAGAAGATATGAGTGGGGGTTATACGCAACTAGTTTAACGATACCGAGTAATAATGAAACTACCTTCTTTTAATATTTTTAAATATTAGATATTTCGACAATATCGATGTGAACCTTAATTGTATCTAAATTAAAGTGCTGTAAACGACAATCGGACTAGTCAAACGTCAAAGGTTTACTTATTTTGTTTCGGAACCCTACAAAGTAGGGATTGAAATGGAGTTAATCAAACACGATCTACCGGGGTTTACCCTTGTTCAGTTTACGTTGGACAAACATAAACCATTAAAAGCTGGTTACGACGCACGTGGGTTCCCGAGATATGTGCACTTTGATTTGGACAAGTAAAACCTTTTCGCTTTGATGCGAGATTGTATAGTACGTTACAACGTATTTCAAACTAAATTAAAATAATGTACACATGACTCTAAAATAAGAAGCAATACCAGAGCAGTATTGTATAGTATTTTAATTAGTATAAATAGAAATAACGATTATTCAAATACACTTAATATAAGAACTTTCGAATAGTAATATAATATCTTTTTTATCCTATCGTTAATTTAGAAAGCAGACACATCATAAGACAATAGAGACAAACTTGCGTGTTGCTATTTTAAATAAATGTTATTCAGCATTACATATTTAAGACTTTGTGGGGATAGAAGCTGCCAAATAGCAAGAAATAATCAGTAGCAATAATAGTAGCGAAATATCTGTCATAGTTAGTAACGTAAAAAGTCCCTATAAGTAGCACTCATTCACGATTATAGAATATGGTGCAGTGTAATTGCTGTCACTACATTTATTTAGAAATAAAGAAGTCATAGCAAGATACTTTTATTTAATTCTCTTTCTCGTCTATCTCTCTTTACTTGTATATATTTTTAACAATTGGTTAAGTGGTTTAAAGTGACAGTAAGTTAATTATAAAAATACTCTTGCATCAAATAAAAAACCCTCGATGAGTGAGTATAGGTGCAAATATTAAAATGTTTCATACAATGGATAAAAAAGTAAATAAAATGTATTTTTATTCACTGAAATGAAGGAATAAAAATGGAGAAATCAATGTCGTTTCGTTTCAGCATTTCCTTTCGCAGAGTGTAAAAAGCTTTAAGTGTAGACAATTATTTTAATACCCTATAGACCAAATGCCCGGCAAAAGCAATTTTAGAAGAACTAATGATTACTCTCTCTCTCTTTGGTTAACCTCTTTTCATTTGCGGTACGGGTACAAATGTTTGCAATGTAAGTTAAATAACAGGAACTCAGTCTCGCAAAAAGAGCTGACTTTGCATTAAACTTTAACAGTTACTTTTTCTGTATATCTATTCCTTTCACTCGTACCGTCTCAACTATATCCCTAGTTGTTATAGATACAGACATTATTAACTGTAGATGTCGTAGACTACAACACTAGATATGCCCACATTTTTATGTATATACGAATTTAACGTGGACGGCCACGAGCCTTACGCCTTCTCTCGAATAAAATTTTGGTTTGATATCTGAATAACTTTCATCATAGAATCAGATATATCACTTAATATGTAAAGTAACTATTCATGAATGTAATTCAGGACAGTAAATCGCTAGGTTTCGACGGTCTGATCTATTTATAGCACTACTTTATTCTACTAGAATATATGAAATATTCTACTGATAAGCTCAAGCATAAGCTTGAAGGATTAGTAATGTTAGTGAAATTACATGACAACTAAGTCCTCAGAAATGACAATTCATTAGGTATCTAGGACGGCCTAAATGCTCTAGTAATAGCACACATCTTTAGGCGGTTTTCACTTTCCATCAGGTGCCTCATTAGCCTGCTAATGCAGTTCTATAAAAAAAAATACTAACCTGGAGGCCATTCTTGTCCGTACACGAAGATTTCGGACCTGGCGATATCGACGCGGTTCCACGTAAGCGCGAGTGATAATTGTTCACTGGGTGACAAGTGTTGGGCCCTGAACAGCGCTGTAAGGATTACTTGATCCAACTCCTGGACTTCACCACCTTCTGCTCGCTCTTGTATTCTGAACACTGTTATCTGAAAAGAGAAGATATTTATATATATGGTTACAATTTTAATACAACGAGGGTAACACTGAAGCCAATGGTCTGTCTGATTTATTTTAAATAGAGAAGAGCGGTAACTGAGCCTGGTGGTAAGTGATTACCAGCGTCCATGACAATAGGGATTGTAGATACATTATTGGTCTTTTAGGAAGAAATGTGTTGTATTATTATAGTATCGGTTTAGAAATATTACATCCTAATGGTAATCGGTTTTTTACAAAATCAAAGATGTGGGTTATAGACCACTGTGACTACCACAGCTTTTAATGAAAAAATCTTTAGACACACTTATTGAATAAAGTTTATTAATTACAAAATGATTATATAAACTTAGACGTGTAAATCTAAATAAGTAAATCATGTATTTTATCGAATTATGTGTTATTTTGGGGAAATCCATTTCATTACTTAATGGATTTGTATTTTTGTTTTATTCCGCTACTAGTAACATGTGTGAGACCATAAATATTTTGTTTGGAAGCCTTGTACGAGTATAGTCTGGTCGTCGAAGAGTCAACAGTAGGCTTCCAAACTGTATCTAAACCCTATTCATTGTCTTATAATGTCTCAATTAGAGGCAAAACAGGTGTCACTATATTGGTGTAGATTCGATAACGGTCAGTTTGATCACTGGCGGGCAAGGTCGTAACGTTTCCGGCAGCAGTTTTCTGCAGGTTTCTGCACTGAATGTTTGTAGTCTCACACATGCTAATAATGGCGGAATTAAACAAAATAATACAAATCCATTAAGTAATTAAATTATGTTAGGTGATTTTGGGACGCGATTTGCAGAGTTTGTAAATGATAATAATGTTTTTGTAGAAAAAATCTTAAAAAATCATAGTGCTGACAGTATTATCTAATTGCACAAATAATGAGTGCGTAGCGGTTTCTATGTTGATTTTCGCATGCACCTGTAACCTTGTTAATGCAAAAGTAAAACAACTTTATGACAACAATATTTTTTTTAATTATTCATAAGATTAACACATAATCATGAATGAAATGAAACATTTCATTCATGATGAGTCTACGTACCGAATGAGTGGTAGAATTAAAAAAATATGACTATTCAAACGTGATTAAATTTAGTTTATTTCATTTTCTATTAACTTTTAAAATAACAATCACTTTAGCGGCCAGAGAGATTGTTGTATAACTTTATTCGGCACATCACAGAGCCCAAATTATTGCAGGACTGTGGATTCTATCAAGATCTCTGTAATGATATTAGTGTTGTTCCGTTTTCGTTCAATAAATGTGCCGCTGTAACCTGTAATTGAGTTTGTTACTCACTAAATTCTATTGTTTTGTACTCAAAGATTAAAGCCTAATTGGAACTGTTGTAGTCGTGTAGTTAAACTTGTATATAAATTAAAATGTACCAGTTCAACTGACTAATATCTTAATTTGGTACATTTTACCAAAAATATGGCGTTTTAAATCTATGTTTTAAACAACGAGGTATTGTTAGTGAGTAGGAGTCTCAAGGTAACCACCCGTCCGTCCAACCCCTGACTAAAAATAAAGATGTTATGGTTGATGCGGGTTACATTAAGAAAATAAACTAAATCTACTGTATAATTAGTACTAAGGTTAGCTAGTGCTTCGGACGACTGAATTTCTAGGTTTATTATACCTTTATTATATTGCTGATGGCCTCGGTAGTTTAGCCGTTTAATTCCAATGTTCGCGGGTTCGATTCCTCGCACGGCACAAACATTAATTTGTATTCATGAGTACGATTGTTTATGTCAGTCTGGGTATTTTCTACGTATATTATGTATGCATTTAAAAATATATATATATCTATATCAGTTGTATAGTACTCATAATACAAGCTCTGCTTAACTTGGGACTAGATGGCACTGTGTGTATTGTATAAAGTTTATTATCATTATTATGTATTATTGCGACCTGCATTAAAACCCGTTTTGTAATTAAATAGGTCTTAAGTGTACAGATAGCGACAGCGCTTTTGTTCTATATAATGTATGATATCATATGATATTATCTATAATTGCTGTGGTGATTTCACGATCTAAAGTTTCAGCTACAGAGCTAAATGTTTTCTGTTCCAAGTATGGATTCATTCATTGCCTTGCCGTTATCCCATTATTTGGGGTCGGCGCAGTATGTCATTCTCTTCCACTGCTCTCTATCGGTCGTCATATCTAAACATACTCTTCTTCTATTCATATCATCTTTCACACAATCCATCAATCTTTTCTTAGGGCGTCCCCTCCCTTTACATTCATATTATACACTTTCCATAAGACATGGTCCTCATTCCTCCGCATAAATTAATATAATTCCAAGTATGGATATAATATATAAACATATCATAACGAGTGTTATCCCAGATGATGTAGTCAGAGGAATTGTTTATTTTATCGGCATCGTGGTGAACCCAACACCTGACCAGCCCACATTTCGCTTGGTAAATTTGAAGCCAATCTGGCAGGGGGCGAGCCTACTGCCGGATAATTTTTGGTTTGTTTACACTATGTCATTCACTGGAGAGTCAGTCAGAAATATAAATTGGCACGTAAAGAGGCTATCAATATTGAACTCAAGACCTTGGTTTAAGTCAGGGTAGACCCTCCCATGTTACAAGCTCATATAAACATAAATCTGTAAGAATAAACTAAAATACCTACTAATATTCAGATTTAGTCAAGTGACCGTGCAACAGGGTCCTAATACTTAATTCATACGTTAAATTGAGTTATTTCAGTAAACGACCGAAGTAAATTAGTATACCGTCGCTTTATTGTGTTAATATAAATAAATTGCTTTGTATATGAAGGCGTGCGTTGTCAGCTAAAACAGAATGTATGTTCAGAAACTGGCATCGTCTGATATGGCTGTTGGATAAAAGTATCTTCTTATTCACCAACTAGTGACTTTGTATCTATATAACGTTTTCTTTGTACACCGACTGCAATGAAAACAAACAAACTCTATTCTGAGGAGATAGAGATAAACATGGCTGCTAAGAATATCCTTAAATTCTTGTCCCTCATGGGTGTAGGTAGCGAAGTTTGAATAAGGGCGAGAACAATAGATCTACACAGGTTGCTTGGTTGGTTGTTACAGGTAAAAAAATGAACACAAATTTGTAACAAAGCCAACCGGAACATATTTGTGAATATCGCACGCAAATCGGTTAGCACGTTTCTGAGGTAAGCGCGCACATCGTACATATAAAGAGACAAAAATTGTAACAAAAATTGTATTGTGTAAACGTTGATAAAAACAAATCGTCCTCTTCCTAATATTACTTTAGCAAAACCGAGATATGGCAACGATATTACAGAATATGATTTTATGTCACCCTAGTTCTTAGACAACCCAAGAGAATGTTATCTTTATGCGTCATAATGTGTTTTGTGATTTTAGTAGTACTATCAGTGGTAGACTACAGATGGAAGGTATTATAAATATCTTCCATCGTCATTAATTCCCAAAAAAAAAACACCTCCTACAAACTTTTCTTACTTATAGCACAGATAACATAATAATACATACTTATAGTGTTTTGTGATTTCATTTAAATTTGAAATATAGCTCGAAAGAATGAAACAAACCGTTTAATAGCTAAAATATATTAATTTTAAAATTGGTGTTTTGATCTATTGATAACTATTTTGTACTCGTATATCTCTTGTTTTAATTATTCATTCGTTTAAGTCTGACTGTTTTAAAAATATTTAGGACAAGACGGTGCTCTTATTTGGTCTCGGTTTTCATCTCCCGCATTATTCTTACAATCCCGTACATTATCGATAAGAGATTCGTTATTACAAATAATTCTAACTAAACCTATTTTCAGGAGAATTATTTTCCGTTATTGTCTGTTTAATATGGTTTTATGGCTTACTCAATCATAATAAAATTTCACATATATGTGTATGAATCATGATTTTCAGCCCTGCCAATTATGTTCACGCAGATGAAGTTGAGGGCCGAAGCTATGTAGCTTACTAATATATATATATTATATTAAGGATAGATAATATAGTCTGCAGCTGTCTCTCGGACCACATTGATGTTTTTAACATTAGAGAGACAGAGAGACAAAGATTTTTTTGATGTTCGCCAGATCTCAACTCACATCACACAATTTGAGCATATTAATCCACTAGGTCCCTATAACCCCAAGTAATTTTCGAGTAGTTTTTTTTTATTTCATAAAGTTTAATTTATTACGAGTATATTGATAAACCGTACGACTGCCATTTCCAGACAAAGATTTCATCCTCTTCGAACTCCCTAAATCATTTAAGGGGTCTTGAAAGGTTAATTGCGTTCTTTCTTCCATAAAAATCTTTTCGTCTTTCATAAGCGGGTTCGCACGTCGTTTAACTTGCCAAAACCCGTTTACAACTCAATTCGGAGGCAATAAAGTTTAGATTGCGTTATATATGTAGGGGCTCATGGATGTCGAACGGAGAGATTTCGAATTCGGTTTTATTGAGACAATATCACCTTCATCACATAGAGATCTAGTAATTGAACAAAGGGGGGATAATTTTGAGTCAGCATTTTATATATAAGGTTATAAGATTGAAAAGTTTTGATTAAAATCTTGAAGGGTACAGATGAAAAATCATAAGATATTGCAATGGTAAATGCAATATTTCAAATTGAGAAGTCACGGTATTTTCACTTGATTACTTCGACAGTAGACTTGAGGCAACAGATGGGGTAGACATGATCGTTTCAATATAGTAATGACGAGCTGTTACTTGACACTCCGTCTGCGTGGAATTTAACTTTTTTTATTGAAATAAATAAAATTTCTATGCTAAAGGTAGTCTCCTTATAATATTAGGTATCTACGAGTGAAAGTCCAGTCACAATCTGTACAGCTGTTTCAGCGATTTAGAAAGACAAACACATAGACAGACAAGAATTTTTGAATTAACATTTTGATGTAAGTAATGTATGTAGTTTCGTATGCATTTAGTGAAAAGCTCCTAATTTGAAATTACAAACAGACACTTTAATTTTACTTATTTGTATAGAAAATATTTATGTAAGTAAATATTATGATTACAATGTCGACTATATTTATACACTTAAGTCAATCGAAAAGGACGTATTCATAATTTAGAAAGTAGATTTAAGGAAAGTTTTCATATGAATCTTTAAATCTAATGAATGAAGAATACACATAGTATTCTATAGCTAAAGCATAATCATTTCAGTTTAATTTAAGAGAAATATTAATTATACATATATAAAAAATGTAACTGGAAGAAACAAAAATATTGATTGTAAGAAATTTTATCCGTTTATCTGTGAACTTATACGTACATGCTAATCTCACAAACAGCTTAATCACTATGGGTGCGATAATCAAACTAAAAACAAATATACAAACAAAATAGTTATAGGGATACAAAGTCGCGGGCTCATCTATAGTCTTTAATAAATATCTCTAAGGATAAGAGATAAGATTCAGCAAATTTGAATAACTAATTAGAAATATCTACCGTTATTTATCTCATTTCGATTTTATTGGTGGCGTTTGAGAATGTTAATCAGCGATCTAATTACGAATCGCCTTTTAAAAGATAATTTTCCTTTGGGATATGAAAGGTGGGCGTAATGATTCCATGAATCGGTAGGGGTGGCTCGTTAGCGCATTAATTGACACCTTCAGGCAATCTGGTGCTATGAGGAGTTCCACAGGGTATATTAGGTGCACTGTTATTGTATAATGATTTACGTTGATAACATATAGTAAATATATTACTGTACTATTACTGTAATTTGTTTTTACTAATATTATCCTTACTTCTTTTGAATTTCTAAACAAAATAAGTAAACCTTTGATGTTTGATGAGTCGGATTGTCGTTCACAGCACTCTATTTTAAATACTAGTAAGGCTCTCAATTATACATTTGTATTTAAGATTAATCCTTACTTATATTATAAATGGGAAAGTAACTTTGTCTGTCTGGCTACATTTTAGTGTGAAGAAAGGGGTTGAAAATGGAAATGAAAAGTTGTATGTAGGTATCGTAATTTTTATTTTTTAGGCTATTGATTAAATATAAATAAACATGAAATTCAAAATTTGTAAAAAATAAAATGCTATCCAAAGTCACTATTTCACGCAAACGTTGTCGTGGGTAGTTTGCTATATATTATCGAAAGATATAAAGATGTATTTTTACTGATATTGTAATACTATATATATTTTATAAATATTTACTAAAATGAGCTAATATAGTGAGAAAGCAAGGCCCGAAACACCTCTGGTGGATAGATATAAATGTATTATATAATATTTTGGCATTAAATATTTAGAAATTGCATAACCATTTCCATGAATTTCTATGACACTTGACAAGTTCTTATCTTTAGTAGAGGCTTAAATTTTGTAGTAAACAGTTCCATTTATCAAAAGTCAATATCCAACCTCAACGGAGAGCGGATTAAAGTTGCGAAATGTCAATGTTGGAAAATGCCGACATAATCTCTGATTTTCCTTTAGAAAGGTATTTTTTTTTCCGAAGGTATTTTTTAGGTATTAGTTTGCATTATAATCAAAACCTTCAACTATACATATAAATAAAATTGGAGTGTCTGTTTGTAATATTGAAATAACCGCTTCTTACTACATGCATATGAATATAAATACGGTACATACACCAAAATATTTTTTTTACAATTTTTATCTGTCTGTCTGTCTGTTTGTTCCGGCTAATTTCTGAAATGACTGGACCGATTTTAACGGGACTATTTTTTGTCAGATAGCTGATGTAATAAGGAGTAACTTATGCTACTTTTATTTTAGAAAAATTCTTTTTTTTAGAAAAATAAAGTTAAATTCCATGCGGACGAAATCACCTGCACAGCTAGTATTAAATATATTGGTTTGGGATATTAAAACACTATAATTGCGTAAGATTTCTTATGTTAATCAATATTACTTTGAGTACAATAAGTAAAAACATAGAAAACACCCAGACCGATACAAACAATCATACTCATGTATACAAATGTTTGTGCCGTGCGAGGAATCGAACCCGCGACCATTGGAACTAAGGCAGTATGCTAAACCGCTAGCCACCGAGGCCGTCAAAAGTAAGTAAGAGGTGAAGGTGGCGCCCTCAAAGTGATGTCAGTAAGCAAATAATCACTATGTATTTCTTAATAATATAAACTTATTATCTATTCAATAAAGTATACTATTTTTTTTTATGTAACTTGAAGGACAAATAAACTTTTAGCCTTTAGTGTTTGAATTAGAGTAGGCTAGTGAAAAAAAATGAAAAAAAAGAAAGTACAGTTGTTTAAAATAAAATCAAAATAAAATCTTTTGTTATTTTAATACATTTTAAGTAATAAAATATATAATCTAATACGAGTATGCCTTGATGATGACGATGTACGGGAATTAATAATAAAATTATGTAATATTTACGATTGAATAAAACATGTAAATCTGTTCAATACAAGCATTAGTGCATGTATCTTTAAATTTACTTGTTTCTTTGAATGCGATGTATCTCGTTACGTCAGTCAAAGGGCATATATATTCAATTCAAGAGAATTTCCTGTCGATCCTTTTATCTTTCCCTTATTTTCAGATCCAATTCAGTTCTTTATACCTCCTGCCTCCGCTAACAAGATCTCCATTTATGGTCGAGAAATTGGCTTCTACCAAACGAGTTCATATCATAGAATACTAGAATCGAATAGTGTATAGGGCACGCTTTGTAACTGTAATGAGCTTACATAATAACAAGAGGATAGTCTGCGTCGGAAAAAATAATTTCTAACAATCAACTAGTAAACGAACTATGGATTCCACAAAAACCTTGTGACATCTGTGGATAGGTCACAAGGTCTCTAGATAGATAGATAGGCAAGGTCAGGTCAGGCAATTCCTGAGCTAAGTTTTTATGGCTCCTTATATATAAATTCACTGCCATATCTCACCCGTCAAGTGTAACCACAATTTTCAATGTAAGTTGGCAAGCTGTAGAAGTAGTTGTAATGTAATTATTGATATGAATATGTATACAGGTTCTTTTAAAGTTTCTTATTTAAGTATGATCAGACTTAGGAAAGAATATTTGTATGAACTGTGCACCCCATTTTTTAGTATAATATTCATCACTACATGGTTCAATAAATTCATTATCTTCAAATAGGTTTCTTTCTCGTAGGGGTAGTGCTAACTCGTAAAACCAAGTGTTTCTTTGATTAAAGGTACGCCAAATGAAATATCGGTAATAATTTTTTTTTTCGTATTTTCTATTTGCAAATATTCAATTTTGGAATGCAAATTCCGTTACGTGCCAGTACAAAAGGTATCCCGTACAAGCTTAATATTATACAATTAAGTACTCTTTAATTAATGAAATTTTAGCTAAACACAAAAGCGATTCTACAGAAACGCGGTTTTTTCCTCATTGTTTTAAACACATTCAGTTTTAATTCCTGTTGCTTAATTATTCCGAATATTTACGGCTTTTTATGTAATTTAATTATACAAATAAAGAAAATTGAATCTTGAATCTTGAATTGAAATGGCGAACAAGCTTATAGTGCACCTGATGGTAAGTGGTCACTGTCGTTTATATATGTATATATATATGAAGAGCAATAAGGACATCAGATTATCGTATGGCGCCAGCAATACCTCGTATAGGTTGCTACTTAATAAAACTTTATTTTAAACTTAGGGGACCCGTCAAACGTTGATCTGTCTTAACTATGAATATTAAATAAACATTGAAGAAAACTTAATGACACTTAACTTTTCTTATGTTCTGTGCAATTTTCTTAGTTTATTCTTTCATAAGAACCTTCTCTTAAGAATAACGATCACAACAAAAAAAGAATTAGCATAATCAGTTTACGCGTGATACACTGGCCAAGGGAAATAGGTATTCATATATATATAGAAGTATAGTTACAAATTGAAATACATTTTATTTTAACTATTTTACATATACCTACTCAAAGTGAATCTGTATATCTATATATTGGGCGTAAATGCTTCGAAAAGGGACAGATTTTATTGGTTTAGTTGTTCGATTCACATGCAGTTCTCGTTTATCACCATGATCAATACCTGGATAAGTCTCCAAATAGACTAACAGACCAATTTCCTGCTCATCTTCTCGTCCTTCATTGCTACCCTGCTAGCGAATACCACTAAAGTATGTCGCCACTACCATCTATTAAAGAATAACATGCTTTAAGCACACTCACCAAGTTCTTTTTCCGCGTGCATTGCAATAATTCGCTGTACAGACACTCTGCTTGTTGGAGTCCAACTTCGAAGGTTTTCTGTATGGTGCCTATTACAAAGTCCCGCATCGACTCCAGCACTGTTTGTTCTCCGCTCTCCGATGCATACCTGCAATGAATAATCATTGTACAGTCCCGTGGAGAAGTCAAGTCAATAAAGATTGTTTGTGTAACTTTGGCAAACAAGCTGACAGCCCACCGAGAGTGTCTACCCTATTGTACACTAGCGACTTTAGCCTATGTACATGAACAGCTCCATTTATTTTTGCGATGATAATGTAAATGTACTGGTTCACTCTCCTGCACTAACGAAATTGATGGGGCCACGATGGTTTTCATAGTTTTTTCTTTAACTAACATGGTAGATTAATGGCAATTAACAGTCCCCTGCCAACCTGACATCATGAGATGACATTACAGTGGATGCCTCCGTACAGAAATTAAAAGAATATGTACTCCGTAGAAGATTAAAAGAAAAATCTTAATAAAATATTAGTGACTATGTTTGGTAAGGCTTATTTATTTGTAAAATCATGTTTTTTCTAAGAAAATATATAAAAGATCCGTCTTCAGATTTTATTAGATAGATGAAGATATATAGGTATATTCAGCATACACATACATAACAATACAAAAAAGTCAAATAACACAAACAAAAATTTCTAAGTCGGTATTGCTGTTTTAATTCAAAACGGATTTCCAAAAGTAACAGTATTTTTTTTTTTATAAAAAATTTATGCTAGATATACTGACAGACAAGGTACATACATAGTATAGGAAACAATTTTTTGGTTGAAAGTAGAAAACGTATTGCTGAATATCTTTTTGTTTGACATTACAATGTCTTTATTGCTTCTCCATTAAGTATTCTCTTTCAAGCATAGTTTCCAGAATGGTGATGTTCAATATTTACAAGAGAATGGAAATTTTACGCGTATTAGAGTGTTTGTTTCTTATATGCAAGCAACATCATCGTAGTCATGCTGTAACAGACGGACGAACAAAGTAGCATAAGGGACTGGAACTCAGAACCCTAAAACAAGTTTGGAAACATAAGCTGCAATCATTATAGATGAGGTTCTCAAAACCTTTGTCCATAATATACATGTGAATTCGTTAAATAATATTTTTGATATAGTTAAATATATTTTTGATATACAATAAAATATAATATTATTGACTCCTTGTGTAACACAACAATAATTACATATTGCTTGTATTTTACAAGCAATATAAACATTAAAAACAGATAAGAGTCAATGTGGACCAAACTCAGCGTAATGCTAACCTCGACGGTCTTATTACAAAAAATCTGTTAAAACTCGGACGAAACGTGGTCTAAATAGTCGAGGTTTAAACCATTCCTAAAGTTAATACTTGGAATAAACCGAACATTATTATGAATCCAGATTTAACAGAGGTCTACTTAGTGCTACAGTTAAATCGTTCATTATATATTCCCCACAGATAATATACAGAAATCAGTCATTCATCTCTGTCAGCCTACAATTGCGTTCCGTTTTACCAGAAAACTGAAATGATAAAAAATAATATTACTTCAAGGAAAATTGTATCAAATAAAAATATTTATATATGTATTTATTTATGTCTTCTTTATAACTATTTTATTAATATGTAATATTTATTAACATGGTATTACATTTAAAATCTGTTTTATATTTTGAAAGTACACGGAGAACAGGAACGTATCTTGTATTTTTATCACTTCGTTTCGAATCATAACATCGCGCCATTACTGCATATAATGAAAAACAAAAGTTTTTTAGCAATTTTTTTCAATAATTATAAAGTACAAAAATATTTAAAATTATGAGCTTACAAAAGAAAAGGAGTGCAAATTGGACACCAGAAGAAAAAGTTAGTACTTATAAACTATAAAATTCAGTCAATTGAGTTTTAATACAGTTTATGGCGAAATAATAGCGACTATTTTAAATGTTTTAGGCAATATTACGCGAAATTATTTCAGCATCGGCGCATATAATAGAGGACAAATCAACAAAAACGTCGGCAAATATTTTAAAGTCCAAAGAGTGGAAAAAAATAACAAATAAGTACGTATTTATATTTGTATTATTATTTTTATTTTTGTATCATTTGCTTTAAATATTATAGTTAACTATAAATGTTAGTATAAAATATAGTCATATGTGTTATTCTCATGCATAAGCTATACTACTGTAGTTTCATCAAAATCCGTTCAGTAGTTTTTGAGTGAAAGAGTAACAAACATACATACTTACAAACTTTCTTGTCAAAATATTATTAATATATGTCTAATATTTCTAGATTCAATGAAATTACTGGTAACAATAGATTGGACAAAGAATTAAAAATGGCCTGGAAAAGATTAAAATTATCGGCTAAAGCTAACATATCCAGCTTCAAGCGACAGCAGTCACAAACTGGTGGTGGAGAAAAGCCACAGTCACCATCCCAAGAAGACTTGGATATTATGGCCATTGCACCACTAGACTTTGTGGTGGAAATAAACACCTATGACAGTGATGCTGTGACTGCCATGGTTTGTATCTACTATATAATGATTATTCTGATTCAATAAATTTATGAGGTAAATAAAATTTCATCACACTAAAATGCTGATGATTTTTGTATGAAAAATTATACATATTGTTTCTTTTATGATTATCATAGCACACATAATAGTAGTGGTAAATAACAATATTGATGTTGACAATATACCACTTGGTTGTAGGAGGACAATCAAATTCAGCAGGATGAAGTCAGTGGTCATAGTTCAAATCATATTGATTTGACCTCAGACACTGAGCCAATACTCAAAACTGTGGAAGAACAAGGTAAATATACTATCAAAACTAGCAAAACATACACATTTATATTTAGCATAGCTATATAGCTAAGTTAAATATAAATGTGTATGTTTGGCTTTCTGATTAACTAATCTTCATTTAATTTGACATACATAATAAGTATTTGTCATAGAGGATAATATCTCTCTCTTTAATTTATAGTACTATGAAATAAAACATGCTATGTAGCTTGTATCACTTTATGTCAAGAGCATATTTTACCTACCTACATTAATACACTTTATTAATAAACTAGCTGTTCCCGCGACTTCATCCACATGGAATTTAATTTATTTTTCTAAAATAAAAGTAGCCTAAGTTACTCCTTATTACATCAGCTACTTGCCAAAAAAAAGTCCCATCAAAATTGGTCCAGCAATTTCAGAGATTAGCCGGAACAAACAGACAGACAGACAAAAAATGTTATTTAAGGTGTATGTACATATTTATATTCATATGCATGCATGGTTATTTCAATATTATAAACAGATACTCCAATTTTATTTATATGTATAAATGAAGTATAAAAGTATGTGTAATAACTTTTTATTCTGTTGTAAAATTTGTATACATTCATAAATATTATTAATTGAGAATTTTTTTATTTATAGCAATAGTTGAACCATTACAAAATAATAAAGAAAATAAAAGGGAGCGTGCAATGAAATCAAAGAAGGAGGTGCAAAAGAAGTATGTACAAATAAATTGTCTTTGCATGTTAGGAGTGATACATGAAATTTAGAAATATTAGTATGTCAATGTTTTATTGCAAAGGTTATTGTAATTTAAATTTCCAAAGATAGAAGTTAATAATCATATACATTGGAATGTTTTTCATATGTTAATATAAAATTGTAACTAGTCAATTTGTCTAAACATAAGTTTTTTAAGTGTTATTATACTATATAGTACAAATACTACTATTAGAATATTGATCTGCACCCTGAGTTCTTGTTCATAATTTAATGTGGTATTATTTTTTTGTTCACAGAGATGACATGAGAGAATCTATTGTACAAAACAATATAGCATTTAAAAGAAGAAATTTGGAAATGTTAGAAGTTGAACATGCATATAATATTAGAATATTGAAGTTAAAAATAAAAAAATTAGAATTAGAAATAGATTTATTAAAATCTAAAAATCATCATACAATATAAAAAACATATAATAATCAATGTCCTGATTCTGATTTTAAGGCTGATATTGTACAATAAAGAGTGTCTTTACTGATTTTAAGGCTGATACTATATAATGAGTGTCTGTGTACTGATATAAGGCTGATTGTGTTGTGTAAATAAATAATTAAACTAAAAATGAGTTTCTATGAACTGCCTTCTCCTAATAGTACCACGAAGTGTGTTATTTTGTTGTAAAACCCCTGTGTTTGAAGTAGATTCTCTAGTAATCTCACCAGGAAAAATGTCTTCCTTCATATCTATTGCAATATTGTGAAGCACTGCACAAGCTACAACTGTCATTCTGGCTTTTCAATGTCTCCAAACATATTAATAGACAAAATCTTTGTTTCCACAGCCCAAAACATCTCTCAATTGTGTTACGTGTCTGTATATGACACCTGTTATAAGTTTCTTCCTGAGGAGTATTAGTATGTAATACCGGGGTAAATAAATATGGAGTGCAGGGATATCCACTGTCTCCTAGTAATATTCCAGAGAAGGCCCCAGCTTCAAACCTCTGTTTTAGTCTACACTCCCGAAATATTCTTGAATCATGTACACTACCACGCCACCTTGTGACAATGTCCATAATTTTCAGGTCCGCATTACAAACCACCTGAAAAATGAAAACATTAAAATGTACTATTTATGACTTACTTAATCTCCTTTTTTTAATAAATATTAACATACAATGCTTGGAGATTTAATGTGACTGACAATAAAATAATTAAGAAATTATGTACATAAAAGCATTATTATTTTGACAAAATTATAGTCTAAATTATTACATGATATCCTAATTACTTAAAAATTTACTTTTTAAATTGACAATTTATTTATCCTGTGTACTATATATATATATATATAATAACCTACAGATGTTTGAGTATATTGGTAAGACCAAATAGGAGATTCACATTTGGTGACTTACATATGGTATGATTATCCTACCAATTACAATTTCATGATTAAAATTTTATAACTTTTAGGGACACTAGATATTTGCATGCACAATCACCATTAATATCCCAATATAGATATATTCTTAAATACAACATTACCTGTACATTTAATGATGGATATCCTTTCCTATTAATGTATAGCTGACCATCATCAGCATTTATTTTTTTTATTCTAATGTGTGTGCAATCAATTGCACCAATTACGGTGGGAAAATTAGCTATGCTACGGAACTTTCTCATTGTTTCTTCTTGATCAGCTATAGTGGCTGGCATTTTTATGAATCTTGAAGACACAGATGCTAAAGCACCTGCTACCTTCTTGCAAATTTTGCTGACAACGGGTTGTGAAATACCATATAAATCAGCGGTATCATCTTGAATCTGCAGACAAGATATAATTAAATGTTACAATATTTGATGTTACCTTAGGCAATAGAATTAAAATAGATACAGTTACTTATTCATGTAGCCCAGTTTCGTAATGCGCATACAACTTGAAGTTCAGGTGATATAGGGCATCCTCGGGGGTCTTGAACTATACTTTCATGAATAATTTCCACTATTTTCAATCCAAAACGTTTTGTAAAACGATGTTTATATTTAAAATCGTTATCGCACATCTCAAACGGGTTTTGTCGAATACGATGTCGGTTATATATATATAAATCTTCATCTATTATCCACTAAATCCATATACCGATATTTTCAATAAAACAACAACTGACAATATAAAATTTTAAAAATGGAGTTTGACGTTTTTCGTTTAGACCACTGTTAAACTAGGGGCATCACAGGTCTAACTTTAGACCATAGACGAATCACGGTTTAGAGATAAAATTCGTTTTGTAATAAGGAATTCTTTGGTCAATGGTTTATACTAGTGCTAAACCAGGTTTATCTTTTTGTAATAAGACGGCGAGTGTCTAGTGGTTTAGTACACCGCTTTACTTCCAATGGTCGCGGGTTCGATTCCTCGCACGTGCAATATGAATACAAATATGTATTCACAAGTATAATTGTTTGTATCGGTCTGGGTGCTTTCTATATGTATATATATATATGTATCTTTGTATATATTAAAAAAATATATCGAAGTTTTTATACCAATTGTCTAGTACCCATAACGCAAACTCTGGTTACCGTGAGACTCTAGATGGCGCAGTATTAATTGTCCAAGATTTATTTATTATTTATAGTTTCCATCGCTGATCGATTCTTATGATACAATCTGTTTTATAAAATTGTACTATAATTTGAATAATCAATGTAAAATTTAATTAAGAAGAACTGTTTTGTCGTCAAAAGGAATAGACAGACAAACTATCGCCCTCATAATATTAGTACGGATTACAATATCTTAATTGTTCCGCCATTATGAACTCTCATCCAAGCTTAGTTTCTACAGCGGTGTTCATCAAGTGAGCCAATATTTACTGGGGAATGGAAAATAAAGCCGTATCCATATTACAGTATCAGCCTTGTAATACGCGTATTTCCCTTGGAGCGACAAGGTAATTTGCTACCAAAGCCTTGAAGTATAAAGTTTAATTTAAATCTTTGTAATATTATTTATTCGATGAATAATCTTTGTATGTTTATTTTAGGTAAAAATCATACCATGAAACATAATGGAAGGCATAATCAGTACAAATTACGTCAATGGTCTAGAAGTTAGCGTACTACTCGTTTTCAGGTGGTTGCGAAGATTGTTGAGTATTAACATTTAATTTCATGACTAACTATTTGTATTATTAATCTGGGTGCTTTTCTACGTATCCTATCTTACTTCTCAGAAACGCGTAAGTTTGTGAGTATGGATTGATGCATGGATGCTTGTTACTCTTTTATGCAAAAACTTCTGAATGGATCTTGATGAAATTTTATAGTAACGTATATTATATATATATATATATATATATACATCAGAATAACACATAAGCTATTTCACGTGGGTGAAACCATGCGCAGCTGATTATAATATATGTATTTAAAAAAACTCTTTCAAAAATTTTATCTTAATGCCTAGTAAACTCATATCTTCAGTTGCGCTTAATTTAAAACTTTCAAAGTGAATTGTTCAAGGTTAGCTATAAAGTTGTGGTCCTATACATACATGTATGATAGTAAGGCACCGATGTCAGAGAGGTTGAAGAGTAATAGTCTAACATGGCATGGACATGTAATACGTAGGAATGAGAATAATATTTTAAGGAAGGTGTTACATATGAATGTGGATGGTTATAAGGGCAGAGGAAGACCGAAAAAGAGATGGATAGACTGTATGAAAGATGATACGGTAAGAAAGGGAGTAAATAACGCGATGACTGCGAACAGGTATAAATGGAAGAGAAAAACATATTACGCCGGCCACAAATAAATGGGATAAGGAAGAAGCAGATAATGTGGTCCTACATGTTCTGTCTTATATAATAAAAAAACGTTACCATTTTCCATTTGGCAGACTGCCTGATAAATAGAATCCCTATTATTTACTTTAACTGTATCTAAATGTTAAATTTCCCAGTGAAGATAAGATAGAAAGTATAAATAAAAAAATTATTTATATGTATATATAATTTTTGATTTTATTTGATTTAAAACGACGTCCTTAGCACGATAAGCCTATTAAACAAGATAGGCTATACAAAACAAACCCTATAATATTTCGCGTAAAGCGTCGTTGAAGCCCAAATGGGCTCTCAACGTTTTCTGCTACTTCAAGTCGTATAAAAGTATCTCGGCTGAAAAGATAACGACAAAAAAAATAAAAGATCTTCAGGACGTTTCTAAGTGATAGAAAACCAGCAAATCTCTTGAGGCCTGTATTGTAGGCGCGGTGCTGTAAGGTTTATTTCCGGTAAAATATATTCTAACCTAGTAATTTTACTTTATTAGAATAGAAAATGGAGCATAATGCTATTTAAAAGGTGGTGGTAAACAAGAGCAAAATGCTGCTTGTTTATCACCATAGTCAGATATAAAAAAAAGAAATTATTATGTTTTCAATGCTTGGCTGTCTCCCCGGCATACGTGTAATACGATACATAAAAACTTATTGCTAGTTTATAATTAGTCTATATCTAATATTTATACATATGTGACAGAAACATTAAAATTGGTAAAAGTATTTATTTAATTGATTCATTATAAACAAGCATACGCATAAACAAATATATTAAAAATAAAAGTAAAAAACATTAAATACGATTATAGATGAGGCAAGTATACTTGAAATCGTTTGTTCTCACTATTAAGGTAGAGGCAAAACTACTAGTCTAGAAAACCTAATCTGAAATATGAAGAGAAACAATATTTTATAACTTAAGCGTGAAATGATTTCGATATTTTCAATGTAACGACAACACATATTTAAAATTGCAAATATATATATACATATTTACGCAACTAAAATGTATTGAAAAAGTCACCAACACGCATACAAGTTCTCGTGTTTGCAATCACAGTGTTTGCAACAAATCTCCTCAAAAACTGCTTGACGGATTCCGAAATTTTGAGTGATTATTCCGAGAATACAGTCTGAGAGCAATATGAACTATATAATAAGGGTTGTTCACCCAAATTTTGATGGTTTTAACTTTAATAAGTTAAAGTTTTTATGATTCGTTGTTATAAATTAGAACCCTATATTTCCGTCTAAATTTACCCTAAATTTTTTCCGTAAATCCCTATATTTAATAGCGATATTAGTTTTTTAATCATTTCCTGTTTTCGACGGTCGATAACTGACATAAAAAAAATGTTCAGCGTCCAAAGTGGACACAGGTCAGCTAGTAATATAAAAGATATTTTAAAATAATTTATTCTATACAATTTTTAGCAAACATGTCGTTTTCAGAAAAAAATAATTTGAAGGCTTTTTAAATATTCTTTCCCGTTTTCGCGATGCTTTCATCGAGAAAGCTTATTCTACGAGTATAAGCACAGTAAATTAATTTTAGCGAAAATTAGTAGATTTTCCTCACTGTAATGCTTTTCTGTTTTTGACAAGATTTTTTTAAATTTTATTTTTATACTTTTATGATGCGAAGAGAGAATAGTCATAAGTGTTTGTAAAATATAAAGTTATATAAAAATTAATACTCATAGTTGTGCCTTAGGAGAGGCCTATATTTAATAGTGGACTGATATGGACTAATGATATTTTATTGTATAGGCAAGTATATTTTATTTTATATTATTAACTAAAATTTATTAATTTTCTAATATGCAATTCTATTAATATTACAATTCTGTTAATATAACAGTTACTGCATAGATAAAATATTTATATAAAAAGATTTTTATTCTCTTTAGAAACTAACATTAACAAAAATAATGCGTAGTGATACAATTAAAGTGTTTATTATTACAATAAAGCATACATACTGCAGCTGACGCTTGAGTAATTACTTAAGTTGACTATTAACAGATTTAATTATTATAATGTGTAACCCATTATTAAGTAATTATGTCATGCAAAGTTCTGTGTAATTAAATTATGTTTACGTCACATTTACACCCCAACGCACAAAGTTGTAGCTGGCCAGATACATACAGTTCGCTAATGAGAAATTTATTTAAATTTCGAACAACTTCCATGATGGAAATTAAATTTGTTTGTCATAGACCATTGCTAATTTTAAAATTACTAACTCGAGCATATAAGTACAGGCACATACGTCCACATGTACATGCTTCAGTACTTGGTCACAGTGTGTCATCTTTGAATACACGAAATATTTTAAATCATATATTTAATAGTGTGTAACTGTGACAAAGTATGTAAGTGATCACAAGCATAGATAAGCGACTCTAAATACTCTTGTAATATAGTATAGGTTTTTATAATTAATAAATAATCTACAACAACTCAAACAGTGCCATCAAGGCCAAAACATAGTCTTCAATATATATATATTTATATAGGTATTTAAACATTTATTTTATAAATATATAACCTTCATAGAAAAAGTAGTCAAGGCTTTTGACTAACAATCATGCTGATAAACATTAATGTTTGAATTGAGTGAAGATAGTTTTGTGACCATTGGATACTAAAGATACTCAAATTTTATTCTGAGTTTTTCATTCTTCTATACTGTATAATTGTTATTCTGTTTACAAAATACTGTGGATGAAAAGAAAACATATGTTTTGAGTTAGTTTAGCTATAAAATTCATATATGTAACTCACTTGTGAACAAAAGCAATAAGATCAGCTGCCCTTCCACTGCCATCACAGACCACTACTGGCACAGGAGGATTGTCAGTCACATACTCCAACACTGCTCGCACTGTGTTAGTACCTCCTTCGATTACTAAACACACCACAGGAGTTGATGAGTGGGTGTCTGGAACAAAGGAAACGAATTTGTAAATTTATAAAATATTTTAAATTACCAATTTTTTATTTTGGAAAACTATCTTTTTATGTTCCATCTGGAAAGGAAAAGATTTAAGAATTCTTTGTAAAATTAAAAGAATTGTGTAATCTTTTGTGAGCTCTCGGCTTCGACGTTCTAATTTCAAACGTAATAGTTGATCTGATATATAAATAAAGAATTTCTATTTTATTTTTTTGGTCTCATTTGGATAGGTAAATATTTCATGTATTTGTTTGAGAAATTATAAAAAATATCAATCAAAAATTTTGTGAGATCTCGGTCGAATACAAGGTTCTAATTTCAATCGCAATAATTAATTTGAAAATTAAATAAAGAATTTGTATTCTATTCCCTAAGGAATATAAATCTCTTGTTATATAATGCTATGTTAGTTTAAGGAGATAGGTAAGAGTATATATAAGGTAAATATTGTATATTAGTGTATTGTTGTGTTTATGTATTTATTTTTAATCATATTAAAGTTCTCTTCTTTATTTTTTTATAGATTTAAATTACAAATTTTGTTAATGCACCGCCTACATAAATCTCTGTTTGTCCAATGGTTGACAGGGAGAAAATACCTCAAGGTGTTAAGTCCGCCATGTGCACCTTTATTTATGTATTTGAGCATTAAAGTTTTAATAAACAAATATTCTGAAATTAAATTTAAATTTTGTGGATATATTAAAGTATAAAAAAAAATTACCTAACTAATGGTTATATCATTTCATTGACACCTTCAATGAAGTATTCCTACGGTCACCTAGTGTTACCATCATAAGACTAATTCAATGCTTAATTTTTGCATTGAAGATATATAGGTGTGTCAAATGTCAACTTAATAGGACGTATGCAACTGATGAAAATTTAGAATATTGGAAGCAGACTTATAAAAACATTACAGAAAAATTATTTTATTTAAGCCCATTTTACATAATATTCCATCTTACATAATATTCTAACATTTTGAGCTAAACTTATAAAAAAGGTTTTTTTAACATTACTGAAATTAAAAAAATCATTGATTAAACCCATTTCTTATACTTCACTTATTTTTAATTCAATATAAATCTACTACTACTTGAGAATAGGTTTGAATATGTCTTAAAAAGTAATGGAAAAGGCAACCGAGAAGATACATTAACTGTTACATATGGAATATAACACACTTTATGTGAGACAGACAATAAAGAGTTTTATTCATTCATTCATTCATTCATTAAATACTAACCGTCCATCACTTTGATTTAATGGCGTAAAAAAATATATTACAGTCACCAGTTGCCAGAACCGCAGTGTTCTTGGTGTTCACCAAAATTAAAAAAGTTACCCCAAGGAAGATAACTTGGGATCGAATTAAATTATGCCCAAGTTTATTTGGCAGGGACTGAATTTCGTTAATTAACTTTTAATTAGACGGTAAACGAACAAAAGAATTTCCGTGGCGTACCGTCAAAGGAATTCGTAGGTAACCGGCGGCTCTTTTACTGACCATGTTAATTAAATCACCTGCAATTGTTTACAGCTCAATCGATTTTATAACACCGTTCAAATCAAGAACAAGTTCTTGTTAAAAAATGTTCATTTGTGTCTGTTGTATATGATTATAAAAGTTAAATAATATAATATTTATTTAATAAGCTTTCATCAGTGTACAGTAAGATGTAGTCCAAACTAGTGTGATGTTAGAAAAAAATACAAAATAAACATAACGAATAAAAAACATATTTAGGGTTAGCCATAGTTTAGCCATAGTTGCATTGCTTAGTCTCAGATAAGATTATATATTCAATATAAATATTAACGTTAAAATATCATATATACATTTAAAATCCCATGCCAAATCATCATCTCAAATAATTATATAAAGTGTAACATGACTGTACACTTGATACATATAAAGTTAAGTAAACCTGTATCGCTCGAAGCAACAGTTTGTCCCCAACATACGGCTTTCAGTATCGCGCAGCCCTATTTTAATTCTATTCGATTCTATTTCATTGAAATGGGATGCTGCCATAAAAGGAAACAACATAAAAAAAGCTCAACACAATTTTTACGAGCGCGAATAAAGCATGGAATCAGACATAAAACACGACAGGTGGGAGTAAGGGCTCCTGCAACATTTATTAGATCAGTATGTAATGTTGTCACTTTATGACATTGCGATACTGAATATCAGCATTTTAGCGCCGATCTAATGGCTTGATTTATGTGATATTGATTTAAAAATAGACCGATATTACGGAAATGTCTTTATTGACGCGAAATAATTTATGGGTTTTACTTTGGATTTTAATTTTAGTGTGACTGGTGCGGGAACATACCAAGTATTAATTAAAAAACTGAATAATAGTATTATAGTTATATAATTCGCAAAAGGGCTCACAGACAAATAGTCAGGTGACATTAAAAAAACAAAATTTATAAAAAGAATAGTGGACAAGCTGCTAGCAACGTTTAGTGATTTATCTCTCTAAGTTAGACAGAAAGGTTAAGATTAAAATCTGGACGTTATAAAAAAACACGTGTGTTCTGTCTGACTCTGTGATGATGGAAATTTTGGTAACGAAGTTAACAAAATTCGAGAGATGCTGATAGGCTCGTATTTTGCTAAGTTGGATTCTAATATGTGCATATTACAACTATTGTGTTAACTTCGACACTGATTTATATATATAACTTTGTGTTATGTTAAAAAGACCAGACCCGAGAACTTATTCCCTGCTACACAAATTAATTAATCTACATGATTGACACAGAGAGAGAAGAATTATATTATACATAAATATGAGGTAATTACTGAGAAAATTCAGTTCACTAAGATCAATATTTGCTATGTGAGGCTTAGCACAATCTCTCCTCATGTGACAGACAGACAACAGATTAATTTGGCTATACTTGGGTTTAATATGTATGTACTACGTTACTAGCAAACAGAACAGCACCATGGACAACCAATGAACAAAATATATTGCGACCTTGTTTGACCAAGTATTATCATTTCTATGATATCTGTAATAAGTAGTTCGTAATTTTGCTACCAAATCTCAACTATAAGCTCAACTTAAGCTCAACTCAACTATAATATAGAATAGTACTTGTAAAGCAAGCTGCAAATATACTAGAGAGACAAAGATACTCAAGGAAAGTAATAACTTCTTAACATGTACGAGTTCCTCGCACGGTACAAACATTTGTATTCATAAGTATGATTGTTTGTATTGGTCTGTGTGTATCCTATAATATATAACAACATTACAAGAGCTGAGTTTCTTGTCAGTTATTTTTAGCTTGATTTAAATACATGAATAACGATATTTTGATTTAGATTTTGCATATAATATAATAAAAAAATATATTTCCATCAGTTGTCTAGTATCCATAACACAAGCTTTGCTTAGATTCGGACTATAGGTACAGTGTGAATTAAATTGAGTTCTCATATTAATATTATAAATGCGAGTTTGTGACAATGGATGGATGGACGTGTGTCACCCTTTCATGCAAAAACTATTGAACGGATTTTGATGAAACTTTACAGTAAATTTCATCTGGGTAAAACCTCAGGCAAAACTAGTTATTAATAATGAAATTAAATTAGGATTACTAACTCACATTTGCATGGGTCGGTCGTATTGTATTCTCAATTCAATATAACTTATTGTATTTTATATTATCATTGTCCATCGAGGAGAACAATGAGTTACCGCTGAGGTGGACCTGAGAATAATATTTATTTTACTTTCGATCCCTTCGAGGGTTGGAAGTTAGATTGGTAAGATTTTCAAACTCCGGCGAAAGTCCATTTCATATTGGTTAGTTTATTGAAAATAATATTTAGAGAAAAATATAATATACTCAGGACTGTGATCCCAAATGGATCTGGTGTTGCACTATCCTCCGATGAATTGAAGTTAAAAATTAATATTAGTTAAGAAGATTTAACTTTTTATTTGTTCAAAAAATTGCTGAAATAACTGATTCTGCAATATATCTCATAGAACAACTAATTTATTTATAAGTGAGTAATATAGTATCACCTTATTTAAAAAAAATTCATACTGATAATATTAGTCTTGTGCCAGGCTGGGGTTGATCCACCAGAGATTTTAATAAAACACCTGAGGACGCGCACGTGACGCCCCTGGTGTTTCAGGCATCCATAACCATTTACCATCAGATGGCCTGAATGGTTTGATTGCCACCGTTGTAAAAAAAATGATGTATGAGGGATCCTTTTTAATATAAACCGTAAACAACAGTAATTATAATAATTAATATTTTTTGTCATTAAACTGACAAACAAAATGAGACCACCATTTTGTTTGTCATTTTAATGACAAAATTGTTATCTGACGGAAATAGATCTTTCCTATATATATACAGGAACAGCACTACGAATATCACGTTATCACGTAACGCCCGTGATTGCATTGCTATTTCGGAGTAATGAGATGTCATGCCTTAAGTAAGTATTAGTACTGTAATTTTACTGCCTTATCTCATCCTTCAATCTAAAGATAGCTTTTTAGCGGCTGAGTTAATCTATTTAGGGGACAAACAAGGTTGCGGCTAATCACCTGATGGTAAGGGATTACCGCCGCCCATGAGCACTCGCAATACCGCAATTACAAGTGCGTTGCCGGGCCATGTAAGAAAGGATGAGCTCTTGAAGGTTTCAATATAATATCGGCTTTGAAATACCATTACGGGAATGTGATTCCACAATGTACCCAATGGACTGATATTCCCAAGCAAACGACCTATCCTAGTAAATATTCTATTTATTACTCATGAGGCGACCAAGGAAGTAATTCAGTACATTTTTTTTTATTGATGATAATGGAATGGTACACCCGCCTAACGGTATACGCTGACGGAGCACTAGTGGTGGATGAAACGACGAATATGAGGTCAGGTCAGTTGCAAATCATGATAAATTCAACAGGAATTCACCATGATGGTTTCCAGGTCAATCTGACATGCTGGCGATGGGGTCATCAGTCCATATTACTAATAATCCTCTTTCCCCCGATATTTTAGGGCATTACTGAATACCCTAAAATATCGGAGCAGTGGTACTGACCACTGCTCGAATATTGCCACCGATCTCAAGGTCGTGTGTAGATGGTTTAGCAAAGAAACTTTTCTAAATGTACGGGTAGAAGATACCTCAAAAGGCAGATCGTGCCCGAAATAATTGAAAGGTTGGCTAGTAGTTTGTGTTCGTAGGTTTCAGATAATTGACAACAGGATAATCTTATTGCCAGTTTCAATTTTGAGCTCAAAACGAAACCGAGTTCTAAACTTTTTGGGGTTACTTTTCTTGTACAAATTTTATGTTTTTATTTAGGTATAGTCGTAAATGTATCGTTAAATTAAGTTAAGCACTTTCTGATGTTCATAAGAGATAGCTGGTACAGTTAAAGCTGCTTTTAGTAGGATATATTTTTTTATTTTGACAGTTGTTCTTTTTATTATCGTTTAAATGAGTTCTTATTATTATTATATTTCTATTCTTTTGTCTTCTTTTATCTGGTTTAAAATAAATAAGGTAATATATACACGGGCCATAGCCAAGTGGAAGAGGTTGCGCTATGTGATGTTGATTATGTTGTTACTATTGAGGAAGACAATTTTAAAACAAATAGCGCAAGGCAAATAGAGAATTTTGTAGAGAACACTAATACAAGTGTTTGCAGAGAATTTTTAAGTGTTTTGGGTACAATACCTATAGAAATATAATTATTATTAATATTTACTAAATTAATGCATTGATTAATATATACTTTTCATCGCCAATAAAATGATTAATACTGATTGTATTGATTAATCAATTGATAATAAATTAATTATTATTAACAGTAATTACTGCTTACGACTGTAAATTTCTGTTTGATGTTCTAATCTATTCTATTCTTATTTAATATTTTTATTTTGACAATATCTTTACTTTATTTCAATACGATAGTAATTATAAACAATTTTATTTACTAATTAGTGAAATTGATATATTATTTTGTGTTCTTATATGTATAGAATCAGCTGACACAATCTCTCTGAATCGTTCTTGCAACATTTTTCATTACAGCTCCGTTCCTATTTGTTATAGCGTGGTGTTATTCAGCCTATAGCCTTCCTCAATAAACGGACTATGAATTTCAAAATCGGATCCATAGTCACGGAAATTACCCCAAACATTCACTCACAAATTTTAGTATTTAATAGTAATATTAATAGAGTACAAATTAGGATGAAGACAATTACCTAAATATATCTTGCTCATATTATAAACGCAAAAGTTTGTAAGTATGGATGGATGTTGTTGATGAAACTTTACAGTACATCAGAGTAACTTAAAAAGTTACTAATAATTTAAAATGTCATAATTTAAAAAGGTATTATGTAAGTTAGGTGAAATATAATCACATAATCACAAAAGTCAAGCGCTTACTTGACTTTCGTGTCGCAGACGAAGTTGCGCGGGTTAGCTAGTAGTAGGTAAATATATAGTATCTTGATAACAAAAACTAATTTACTTACGCTCCCATAAACTAAATTAAACCGTAATTGTACGTAGGGACGGTATACTTTATCTTCAACACCCAAACCTAAAATTCTTAGACATTGGTATTTTTATCAATTTCACCGCACAATAGAGGGCCACCTTAAATCCCTTTTATGGCTATTAAGGGGGGCTTGCAAGCCACCAAATCACTATATATACTGAAAAGGTATATTTTATGGACGTTGCAAGTGTTATTTGGCATAAATTATTTATGTCTATTCTATACTATATATAGCGTATTGTTATGTAAACTCTGTCAACAAGTTTATGTACGGTGTTCTAAACTACACTACCACCGAGGTAAATAATCCATTAATAAAAAATGAACTTTAATATTAAAATTACAGAATATACTCTACTACTACTCTATCATGTTTTTCGAATTGTTATGTGTATATGAGTATGTGTGCATATATATATATATTAGGCCGTCCTTTATGCGGTCTCATCTAGAAACCAAAACCAGTGCACTAATCAGAACTGGATTGACCTGACTGATGCGATGCTTATACGAGGGCTACACTGAAAGTTTTTAGAACTGGCTACTTGAAAGCAATATAATAAAAAAAAATGTTAAAATTTTGAAAATGGACCTCTTTACGAATAATACTGAGTATATAATTTATTCGTTTGTCATGTGTTTTACGGTTTGGCGGCAAATTGATAATAGTCTGTAACGTTATCATGAACTCAACACGAGAAAATTTTTCGTGTGATGATTTTTTATGACTTTCGATGTCATCTAAGTCAACAAGAAAGTTATGATAGACTACGATTGGCCTTCCACGATGAAGCCCCGTCTCGTGCCACTGTTTACAACTGGTTTAATGAGTTTAAACGTGGTCGCACTAATTTCACCGATGATTTGCGTGAGGGACGGCCTTCTATAGTATGATAGGGACTGACAAATCAGATGAGTGACCTATCAGCAAATCCGGGCAAGCTTAAGGTTTGGTATGAGTCAAGTGCACAAAATCCTCCATGAACATTTGGCGGTCAGGAAGCCTTGTGCCCGGTGGATACCTCATAATTTCACTGAGGCTCAAAAACTCCGTCGGGTTGATTGGTGCCGTGAAATGCATGAAAGATTTAACGGAATATAATCAAATTCTGTCATAGTTACGGGAGACGAAAGATGGATTTACTGTTATGATCTTAAAAGACAGTCGTGTGGGTGTTTCCTTCCGAGGAGTTGCAGTGAAGAGAGGTCGAAGTTGCGCAAGAACAGTCATTACTACAATTGTTTTAGTAAAAACAGTAGGTAATTGTTTGCCAAGTATATAGTAGGATCCTTCATCACGACAATGCTTCGTCGCACACTGCCAGGCAAATGATCGATTATTTGGCGAGCTCAGACGTAGAACTAGTGGGTCATCCGCAATAAATAAAAGAAAAACTCCGAGGAAAACGTTTTATGGACGCCGAGGATTCGGTGGTTACGTTTCAGAAGGCCATCAAAGAGACCCCTAAGGACGAGTGGGCAAAGTGCTTTTCTCAGTGGTTCTATCGGATGCAGCGATGTATTGACGTGAATGGACACTATTTTGAAAAGATAAAATAAAGGTAATAACTTGCTAATTTAATCAGTTTTTGATTTTCTAAGAACTTTCAGTTTGACCCTCGTACTACCAGAAGATTCATCCGATTCAAAATCCCCAAAGGAAATAACCAGTACGCTTTAAAAAGTATAAAAAGTGATATTAATGCTTCATAAATCTAGTTCTATTTTTGAAATAGAATAAATTAACATTGTTTTTTACAATACAGGGGGCGTATTATGAACTCTTATTCCCATTCAGTTTACGGCTTAAACTGAACTGCCTGGCGATTTCGTATTACGAACGCTATTAGCCAGCCAGTCAGCGGTCACGTGACAGCTGAACGTCTTCTGCCCGAAAACTGACCGGCTATCACTTGGTTTATGACATTTGACAGATCTCACTGAAGGTTTAAAAACAATTATAGGAGAAAAGGTATATTATTTCTATTTCTATGTCAGTTTTTATTATGTTTAAAACATGTTTGTGCAGTTATTTCGATTGTTTGTGTTTCGTTTTAATTTTAATTATGTGTGATGAACTCGAAGTATTGGAGTTTTTGGAAATGTGTGCACGAAAAAGAAGTGTGAAAAGACCGAACGCGACCAATCCAATCCTATTGATATAGACAATGAACAATTTAGAAAACGTTATAATCTAAATAAAGATTTGGTGCGTCATAAATTATTTACAGACCTACCAGTGGAAACTAAGGTATAATGTATTGTAATTATTTCACTAAATCACTATATATAGTAGCATTATTATTTATGTTATTTATCAACGTATTAGTGATATTGCTGTTCATGTCAACAAGTTTATTGTTTACGTAAATACATATGCTGAAAAGGATAGATAATAAATATTCAAAGGTATCTATTTCTATACAATTAGCAACTGTTATTGTTGCAAATAATCCATTAATAAAATATAGTGATAATATATATGGTAAAATATTAAAACCAAGTATGCAGTCTGAATATCTCTCCGGCACTCAATTAATTAAATTAAATTAATTATATTTTAGGTTTTATAATTGGAATTTGGAATGCTGGGTACTGCTGTACACATACCCCATTGTAAATTAAGAAGAGATATTACTGTAGAAAACAATACCATTCATTAAATATAATTGGTAAGTGAAATATAAATTAAAAGACATGTTTAATAATATAAGTTTTAATATCTTTTTTTAATATAATATATGTGTGCATATATATATACATCTCTATTTACTTAAATATTAAATGACCATAACACTCCATATGTTTCAAATAATCTGTATCCATGTAATTAATCTCATCAAATAATATTTATCCATTAATTATTCTCTTATGTTTCAAATAATCTTCATCTATGTAATTAATCAAAAAAAATTAATCAGTGTGGATGCCAGAACTGAACTACTCATGACATTTGAAACTGATGCAACATCTAGATGCTTATATTACTACACAAAATTTTATTATGAAACTACAAACATCATCATCTAAGCTCTAAACTTGAGATTTAGGAACAGCATTTATCAGCACTAACAGTTATGTGCTGTATTTTTAATGAAATAATACTTTTTGTAAATAAATATTAATATTATAGATATAAGGAGATCCAGGATATGCTTTATATCTCAAATGCTATACCAATCCACACTGGAAGAACAACATTGAGAGCACGATTTAGATGCCTACATGTACCTCTTATAGAGAACTAAAGAAGAACAAAAACATAAACCTGTTTAGCACTAGTAATAAACCATTAAAACAAAATGAAGTTTATCTCTAAATCGTGATTCGTCTAAAAGTGATATTTAACAGTGGTCTAAATGCAAAAATACAAACTCCATTTTAAAAATTCTATTGTAAGTTGAAAAAATATTTTAACTAAATTAAAAATATATTAACTAAAAATATTTAAAGCAAATTTTTTTTACAACACATAAAAATATATAAAATGTTATTTGTTATTTTTTCACTCATTTGACTTTGAAATAGTCATTCCAATAAAAATATCTCGCCGTTCCTTTCCTCCGTATAGGACTCCTACTTGTGATTTAAAACTGATTTTCAGCCTAATAGTACATTAATAAATATTATATATTAATGAAATAGTTATAATGAAGACCTAGATAAATAGAAATAAATTTATTTTTAGTTTATACATTTTTCTTTGAACTAATATTATTTTTGATCTTTTCAGTTTTCTGGTAAAATGGACGAATTGTGGTCAGACATGAGTGACTGATTTCTGTATGGAATACATAATGAACGCATGGTTTAAACAAACATTTGTATTTAACAGATTTTTTGTAATAAGACCGATGTTGTTTAGTTGTGGAACTAAGAAATTGAAACATTTATAAATAATAATATTGTTAATAGGTCAAGGTTTTAATTATTTGTTTTTATAATAAATGATATAGGTACATTATTTATGTCTTTTATTGGTAGTTATAATTAAAGGGATATGATAATTTTATTATATACTAATTAAAAAATGTATCTATTTTTGTATTTATATCAAATAAAAGCAACTTGTTACTCCTTTACACAACTCATTACATATGACAGTGAAAGTATCCCTCAAATTTGGTCCAGCTGTTTCACACAAACAAACGGACAGACTATATATTTTTTTTAATGTCATTTATCTTACCTTATATATGTATGCATTTACTGAAAAGCTGTTGTAGAACTGATACTTCAATATATTTGCATAGATACATGTATTTCAGATGATTCCTATTAAATGAAATAAATTAAAATTCAGATGGTTACCTTATAACACTTAAACTTGACAATCCTTTCCAGTCTTTAAAACCCCCTTTTCCTAAGGAGTTTAATTGTTGAGCGACGTCCTCACACAAGCGATTGGTATGGTATTCTTGGGCGGACTTATTAAAGCCACTTTGCATGCTATGTATTTTAAAAATCCCATTATATTTCAAAACCGGTACGATACACGACGTTGGCGAGAGGTAGTCCGTGATCTACAATTTAGTTATAAATATAAAATATAAACAGTTAAATATTTGCATCATTTTAAAAAAACATTACTAAGAAAATGTTAGGAATACTTACGTTACATTAGGTATATTTTTCACAATAATTGAATTATTAAATTTAACTTGCGTATAAAGTCATGGAAAGGCTAAGTTTTAAATTGTACATTAAAATAGAATTAAGACTTTGCGCGGAATTTTAAGTAGATTACAAAGTTCGTTTGGATATTACAATGAAAATATTTTTTACAAATAAATCCGAATTATTAAAAAAGACAATAAAACTGTCTGGAATATTTTTGTATATTACACAAATTCTAAATCTTAATTACTGTTTTCTATATTTAATTTACATTTATTTAATTAATATTTTGTCCAAAAAGTGACACACAAAAACTCAACTTAACGTTGCAACGAATGTATGCGTATCCGAACGCAGCGCGAGAAAATCCACTAACCAGCCAGAGACAAACTATCCAGGCAGAATACGGTTTGAATTTGGACCCTCATAATACGAAAAAGAACAATTCAGTTTAAGGCCGTAAACTGAACTGCCTGGAAACTGACTGGATTTTAAAGAGTTCATAATACGCTCCCAGTTCGAAATTTAAAATGCTCAATTCCATTCTCATAGGACAGCCTCGGTGGTCTAGTAGTTTAGCACACCGCTTTACTATACGATGGTCGTGAGTTCGATTCCTCGCACGGTACAAACATTTGTATTCATGAGTATGATTGATTGTATCGGTCTGGGTGTTTTCTATGTAAAATATGTATTTATTTACAAAAAAAAATGTATCTATGTATTTATATCAGTTGTCTAGTGCCCATAACACAAGCTCTGCTTAGCTTGGGACTAGATGGCGCTGTGTGAATGAATGAATTGTCCTGAAATATTATTATTATTCTGAAATTCATAACTATTGACAGTTCCCTCAGACGTTGCATGCTCTATAACATTATATTAAAAGAATGTACTCTTTTTTATTTAACATTTTGCTTATCCTAAATGTAGATGTTTACCTGGCATCAAACAAACCTTAAATTATGAAATTGTAAAAGATAACAATGAAAATTTTCAGTTTTGAGTTTCTATTCCGCTCAGTGAGATTTCAAGTTCGATTTCCGGCTTAGCTTGCATACCTACTTACTAAGTCCGCAAGAAGTATAAACATTAAATATCTATAGTCAAAAGGATTAGCTAGCTGAAGTGGCAACATCCTGTCTACTGTGGAAATTAATTCCGATTCGAATATAGGCATTTTTTAATTAAATACTGGGAACGTCTTTACTCAATATTTTGTGTCAAGAAAAAAACTAACCGAATTTGTTATTTATTTATTATCGATTTAGTCTTGATTACAGTTTAAAAGGTAGGCTGAAAGTACAAAAAATAGGTAGGCTGCAGATTAGACCTGTAGACCCAGTAGAATCTTACCAATATTACAAACCTGAAAGTTTGTTAGTACGGATGTTTGTTACTCTTTCACGCAAAAACCACTGAACGGATTTTGATTAAACTTTACAGTAATATAGCTTATACATCAGAATAACAAATAGGCTATAATTCAATAAGATATTGTGTAAATTTGGCGAAATATCATGTCAAATAAGTGTGATGCAGACGAAATTTCGCGGGTCAGCTAGTGATTTCATAATTTTAAATCCATCCATACCTGTTAGATCCAAAATTTATTACTGACAACCTAACGTGTCGTTTATATTTATGAAATCGCTTGTACTGTTTCGCAGTTAGCTTTGTTGTACACGAATGAAATACAGCGGTGCAGCGATATTAAATAATAAAACGAGTGGTATCAGCGTCAGTTCGACATTTCAGTTTGTTTCCGTAAAAACATATGTTAGAAACTAACAGTTTTTTGAGAGTTTGATTGGCAATGATGTAAAGTAAGCACTGATTAGTATGTCCGATTAATGATTATATATTGGACACAATTGTTATTTTTTCTGCTGTTCGGCTACTGACGTACTCAAAATCAACAATATCAACCCTAAGGCATAGAAAAAAGGAAAGAACTGATTTACAAATTACAACTTTGTAACCCTCATTTGAGGTCGCGAGGTTGGTGAACGATCTAATTACGAGTAGATTTTGAGAGCACTTTTTCTTGTACAATCCACTTTTTTTTTGTTTTGCTGACTAAATACGTGTTTTTTGTTTGTATTAAAGATTAAGGTACGATGGGATTAACATACCAAAAATGGACAAAAGTCCCAAAATTAATAAAGATTAAGAAAAACTCTATGGCATAATGGATTAGAGCATTCGCATCACTAACTACTGAGGCATGTCCTAACACCAAAAGCGGTTTTAGTAAAACCGCATCGGAACACAGTCGCCCAGACAGGGTGGGAGGGGAGCGAGCCGCGTCATACCGCTCTCCGCACCGACCGACGCGCGCACCGGTCGGCTTCGAGTAGCTCCGAGCCGACCCAAGTTGACCCAACACGTTCAGTGACCTGCGCGCCGCGCCGCTTGTCGAACGCACCGATCTAACAAAATGACAGACCTAAACAACGTTGTATTCCCCCGCAAGCTACTGAAGAAATTCATCATGCTGTACAAAGACCAACCCTGCCTTTGGGACCGCCACTCTGTCCTGTATAAAAACAAACAGAAGAGGCACGATGCAGTTTCAAAACTAACAGAACTAGTACGGGAATACGATCCGAGCGCGACTCGAGTTCATGTGCTCAGAAAAATCGAGAGCTTGCGAGCATGCGTGCGCCGCGAACACAAAAGAGTGCTCGACAGTCAGCGGAAGGCGAATAACGATGATGAAATATACACCCCACAGCTATGGTATTACAACATATTTTCGTTTGTATTCAATCAAGATGGGGGGAATACTAAAGTAAAAACAGACCCCACTCCGACAGAACAACCCGCGGTAAGGTTATTGTAATTTGTGCATGTGGTTTTTCTTTTATAGGATTTTATTTTAACTTTATCAGCAAGAACTGTTTATGTATTATTATTGCAACTACCCATTAAGAAGTACTTTTTAATGGGTAGTTATAAGGTAATGCTCAACGAATATCAACAATGTAGTTTACATTGTTTGTATTCGTTGATACATTTGGTATGGTAGGTAAATTACCTAATAAATTAACAAATTATACAGGTTATATTAATGGAAAATCTTGTAGAGAGTACAGCTGTATTTCCGTTGTGAAGTTAAGGACAATGTTGGTTAAATACTAAACTGGAAAAAAAAACGGCGTTTTAATTTGTAGGCTTAAAAGCACGGTTTGCAATAAGATTTTTGATAGTCAAACTCTATTGTTATATTTTAAATGTACCATCCGTGATAATGATATTCAAGCAATGTGTAATGTAAATTAAAGTACGCATGCATATTACGTTTTACAACCTTAAACTTTGTTTAAGTAACAATTTAGTATTTAGAATAATTGTTCATCATTTAATTGTTTTGTGTCTCTGCTCCTAAACAACGAATTAATAATTCGTCTTTCGATAAATTTTCGAAAACCGGTTTGATAGCTTCTTGGACTTGCGGAATCGTGAAAATTGGTCCAGTTCATTATTAGCTTCAGCCTTACGCCATTTACACCAACTGTATTGATGGTCTAATGTATTTAATAGTGCAATACTGCAAGTAAGTTGCTCCTTTTCCTCCTATTCCTTAATTTCTGTTTAAGTCTATCATTGTATAAACAAATATATTAATAAAAGGGAGGCAATAAAGCTACATAAGTATAGAATTTTCTAAAATCGAGCTAGACATATAACCCATCACATAGGAAGACCCCCTTAAGGACAATGTTGGTTAAATACTAAACTGGATAAATTATAACAAACCGTATTGGTTTGCAATAAGAGTCAAACTCTATTGTTATATTTTAAATGTACCATCCGTGATAATGATATTCAAGCAATGTGTAATGTAAATTAAAGTATGCATGCATATTACGTTTTACAACCTTAAACTTTGTTTAAGTAACAATTTAGTATTTAGAATAATTGTTCATCATTTAATTATTTACTAAAACGATAAGTATTGGGTCCAAATCTTTGCGCTATCAATCAATATTAAGAGAGCTACATCTTAAATCAATATTAATACAATGAATTTCCGAAGAAGTCCCATGATGGCTGATCCCTTTAGTATGTGTCTTTTATTGTGTTTGTATTTGTGAGGGCAAGTTTTGTATGAAATAAATGATCTTATGGAGTAGTAAATATTTGTAATTGTAAAATAGGTTTTTTTTATTGGTCGGTGTAATTTGTTTCATCAGCGCCGTGCGAGTCAACGGGGCCGGCAGGTAGAAAAGATAGAAAAGAATATTGTAATATTAACAATGTACACCGTCTATCGCAGGTTGAATAAAATAATACTTACATGGATGTAATTTCTGTGCAGCAATGTACTTCTCAAGTTTTCTACGAAGGACAATCTCAGCCCCATATCGACCGACCGATCCATTGTCCACTAACAGGAAATACGCGTGTCTGTTGTTAAGTACAGCTAATTTTGATCTGAAACAATTAAAAATTACTTGAATTGTAATAAAATCTATAAAAAATACAATTTCTTTAAACACATAGCAATCAGAACTAGAAATATATAACACGAAACTTAAAATTCTGAAATATTCTTCAAAGAAAATGAGAATTTATCAAAAATGTTAAAGAGTTTAGTTTAGTGTTTACTGCAATTGTGTCTTATAATTCCACTTCGCTTAGCTAAAATAATTACGATTCGTTTAATTAAATTTAAGCATTATGACACTGACAAAAGGTTTATATTTGATTACAACTCTATGGAATTGCAATTATCGCATGCTTAGAATTTCAAGCAATGATCACAAATAATAAATTAACACTATTACTGCCAGAATCCTTCTCATCTTTTGTTACAGGAAATGGTTCAACGGCTTTTCATGCTAATTTAGATGCACTTTTTAAAATAATATTTCGGTGATATTGCATTAATGTTGTCTTAGGTATTTACTTATTTTTAAAGAATTTATGCGACACACATCTCTTTTTGATCATGACCTTTTGTTTAGTTCCGCCAGCAAGTTATTAAAATTAAGCCGATTGCTATTCTTCTTGCGACAACACTGTGATTACTTCCGGCTTTCGGTGTTAATTTTTCACACTTTACACTGTTTTTGTTTATATCAGATTATTTTCATTTGTTATATTATACTATACTCTTCCGTTAGGTATTTCAAAGTGATTACAATTGTTACTAATATTTTATTTAAGAATTACATTATTTAATTTTATTCTTTTAAATCCTTTGCGCTTTTAAAGAAGTCAATTGTAAGCTAATAAGTAATTCTAACTTCAAAAACAGAATACAGAAATATATTAAGAAAACGTTGACGGTACAAAAATCTTTTATTAGGACTAAGATGGACTCTTCAACGTTCCAATTATTTTGAGATTGCATGCATCTCTATTATTTATTAATAATAAGATAAAATGGAATCCTATTACTGATACTCAGGTATTTGATTGTAATATGTTCAGATTATAGAGAAACATCGAAATCTTCCTAACGCACGTTGCTATCAAATTTATAAAGCCGTTTTTATGTGATCAGAAAGGATATAGCCTAATCCAATTTGCGTTAGGATTTTTTTTCAGATTACGTTCGTTGATATTTTTTATGGATATTTGTTTGACATTTTTTCATCCGAGCAACTTGCTTTAAAAGTTGCGTTTCAGTCTGAGGACTGAAATATCCAGTAAAGTGTATGTAATAAATATAAATCATATCAATAAATAATATCCTGGAGATCACATGATTCCTGGTACTGTTTCATGTACCTATATAAGCAAGATTTTGAGCTTTAACATGGACTAGACCTAAGACAAACTTTTGCCAAGCCTATTTATTTTCACCTTAACTATCTTCGGCAAATTTAAATAAACAAGAGCTTGCGTATATACTATAAGACGCACGTTATGTGAATCAGAAGTAAAACCTTAAATTATTTATTTACATTCCCATTTACATAAAAAAAATTTTGTAAAAGGTAATTTTTATTTTCATTTATTTATATTCAAAGGAATCTGAGGAAGAAGAGAGTCAAGGTGCTGACGATATGTCATTCGAAGCACGGACATATCCCATAGAGTACAATGCCATGGTGGTACCAGATAGTCCATCCACATCGAAATATTCCTTTGAAGATGAACACACTAAAAATGGAAAACGTACGGCAGAGGTTGGAGATGAATATGATGCTATTGGTGAGGAGCTAATTATAATTGCTAATATACTAATATTAGACGTAGAACTAAAGTTAATTACAAGATATTGTATTTATTAAAACATATATAAGTTAAAGAAAATGAAATATAGTAATGATAATTTACTATTTAAGGAAACAAATACAAATATTAAACACCAAAATGGCTCCGCTGAGCATTATGACATGTGTGACAAATGTCGTTGATTTTCAGTAACATCAGTGTATATAAGAGAGTTATTGGTAGACTTTATACGAAGTCGACTATTCGTAGAGGTTTAATTGCTATCTTCAGAATATAGTACCTCGATTATAAAGTTTTAGAATGTTTCAAACGATTATAGAACAAATAAAATATCAGTTGTTTTAAGGTCCTACACCTGCTCTCTATGCCTGCTTACCGTGAAACATTTATGAGAACACTGCACTGGACTTAATTAGCTTGTTGCACACTAAATATTCCCTCTGGTACAGTTAAGCTTGATTTATAACTATTGCAAATATAATAACAAGCAGTACTGCTCATATTAAAAAATATAAAAGATTATATTAACAATAACAACAATACTGATTTAAATTTTGATGAAGTTATTATGGACGTAAAAGATACGTCGAAATTAGTAATGAAACTGACACCCGTACCCACGTTTCAGGAGTACCTACATAGGCTACGTGGCGTATGCATGTCTGGCACCGGCGTAGTATAAAAAAAGAACTCCTGTGGTTTTTTCACATGTAGAATATATAAGCCACAATTATGATACCTTCTATCAGTTTGATGGCCATTTCATTTAAAAATATTTCTATTGTCAGCTTTAGAAATCATAAGTAAGTTAAAATTGCCTAGATAATTGGAATTGATCCCTCCTCATTCACTTCAATACTTGATAATATTAAATCGACTATATATAGATTTTTTCATTAGGTATCAACGTGGCTGCTAAGCTTCGCAATCTTCCTGTGAACGTGAGCATATTAGCTGAGAAGCTAATCAATGACGTTCTCTTCCACGCTCAGATGAATGGTCTGAATTCTTCCACTGTCTTGACTACAACAGATCCATTCAAACAAGATACTTAACTATTTATTTTACTTATCATAATTATGTAAATTAGGGTGTGTAATTAAGGATTTACTGTAAATATATGTATTCAAAATTTTGGTGTGTAATTTTATTACAATCACACATATTTGACTTTCATTAGATTATAAGATTAAATACAACAGGTTCAACGTCATTATATCAATATAAAATCATGATTATCTATAGAAGTAAATAAAATTGAATTGTTTGTTTATAAGTTGAGTATAACGACTTTTCACTAATCATGAAAGCCACGAGTCTTTCAAAAGTGTACAACTAAAGACACAACGTACGGTAGTGGCGGACTTATCCCATAAGATAGACTTTTTCCAGTCAAGCTATGAATGACTGAGAGAAATTATAGAGCGGATATAAAGGTAAAATAAATAATAATCGCACAATATGATATAATATATATGTAAGTAATATTTAATAGTACTTACATTAAATTTATTAATAATATTATGTTATATTCTTACCTTGGTGAAGCTATCGCGTGGTAGGGCACATCTCTTCCTTTACCGATGAGCTCGTTAGCACCCTCTACGATACCCCACGGTGCTATACCGATGCTGACAACCCTGCCAGCACGCTGTGATCTCTCCAGCTGTAGTGCGTCACCCACTTGACGTGTTACACCTGACAAATAGATATATAATATACAATAAAGTCCGTTCTTTCATTAGTCTTTATTATTTCGCATGCTTAAGAATAAGCTGCATCAACTAATAGTTTTTGGAAATCAACTTTAAAGATAAACCTTTGATATTTTCATAGATATATAGATAATCATTTTTATTTGTATCGTAGTACACACATATAGGCATAATTACATATTGTATATAATACAGAATATATAAACCAATACAATAGAAATTGAGTAAACCTGTATGTCATACAAAATGGATCATAGTAAGGAGAATCGTTCAAGATGCGTTCAAAATCGAACAGATTGTAGCACCAAAATTTTACAAATACTTAGATACTATAATGTGATTAGAGATATATATATAAATATGAAAATGTGTAAGTGTTTTAAGATTAACAACTAGGATGCTAATGTGCTCTGCCACGAGAACAAGTTAGTGTTTATTGCCGCAAAATGCCGCAAAACTTTAAAATAAACTGAAATAAGTTCCATAACTATATGGAACTTATTTCAGTTTATTTTAAAGTATATGGTGACAAGAACAAACTTTATTACCCGTGTTAGTTCCTCCAGTAAAAATCCAGGCACCGGTAGTCTTTGCCGCTTTTAAGAGACCTTTCCTCAAAACCTTCTTCAATTTAGGCTTTAGATCGAAATTGGCTTTTCCACCCTGGATTGTAATCAGGAGTTTAGGTCTGTCTAGAGCCCACTCTCTTGTCAGCAGCTGGACTATTAGCTCGGGACGGGTGTCATGGGACAGACGGACATACTGTAACAAATGATAAACTTTAGGTCATACATATACCAAGCATTAGAAATCATCAATCATAAAAAGTCATCTGCCTTTATACTTCTGCTTCAGTTATATCTACTCATTCGTTTTTATTTGCAAATTGTGTTTCGGTTGAAGGGTGAGGTATGGCAGTGAAATTACAACAGAACGGGAACAAAAACATATCACTTTGGTTCTTTCAAGCATATTCTCACACAATATTCTTGATAGGACCAAAGTGGCGCTCGGTGAGAAAGCGTATTTTATGAATTTCATGCCTTTAAATTTAGGTTGATTGTCATATTAAGTTACATTACATTACATAAGACATAAATATGAATTGAAATTTCTAATACTAAGTACATATATATTTTCAGCACGATGTAATTGATTTTAAAAATACATTAATAATACAATTGCTCGGTAAGGAGACACAACATCAACGTTGTAATTATTGTAAATGCATCCCTTTCTTATATTGAATCCATGGTGTTGGTAACCTTACGTCACCTGAATCCGTCTCGGACTTATTGACTGTGATGTATGTGTTTTCTATGTTAGAAAAAGGTATAAAACACAACAAAGGTAATAAACAGAAGTTTGACAGAGATAGATTGTAAAATGTCTTCTGGGTGGGTAATTCTGTCTCACTTATTTCAAATGCAGAGCGGCTTGCTTTGTGAACTGTGTCTGTAGGGTGCAAATTAAGCAGTGAATTTACAGGATAAGAGGCATGGCATCTTAGTTCTCTGGAATGACAACAGATGTTGTATTTGAATATTACAATGCATAAAATTATTACAATCAATTTACTGTGAGAAGCTGGTGTATGTAATAGTTATAGCTTCTAACTATATTATATCACAGGGCCCCCAACCGATATAGTTCATATAAATTATGGTACTTATACTACAGTAATTAAACCAGTGTTATAGGTATTATTATATTAACTGTAATATCACAGGTGTCGCATTAAAAAGTGCCCTTAGCGCTTGTTAATGTAAAATAATAATAACATCAGGACAATTTACACAACGCCATCTAGTCCCAAGCTATGCAAAGCTTGTGTTTGTACACTAGATAATCGATATAAATACATAGATATGTTTTTGTAAATACATACATAAGATACACCGAAACTGATACAAACAATTATAGTCAAATGAATGTATTGAATACAATTGTCTGTACCGTGCGAGGAATCGAACCCGCAACCATCGTAGATAAGGCGGTGTGCAAAACGGTTAGACCATAGAGGCCGTCAAATATAATGCATGTATAGGTATAGGCGGTTGTTACCACTTACCATCTGGTGGGTCGTCAGTTTGTTTGCCATTCCAAAAATCTAAGTGGAAGATTTGTTTAAATGGATTAAAAAGAAGTATATAATATACCTGCGCTTTAGTGGGATGTGGGCCTCCTTGGAACTCAACCGTGCCGTATGCGTCAGTGGGTGCTGCTTGCGTGTGTCTCGCTGGTAACCACGCCTCTCCTGGAGCTGCAATTGCCACGTTCGCCCCATGAGCTGTCTTGCTTAGACCACACCAGCATCTGTAAAAAAAATTTACACACATTTATTAGAAGCCTGGATCCTGTAATAGAGATAATAATACTAATATTACCCCTTACTACACTATTATTAACCCCTGGCCAATTAAGAACAATACACACAACGTCATGTAGCCCCAATCTTATGTTAGGGCTAAATTGGGGCTTATATTTAATTATAGATATTAATTAATAATTAAAGGAAATATTTACAATGTTAATATACTTCTTAGGTATGAATGTATATAAACAATAAATAAATAACCCTGAATAATTACCTCAGTACTATCTGTTAGACAACGGATAGAAATACTTTTTTTGTAAATACATAGAAAACACCCAGACAAATACAAACAATCGTGCTCATAAATACAAATGTTTGTATTGTGTGAGACAAATGTTTGTACAGTGTGAGGAATCGAATTCACGACTATAGAAAGTAAAGCGGTTTGCTAAACTGGTAGACCACCGAGACAGTCAAGAGATGCTGGTAGAGTATTAGTTACAAGAAGGTGTGATACCCCCGACTCCTTGAAGAATAACAATGCAAGCCAAGGTGGTAGTAGTAAATTGTGATTTTCGTCCCCACAATTATTATTCATAAATTAAATTCCAGTAGGCGGTATAAAAAAGTTTGTACCACCAAATAGGTTACAATGAGATAAAATGGAAGTAAATTGACCTCTAATGACTTCACCGTTATTTAGCATAATATCTTTCTAATAGACACTCTAAAACTTTTTATTAAAAAGAGGAATGAATACTTTGAACTTGGGTGGGATAATTAATTTATTAATTTCACTTTCGGTCCACAGTCTATTGTAATTCCAAAACAAGTTAAACCATAAAAATATTTATAAATACCATGTCTCTGTGTAATTTTTTTTTTATTATTCTTTATTGCACCATAATAACAAAAAAACATATATACAAAAGAATACAATATTTAGATTTAGGGTACAAAAAGCGGTCTTATCGCTGATGCGATCTCTTCCAGACAACCTTTGGGTAGAGGAGAAAAGACAGAAGGTGGTGGATGGCGCCTGATGGAGTAGAAACATTAATAATATTAATATATAAAATAATACATAATATATATAAATAAATAAATTTTATTAATATATATAAATATTATGTGTTATATATATGTAATTGATTATGCACCGCCCACATGATTCTCTGTTTGCTCTATGGTAGACTGGGAGAAAATGTCTCTAGGTGTTTAGTAGTCCATGTACACTTTTATTTGTGCATTAAAGTTTTAATATACATATAAAAAAGCTATTTTTTTTAAGTAACTAAAATGACCAGCTTATGACCCACCTAGTAAGTGCTAAAAGATGTTTATATATATTAAAAGCATCCACAATATTAAGTTATTATGAGACAGCTGTGGTACCACTGAAGTATTGTCATTGCGAAGGCCTAATATGTCATGCCTTCGTACTTAATGTATCTTCTGAGGTTTTATATTAAATTTTTAAACTACGTGAATTTTTAAAGTACAAACAAACAAGTTTTACCGTTTAGATTTTATATAATAGTTTTATTATTTCCTAAAATTGGTTCCCTCCATGACAGAGAAAGAAAAACACGAAAAATTTTAAATAAAATATTTATTGAATACAAAAAAGTATTGCACCAAATATTGACTGGCATCCGATAAAAAATTTCAAACAAAAAACAAAAGAATAGGAACTTTACCTATATTTTTTGACAACCGCGTTTATAATATTTTCTGTGAGTTTATATTATAATTAATACAAAATTATTAGTTACATTTGGAAGAAATTGGCGATGGAAGATGAAAACGGGAAGGAAGAGAACCAGCCGTCCGCAAGTAAGAAAGAAAGTCAAAGGGATTCCGATAATGATGTATATGTAGAAAAAGGAAATTATGAGGAGAGACGGACATACGATAAACGTAATGACGGCGTCTCCGTTAGCGAGTCTTTCACAACCGATACTGACTCTGTTGCTGACAGAAGTGGAATGGATGTAACGGAAGCAAATCTTGAGATACCTAAACCTCTAGTTGGAAAGGCACAAGTAAAGCCCGAGAGAAAGAAACGTGCTAAGCGACGTAATGGAAGAGTAGAAAAGAAACACTCGTTAGGAAGACGTCAAGTGCTCCGAAGAATTCCGAAACGAAGACAGAGGGAGAGAAAAGAAATAAGAGACTTGTCAGTCTCGACCATGTTTACCACTAGTTCTAGAAATCCATGCTGCAAGCATTGTGGTCATCGCTGTTGCCGCAGAAGGTAGATTTTGCTATAGACTTTTGTGTGGTTTATAAATTTATTCAAAGTTATTAAATTTTGACTTTAATATTGACCTCGTTTAAATTACAAGTAATTAGAACGAATAGTTATTTTTGTGTCAGATTCCAGGACAAAGCAAAGAGACGGAACGTTAAAAGTAATAAAACGAAGAAAATTGGAAAAAGAATGCTGAATAAAAGAAAAGCATCATATGCAGGTCAGATTGTGTAAGAGCTACCTCTCGGTGCTTTGAATATTTAGTAGTATACGCGTCGTGTACCGTCTTTAAGTAACTTCGCACTGCGATTTCTGTTAAGTCTTATATTATCTGCAGAAAAAATATAGGATAAACATCGGATAATAAAAATTCACAGTGAGTCCGCATTGAGAATGTTTTAAAGATTTTATCACATATACACACTTATTATAGGAATAATATCCGTTTTAGCGATTTCGCAGTAGAATCGACACGAAAAGTACTGAAATATCGCGAACGTACCTAAAAAATACATTCCAACTGAGAGGCACGTTTTCGAGGTCGGCTGTAAATATTTCTATTTACTTATTGGTCTTATTCTGTGGGAATTTTATATTTATATCAAGTAATATTTTCAGAATGAAATGCATCTGAAATGTCTCATATAGATTGTTTACTTGAGATTGGAAAAGTTTTCATATCACAATAAGAGTCAGCAGAGAACATGTTATCTTTATATGAATAAGTATTTCGATATAAGTTTCATAAGTATACATATGTAGCTAAGATGGTGGTTGGTTAACGGCATACATGGAAAGATACAATCGTTGGTTGTACACACAACACCATCATAGACATCATATCATTTTCACGTTAATCGTAGCCTTCATGCGTTGGAATACGGAAAACTTACGTGGCAACTCCTCGAACTCGGAAATTCAGTCTCATATCTCGGAATACAATATTCTTGGATATCCTTAAACAATTCATAGAGTGCCATATAGTCCCAAGTTAAGCAGAGCTTGTATTATAGGTACTACTAGGCTACTGATATAAATACATGAATACAAATGTTTGTACTCTGAGAGGAATCGAACCCGCGACCATCGCAAGGAAAGTGGTGTCTTAAACTTTTAGAGCACCGAGGTCGACGAGATAGGAGAACTCACAGATGACTTTGTACAAAGTGTGCCTAGGTACAACAATGTTACTTGAAATTTATTCACTTTTATGAACGCTATTGTTGGAGAGCAATTATATTTATGTAAATTCCTTTTGCAACTTGCCACGTTGGATACAAAGTGCATTTGCAGGTTTCAGCTACTAAAAATGTTTCCGTTGATTACACGAGACAGTTTTATGTTCCTGGAAACTCGTAATTTATGGTCTACAAATCTTCGGATACATCGCTGCAAAGTTCAGAGGAACCAAACATTATAGAAGGAGCCTATAAATCTGAAGATGGGCAGTTTAATTTCTAATACCGTGCGTTTTTTCCGAGATGGACTTTATAGAGTTGTCTCCATATGTTGTGTACCTAAAGCAGGCCTATAATAATATATTGGCAGCTTCTGTGTGTAGCCATATAGCATACCACCTTGCTACCAATGGTTACGATGGGTTCGATTTCTAGCATGATGAAAACATTTGTTTGAATGAATAATGAGAGATGTTTGTTTGTATCAGTCTGAGTGTTTGCAATGCATATTACCTACTTATATTATAACTTAATTATAATATAAGTGACTAAATTCGTTTAATTGAAACGTTGAGAGATATTATAAACTATCCAGTCTCTAACAGTCTAGAGAGACGGAAAAATTAAGTTTGATTGTTAACTTACAATCGATTTATGTATATCATACACTTAGTACTAAACTTATAAACTAAATAAACTAAAAAAATACAACTTATGAAAAATCGAATTTAAACTTAAAAGTATTCCTAGGCGAATTCCTAAAAAAATATATTTTGGATTTTATGCAAATTAGTATTAAGTGTTATGTATCTTTAGAGTCGAAGAGCGACCAAGCTGGCTCGAGGAGCATGATGCTGTCTCCGTTATTTATCAACACGAATGCCTTGCCTACTCTGGGAGAGCTGCCTGAAGTACAGAAAACATGGTGCGAGGTAAAATCATCATTTACTAGCGGAGCTCGCGAATTTGAACTCTATAATAAATAAATAAAGTATATGTTTATTATTTGTAAACTAAATGGAAAATAAACAAACACAAAATTTTAATTGCAGACATTACATAAACGGGATATTTACCATGATTCTATACTTTTTAGGTTTAAAGATATAAATAATAAATAACCCTAACAATTACCACAACGCTATCTAGTACCACGGTAAGCAGAGCTTGTGTTATAGATACTAGACAACTTAAATACTTCAATATTTTTTTGTAAATACATACATTATATACCTACATAGAATACACCAATACTCATAATAATCTCCTAATAATCATAATCAAGAATACAAATGTTTGCACCGTGCGAGGAATCGAGCCCACGACCATCGGAAGTAAAGCGGTGTGCTAAACTGCTAGACCACCGAGGCCGTCAAAGTTAGTTTTTATATTAGTAGGAAAACTACTTTAGGTTTATGGATTTATTTTATTTTGTTTAATTCCACTACAATTACCATGTGTAAGACAACAAACATTCGATGATGAAACTTGACTACCGTTACGACCTTCTCTAATGGCGATCAAATTCCGACCTTTTTGAGTCTACACCCATATCATCAACATCATCATCAGGCGTTGAATAGAGTTCGGATATAGCTGAATTCTAGTGTTGACTCTTCGTCGATCAAAACGCGACAAGGTTTTCTAAGAAAAGTACTTTTTAAGTACAGTTAGGGATTTTTATTCAGTAAAAGTGGTAGGTGGCAGCCTTGGCACCTACCACGTTGAATTCAAATTGTCAACTGTCGATGTCGTTCGTGGATAACGTAAAACGTGACATGACTGCATTTTGCTGAGTATATGTATTTTCAATTCAGCGTTGCAGTGGACGACTCCATACTACAGTCTCTTGCATTAGTTTTGTTTTGTTATTTGTGTGTCCATCATAAAATAAAATTGACGTGTCTGTTTAAAAATTAAATTTTTCGTATGTCTGTACTTGCTAATCTTGGAAACACCTGGGCCGATTTTGACGGGTCTACATTAATAGGAGTAACTCGGGTTAATTGTGTTTAGGAAATCTTAGTTATTTTAAATTAAAAAATATTAACTCCACACGGACGAAGTCGCAAGTAACAGTTAGTATATATATTAAGTTTATTCATGAGGATCAGTTTATTATTATTATTATATACATACATTATTAGAGACAAATCCGGGTAGTAAACTAACAATCCAACACTCTCCTACTAAATACAAAAATATTACTAATATTATAAACAGGTATGTATGTGAGTATAGATCGATGCATGACTGTTTGTTACTCTTTCTCGAAAAATTGCTTGATGGGTTTTGATGAAACTTTACAGTAATATAGCCCTGATGTACATAACTATGAATATACATTAGAATAACACATAAGCTATAATATAAAATATAATATGTAAATTGGGCGAATTATAATAAATGACAAGTAAGTAATATATAGTGACTTTACAGTCTTTGTACTTTGTATTGAACTATGGAATTGTGTTATATTTATTCCACTTTCAATTTCAAATGTCTTGTTAGCGTCAGTTGGAGGAAGCTTCCCCGCTAAACCAGACTTCAGAGACTACAAAGCTACATTATTTCACTCAGAAACTAGACGACTTTCTGAGTAAAAACATGTCCACAATATATTTTTATTTTTGAATACAAGATATAAATTCTGATTGACCATAATGTCCCCACCTGCCATTTCCTCTCTTTAAATAGAACCATGATACTGCACAATATGCAGAGTTCAGTTCGGTTTCAATGCTCGAAGTGTACCTACCTACATTTTTTTTCGGACTACTTTTATGCTGTTGGCCGCAACTGGCCTTTACAGCTTCACCGAACGATAGGGGGCGAGTGCTGAAGGCACTCTAAACCCGCGGAAGGACTTATAGAGGGGCTGAAGGCCAACTCCCTCCTGATACGACTTTAATCTGAGGGCACCACTAGGGATTCGAACCTCGGCTCAGGCCGTCGTAAATTCGATCCCTGTTTGAATTGGACAGGAGATCGATCGGGGGGGTAGATTTTAGAAAAAAAAGTTCATGGGAATCGTACTTCGTTTGCTGTCGCGCCGTAACAACCTATTTGTTATAGTAATTACTTGCGATTGCAGGAAATTGCCTATTGATCCTTTGTTGTGGTATTGCGGATAATTAATTGTGATTGCATGTTGGGGTCACAGGTGAACGATATGCAATCACGTGATATGAATTAACAACCAGTAAAGCAGTGGATTGTATAAAAAATATTTATACTGCAATATATCGCAAGTTTAATATAATACTGCATTAACACAAAAATGAAAATTAATAGAACTCAATCTTAAATTAATAAATTAGAGTTAATATTCCAAAGTTTTAAATTTTTACTTAATTCCATATATAATATATAAAGCACACAATATAGTTACATTTCCTATGATATAATTATAATACAAATCCATATAAATATTTTATTTACACTTTCTACGTAAACATATAATTATAATTGACTTGTAACTTGTCGATAATTTTGATTCATCTATGACAACAGGCGTGAGTATATCATTTAAAAAATAAGTGTATCAGTTATCTTATAGAATAGTACAAGCCAGTTTTGGGCTAGGTTACACTGCCTAATAGGTGGAAAATTTTAAATAAATTCGTTTTAACACCAGTTGGAAGCCAGGCAGGTCGCTGGTATAATCTAACTAAACTAATATTAAGAATTAAAATTTGTGAGCTTGAAAGTTCAGAGTAATCTCCAATTCTACTTATCCGATATTAAAATTTTTTGTGTTGGATAACCCATTTTTTGTAGAAGTCTATGGATTTAACAATATCACGCTACGACGAATAGGAGTGGTATTGCAATTAAAACTACTGTAGAAATGGGAAAATGTGACGCAAAGTATCACAGGAAAACTGGTTTTAATAAAGCCAATTTTCATAAAAACATTTTTCTGGAAAACTAATATATATACATATAATTATAATTGACTTGTAACCTGTCGATAAATTTGATTCATCTATGACAACAAGAGCAACATTCATTCCATTGCTATTCATAAGCGCCACTCTACCACTTTTGTTGTATTTTATATATATTCTTCTACCTAAAGGTTGTCTGGAAGAGATTGCTTCTTGCGATAAGACCGCCTTTTCTACTTCCATATCTCTTTTCTGTATAAGTCTTATGTATTAATACTATTGGTGAAATAAAAAGTTTATAAATAAATAAAAGACTAAGGTGGAGCATGCCTCTAAAAAGGTTGGGAAACACTGCTTTAGGTACATCTCAATGGGCATGGATCTGGTTTATTTTTATATCAATGTTTCATGGATCGACCTTTACTTATTATTCTGAGTGATCGGCATTATTTTTTCTTTGTTTTATCCGACGTCTCGCTGATACGCGGGGCTTATCGTTATACTGAGAGCTTATCCAATATATTGTTTGTAAGCCTCCTGGCATTTCATATTCTATCTACTGTCAAAAAAGAAAAAGTTCATCAAAGGTCGACGATATCAGTGGTCTTTTGGTCTAGCACACCGCCTTCCTTCTGATGGTTACGGGTTCGATTCGCAATATGCATATATATAAACGTGTTTATTTACAAAATCTTATATATAAAATTCTCGTGTCACAGTTTTCGTTCCCATACTCCTCCGAAACGGCTTGATCGATTCTCATGAACATCTATTTTTCATCCCCCTAAATGTTAAGGGTAGTCCAATCCTAATTTTATATTTTTTTTTAATTTAAGGCAAAACAACGTTTGCCGGGACAGCTAGTAATATATATGTATTTGTTTCGTAATTTAGCATCCCCTCCAGAGGAACACATTAAACAATTAAAACTTTGGCCGTATCAAATCGCGGCTGAAGTACTAGTTAATATCATAATCCAAAAAATGTAATAATAAACACAATAGAGAAACAAATAAAATTAATAAAAAAACTTATCTTGCTAATATTATAAACATGAAAGTTGTGATTACGAATGGACGAAACTCATAGACCTCTTTAAAATAAATATAATATATATGTATTTGTTTCGTAATTTAGCACTAGTAAAGATTATATTACTTACATTTATTCATTACAAAAACATCTTTATCGCTGTAAGCAGAGTCTTAAGGACAAACTATTAATAAAAGTGCATAACCAAGTTACATTATACGGGGTCGTTTCTAGGTTTCCCATTTGCATGGTTAATTAGTCGGCCATATAAAATTGCTATCTCGCTAGTTGTTACCCGTGACTTCATCTGCTCTTTTAAGTAAGGTATCCTAAGATAAGATAATCTGTCTATTTGTTATCTTTTCAAATAACACATAATACTTATGTATTTATGTATATTAATTTATATCAATTCATTATATATTTAGCATTATATATTAGCTATATCATATCATAAATCGTGTATAACACAGCAATACACCACCTCAGGTCTTGTGCTGAAAAACAGCGTTGCAGCGCTCCAGCCGCTGCAGTATTATGCTGAGCACGGACCTATTCAGTAGATACTTCGACAAACATACACATGCACGCACACGCGTGCACATGTAATTTGTAATTTTGTAACAATAAATGGTAAATGTACTCTTTTTTGTGATTGTGGCAATGTTTGAGTTTTTTTTTGTTTGTTTAATGTGTGATTTATTTTTTTTAACATCTACTGAATAAATATCATTTCATTTCAGATACATCTACGATAGATGTAGCTTCAGTAAGACAGATATTTTTTAGCACTCATAATACACTATTATCCGCGATTTGGTCTGTTATTTTTTCGATTATATTATATTGTAAACTATGTAAATTTTTGTGATACAATATATATTCATGTTGTTTGCTTTTTGAGATATAATAAGGAAGTAAATTTGGTGTGAAGATAGACTGAAATTAAGGGCTACTAGACCAATAGTTTACATACCGCCTTACTTTCAAAGAGCGCGGTTCAATTCCAAACATAATGCAAACATTTGTATTTATGAGTATGACTGTTTGTACTGGCCTGCTTCAGTATGTATGTTATTAAAAAAATGTATTTAAGTATTTCTGTCAGTTGTCGCCGTTGTGTGAATTATCCAGGATTATTATTATTATAAATGTTATTATAATCAGTTCAGCCGTGACACGACAAATAGACAGTTTTGCATTTATAATATTTGTAATTACATTTAATCGAATTAGGTGTTATATTGCGGAAGTCCATTTTACTACTTGATTAATTTATATTATTTTATTTAATTACGCCATAATTAGCATGTGTGAGACCATAAATATTCGGTGTGGAAACTTGACTACCGTTACGACCTTCTCTAATGGCGATCAAATTCCGACCGTTATTGAGTCCACACCCACATTGCGACACGTGTTGCGCCTCTGAACGAGACATCATCAGGTGTTCAAATCCATCAATTTTTTTATACTTTTCAACAGATTGAATTAATTATTAGAAATAAAATATTTATAGATTTCACCTGAAATGATTCATGAGGCAGTTGAAAAATTGACAATGTGGAAACAATTCGCACCGACTAGTGCTATAATGGACTACATAAAGGTTTGTCTTATACTTTACTAGCTACTCGTCCCGGCTTCGCCCGGCAGTACATATATTATATATATAAACCTTCCTCTAGAATCACTGTATCTATTGTAAAAAACCACTTCAAAATCCGTTGCGTAGTTTTAAAGATTTAAGCATACATAGGGACGGACAGACAGCGACAGCGACTTTGTTTTATACTGTGGATTGGTTAATCTCCTCATTCGGAAAAATTAAGACAATAACTCTACATGAAATATAAGTTTGTCTCTGATATATCTTACTAAGATCTGTTCAGCATATAAAAATAACGAAGAAACAGATAGACATACTTCCCTCCCTTTCCCTTTTGCCTTAGTATTTTGTAATTAATAAGAAGATGCAATATTGTAACCATGAATATCAAAATATTTCGAAAATTGCTTTAATACAAATCTATTTTTGTATATGACGGCCTCGGTATATAGCGGTTTAGCACATCGCTTTGCTTTCGATTGTCGCGGGTTCGATTCCTCGTACGGTATAAACGTTTGTGACTGAGTATGATTGTTTGTATCGGTCTTGGTATTTGCTATGTACGTATTTACGAAAAAAATGTATATACCTACGTATTTAGACCAAATGTCTAGTACCCATAATATAAGCAGCTCTGCTTAGCATGGAACTAGATGACGCAATGTGAATTGTCCAAGCATGTTAATATTATATACGACGTGAATTTATACTATTTTGTATAGTTAAAATTGCGATAAAAATCGTCTGCAGCCAAATAGCAAATCATGATTGGTTTAGTGAAAATATTTGTCGAGAACTAAGCTTTCAATGTTCTCAATTCCCATATATTTATCTCGCACAAAGACGCTGGCAACCCCGGGAGCCGGCGGACAAAGGGGCACTTGACTAGCTTCGTTCTATATCTCATACTATTTTCCATTTGGAAATTCAAACGAAATGGACCGCAATTATTTCAGAATAAGACCATTTTTATATAACCGTTTGATGGTAAACAGCTACCGTGGCTTATGGACATCTGAAACACCAGGTTTGTCATGCGCGTTGCAACCTTTAAGAAAGTTTAATATATGTGACGGACTCGGTGGTCTTTGCAAAGTCGCGGGTTCGATTCTCGCACGTTACAAACATTTATATTCATGGGTATGATTGTTTGTATCGGTCTGGGTGTTTTCTATGTATAATTTATATTATCTATCTGTTCATTTTTTAATCGATTTCCCTGAGGTTTCCTTGAAAAGATTGCTTTCAGCAATAAGGTTGACGTTACATATTCTCCTTTAATATATTGTTTATGTCTTTTCTTTACTGTGTGTTACAAATAAAGTATATTCTATCTATTCTAGCTATCTATAATTTGTATGAATTTACGTACAAAGTTGGTTGTAGGTAATCAAATGGCAGAAAGTTGTGTAATACAATATACCTAGTCCAATTTCATAATATACATAGTCTTCATACTATTCATGCGCCACCTACCAATTTTCATGTTTTTTACACCTAAAAGTTGTCTAGAAGAGATTGCTTTCTGCGATAAGGCCGCCATTTTGTACATATATATATCTTTTCTGATATTTAGATCTATAATCATTGTGTCAAGTGCTTGAGACAATAAAGGTAATATCTATACATATAAATAAAATTGGAGTGTCTGTTTGTAATATTGATATAACCGTTTTTTACTGCATGCATATGAATATAAATACGGTACATACTTGGTGTAAAACCACTTATTATATTATATTATTATTGTCTGTCTGTCTGTCGGTCTGTTGGTTCCGGCTAATCTCTGAAATGGCGGCACCGATATTGACGGGACTTTTTTTGACAGATAGCTGATGTAATAAAAAGTAACTTAGGCTACTTTTATTTTAGAAAAATACAGTTAAATTCCACGCTAACGAATTCGCAGGAACAGCTAGTTATAAATAAATACACACACACAATTGCGATTCACTGATGACCTGCATATACGAGTTTGTTGTCGGGGTAGTAAACACTCATCTATTTTGCTGGATCGTGTTGTATGTATTTTTTAATAAAAAGAAAATGTAAAAAAAATATGTTAGGGATGGACAACCCATATCACACAGGCTATGAAATATAGATAGGAGCCGATTCTCAGACCTACTGAATATGTGATATATTTAAATAATATTGTCTCAAAATAAAGTTATTGTAATACTAACTACCAATAGTTGTACCCCGTTCGTTCGCATAGGACTTTAACTTTGTCTTTTTATTTAAAACTAGTTGTACCCGCGACTTCGTCCGCGTGGAATTTAGCTTTATTTTTCTAAAATAAAAGTAGCCAAAGTTACTCCTTATTACATCAGCTACCTACCAAGAAAAGTCCCGTCAAAATCGGTCTAGCCATTTCAGAGATTAGACGGAACAGACAGACAGACAAAAATTGTAAAAAATGTCATTTTTGTGTATGTACCGTATTTCTATTCATAGGCATGTAGTAGAAACGGTCATTTCAATATTACAAACAGACACTCCAATTATATTTATATGTATGGATAAATAAAATTTTTAAATTACACTTATTTTATGTAACTACCGTATATATATATACTTGCGTATGAATTTTGTAAGAAACTATTAATTTCAAATTAGAAACAGACACATTCATTTTATTTATTTGTATAGTTTCTTATATAGTTCATTGATGGTTGGAGAGTTTACGGCTGTAATTTGTGTTGGGGTAGGCAGACCTCTTTATCAAGTAAATAATTATTTTACTTGCATAAGAGTTTCTATACAAAACATTGATCTTCCTGTATCATCCTTCAAAATTTTTATTTTCTAATATTCTAATATTACTAATAACTATGGACCTGGCATTATCATATTTTATGATAATAAAAGTCCCTAAATAAATCTGAAATCTAGAAAAAGAAGCTATGAAATAAATAATTATTTTAGTTGCAAAAAATTTCATTGCAAAACATTAACCTTTCGCCATCAAAATTTTGATTTTATAATAGCAGATAAGATTACTAATAAAACACGATGTAACTGGAATTATCATGGATAAAAGTAAATTTAAAAATATAAAACATTGACCTACTCTCCCACGAGATAGAAGCATTATCGTAAGTTCGATAAACTTTGTGAACAGCCGTATGATCATTGGGTTCATCACACTTGCTGATAAAATATCCCTCAGTACGATAAGATTACAAATTTATAAATGGAAAAACTTTGCGATAATACAACATTTACTCTACTTCTAAAATTTGCTGTGTCTATGCTATTTATTGAAAAACATTATTTAAAAGAACTTTGATGGCAGTAGTCAGAATCAAACCAAAAAAAAAACCTTCTGTGTCAAATATTTAATGTAATTAACCTGAATTAAATTTATAAAGCTTTAATTTTTAAATATCTTCATTATTTAAAATTAGAATTATTATTCTAAATTCAAAATCTTATTTCAGATTCAACTTATTAACATTACTTAAATTACGACTTAAGAGTGAATCTTTGTAAGTGAACAAACATATGTTATATGTGTATACTTTGAAACATAAACAGTAGCAAATATTTATTAACTAACAATAAAGACTGTTAACACAGCATACTATTTTATTTCAGAGAAATTATCCTGTATGTACAGAGGAGAACGAGTTGCTAGAAGAATTGACAGCGAAACTGCATTTAGCTGTTATTGCTGGTAATTGATACAAATCTATCGTATCAACCGGTCTTTGCATAATTTCAATATTGGTACATTTTTTTTCTCATATCTGCCTATCTTTTAATAATGGAACAGGTAAAGATCCTTAGACCATACAGCCTAGTCTACTTTTAAATTTATACGGGTAATGAAACCAAATGCCAATTTTTATGTAAAATTATTTATAGAGTTAGCGTATAATTAATATTGGTACAATCTTCATAACTTCTTAATTCTTCTTCATAACTTCATAACTTCAGTGGGAACTTTTACAAAACATTGTGTTTATTACTCTGTGATACAGACAATATACTCTGTGCGTAATGCACACCTTCATTCCTTTATAATATCTGTAATTTGTACAGAGTTTCAATATCTGTATTGAAGATATACTATTGTGAACACAGAGAGACAATCCACATATTGTATCGTATCTACGTAGATTTTATTTATAGAAAACATACGTGCAATTTCTGTTCCAACTGCTGTGCATACTGTTTGCAAAACGGAAATGCTATTGGTTTTTATAACAATTCTATCTCCTCCAGCGGATTTAAAATATGCTCGCAACTATAACAACAATAACAAATATAATAGGATAGAGTAGTTGTGAACTGTTAATCTTTATGACACATAGGACTTTTATCCCGCTCTTTTTTTTCTCGTCATTGGAATGGTAATCGGGATTCGCCTGAGAATGGTAAGGAGTAACGGTCGTCTATACAAATATACACGAACGAAATACGCCATATCACTCATGTGTTCACCATTCTAGAGCACTAAGACTGCATGTCTCGTAGCCAGTTGTTTCACTTCATAATGACACTAATATAATAATAATATAAGTGATTTTTCTCCCACATAATGATAACAGTTTTTTTTTACAAATGATTTACGTTGAATTTTTAGTTTGAATAGGGAGATAGGATCCCCACACTTGGTTTTCAACACTGCGGACAAAATAGCAGTACATATAAAGAGAATCAAATATATTTTTATTAAAATAAACCTAATATAAGCACTTTTGAGTAGAAATTCTGTTTATTCCGCTGCAAATTTGGAATGCTGTTTCAGCAGAAGAACAAGCAAGGAACTTGCTTGTTTCTTTTATAAAACAGATGTTATTCAGCTTCACATTTTATACATTTCATGTGAATACAAGTTACCAAACAAAACAAGTGTTGTTTAACTTTACATTTTATGTGAATGAAAACCGTGACAGTTAGCTGTCACAGCATGTGCTAAGTGTCGGTCATGTCGTCAACCACACATTTTATATACATACTAGCTGACCTCACAAACGTTGTTTTGCGATATAAATTATAATCGCTTTTAAAAAATAGGGGTTTATGCTATAAGGGTGAAAATTTAGGGTTGTATGTATTTTTCAATTATAAATAATAATAAAAAGAAAATAAAATATTAAGTCGAAAAAAAAAATTGGAATATCCACCCCCCCCTTACCACTTAGGGGTATGATAGATAGATAGATAATAGCCGATTCTCAGATTCCTACTGAATATGCATATGAAATAACATAAAAATCGATTAAGCCGTTTGGGAGGAGTATGGTAACTAACATTTTGACACGAGAATTTTATATATAAGATATATTTTCTAGTGTAATTAATAATAATGTTAAGTAGTGTAATTGCAAAGAGTTCTTATATGTATTATTATGTATATATATACATATGATTGTATGTGTATACAATATTCTTATTTAGTTATTAGTTAAATGAATGCGTCTGGGAAAATGAATATTTGACAATAATTATTGTCTTTCTTCCTAATTGTTCCATCTTTATATGTCTACGTCTGAAGGTTTAAGTTCTAAGTATATAATAATTTATACAGGATGTAAAATAAATTAAAAAAATTATACATTATATGTAGTTATAGTAATGTTAGCCTAATATTTTGACACTATTTGCTAATATTAATTATTTTCTAATAACTAGACATAGTGTTAGATTATGCACTTTTTATTATAGGTAGACTAAAAGTTAATTGTAACTTAGTCTTACCTATTTCAGCCGCCGTGCAGCTTATTTTGTAAGTTATATTTCGGTTGTAGGATGCCTTCATTCTGTGATATTACAGGATAAGGGGCATCTCATCTTAGTCTTAGTATGAGTGGTATTCTGTGTCTCACATGTTAACGTGGTGCCTAGTATTGTTCATGCATATAGGTGACGGTTACCGCTTACCATCAGGTGAGCTGTCAGCTTCTTTGCCATTTCATTATATAACAGAAAAGTTTATCACTCTTCTGATGTTAAAAGTTGTATTTCCTGGCATATATAGTGTCAGCTTAAGGGACGAAATAGCAAATATAGAGTCGGTACAGTTTCATAACGTAATTCTTGTTAAATTAGATTTTAATTATTATTAAATGTTTTGATTGAAAAATATTTTATATATATATTCCTCATAGCAAGGATAATTCATAATATAATTTAGAGACAATGTAAGCAAAGGTGCACTTATCCCTAAGAGAGATCTCTTCCAGTCAACCCAAAACAGTAGTATTGAGTTTTTAATAACTGGAATTTGTTAAATATTATCCCTTTATTACGTGCGTGATAATATTAGCGTGGTTAGTAAGTTAACTGTGGTCCATTGTCATAAATTATGGACACTCCCGCCCACGTTAGGTGCAGGAATTTTTCCTAGGCGGGGCGGCCCGAGGATTAACAACGGGCCTTTTATTTCAGTAAATTTTACAACAATAGAAAATACTCATAATTTCAGGACGGAAAACATTTACTCATTTTTAAACTTTCGCGTTTAGTACACATTATTAATATTGTTAGTGCTACCAGTCAAAACGTCGAGAGATTTGTACCTTTATATGGCATACAACTATATTAATAATGTGAGAAATATTTAATTTTAAAATAAAGAATTCGATTTAGTAGTTAAAAATAAACAGTAATTTTCAAATACCTAATTAAATTTTATTGCTATAAGTGAAACGAGGCCAAAATTTTATTTTCTATGTTAGGTATTAAAACATATACACCCCATACAATATACATGTATGTATATGGGTTCATATAATATTTTTTTGTGAATATCTTATATCTATAGGTTATCTTTAATATTTTTTTTCATAATAATTTGTACCACTGTATACATGTACTGTTTTAAACTTGACGCGGTCATTATTTACACGAATAATTAGTAAAAATCACGGGATCAGTATACCCGTGATCATGGTGGTTGAAATACTGCCGAAATATCGGGAACTCAAATAAATATGAAACGTGGTAAGTTCCCTTGATTTTTACTAATTCACTGTATATATGTTTTATTTATTGTTGTCGTTTGATTTATCATCGATAGTTGGCATTTACTATTATTTATTATTTTTTTATTTATTTTACTTTCTAGATTTATTTTCTATTGTATATAGAAACTTACACGCGCATTAATTCTCGGCCACAGAGTAATGTAATATTACATATTGTGTAATATGGTCCTGCTCTTATGAAGAGACGATGGTTACCTATTTCCATCAGGCCGAGGCCATGTGTTTTGTGCATTATCTTTTATAGCATAGGGGGGCAAACGAGCTCGCGACACACCTGATAGTAAGTGATTACCGACGCCCATGTGCACCCACCCGCAACAACAGGGGAATTGCAGGTGAGATCCCGGCATTTTAAGAAAGAATTTGCTCTTTTCTTTACGTCTTATATTTCGTACCCGTTCGGAAATATCACTACAAAATGTACATTTGACTATGTCGATACTCTAGCGATTTAACATACTAGATTGATTCGCATAGTGCAGATTAGATTCGGAGTTCAATACTAATATCTGCATTACTGATTGTTTGTATTAGTCTGGATGATTGCTAGGTGTTTATAAAAGAAATGTATTTGAGTTTTTTTTCGGACTACTCTAATGCTGTAGACCGCTGTTAACCTTTACGGCACTCAAAACCTCCGGAAGGACTTATGGAGCGGCTGACGACTAACTCCCGTCTGACGGATACGAATTTAGTCTGAGAGCACCGCTAGGGATTCGAACCTCGGCTCAGGCTGTTGTAATGTTGAATCCCGTTTGAATTGGATGTTGGATCGATCGGAGGGGAGTATTTCTGTTAGTCGTCTAGTACCCATAATACAAGCTCAGCTTAGTTTGGGACTAGATAGCGCTGTGGTGTATTTGAAACTACTCAATACCAACAACAACATGTATTAACTATACGATATTATTCTAGGAATATTGACACAAGTGGCCTATGAACATTGGTGTCTTTGTTGTGACCTTCAAAACCGTGAGCTCACCAAGAACCACGTGACTCGATTCTGGCAAGCATACGGCGATACCATGAGTCCTGTATTGAGGAAGATGGGGAATGTAAATATATTTTTAGTTAACAATAGTGAAACCAATTATTGCACGGGCCGGGGCGACTGGATTGGACTGGACTGCGACTTCGATCCCGTGATCCTGGCGCTAGTAGTGAGTAAAGAACACACAACCACAACACTAAGGAGTTTTAGGCAATACAAGTTCGGCTGTATCCGCTCGCATTCCCCCGGGTGGATTGACCCTGACGGATTCCCCTTGTAAAAAAAAGTTATTGCTCGGGCCATAAGGACGAATCTATGGTCGCGTCGGCCGATTAATCGCGGTGTCTAGCAACACCGAGAGTTTCTAGTAGGTAAAAGTCTTCAATAAAAGAAAGCTAGGTAAAAGTCTTACACTGTTAATTATATTTTTCTGTATTAACAATTAAATATTATACGAGTTCGCCTATTATATTATTAACAGAAATACCAAATCTTTTCTCTTCAGTAACTCCCCTTTATTATAAGTTCTACGTATCTGTATCTGTCAACATGGCTCCTTTTTTTAATTAGTTAAAGAAATTTTTGTAGGATGATAAGTATCTAATAGAAATGGAATCTTCTAAATATTTACTGAAGTGATAAGCGTACGATTATCTTAACGTAAGTGTTAAGATAATTTTACTATAAAAATAAACATCATACATAAGTTACACAGAGATAATTACTGTTACATAGACAACATTATGCTAGAACTATGTAATATTTCATTATCTGTGCTGTAATATCATGTAGTATATTTGTATATTTTGGAGATTTGTACCTATAATTAAAATATCCAGTATAGCATATCATTATTATACAGTATAAAACAAAGTCGCTGTCGCTGTCTGTCCGTCCCTACGTATGCTTAAACCTTTAAAACTACGCAACGGATTTTGAAGCGGTTTTCTTAATATATAGAATGATTCAAGAGGAAAGCTTATATGTATAATACATATACAACCGAGCGAAGCCGGGGTGGGTAACTAGTTATTTATAAAAATATTTTAAGGAAAGTGTTACAAATGATTGTCCACATTCATATGCAACACCTTCCTTAAAATATTGTTATAAGGGCAGAGGAAGACCGAAAAAGGGATGGATGGACTGTGTGAAAGATGATACGGTAAGAAAGGGAGTAAATAACGTGATGACTGTGAACAAGGATAAAAGGAAGAGAAAAACATATCTGGCCACTCAAAATAAATGGGATAAGGAAGAAGTAGATGATGATGTCATAAATTACCAAAACATTATAATCTATATACATGAATGAATGCTATTCCTCTTGGTCACGACATTACGCGTAATTGGCTGAACCTACTTTGCTAGTTCTTTTTGCGTTGGGTTTGTTATTATTAGGTAAGGTTCTCATGTTTTTGATTGTCAATTTTCATCAACCACTTCCTGGCATCAGATCGAGCAAAATTTAGTTATAAAATTAAATGTTAAAAAAGTAATTCGATGAATCAGTCTCTTTGTTTTCATTATTTACTAGCTACTCAACACGGTTTCGCAGAAGTGTATATATAAACCTTCCACTCGAATCACTCTACATATCTATTAAAAAATCATATTCTAAAATCTGCTTCAAAATCCGTGGCGACAGCGACTTTGTTTTATACTATGTACTGATATTTCACATAGTACAATACAAAGATTCATACCCATGAACACAAATATCTGTATTGTATGAGAATTAAACCATTTAACATCGGTAGTAAGGTTGTATGTTAAACTGCTATACTATTAAGGTATTTAAATATAATGTTTATGTTCTTATTATAGATTCCTACAAACAAAGACCGCGGGCAAGAACAAGCGAACAAGATGTTTATGTAGATATATGTGATGTGGAAGGTAAATTGTTAATTAAAGAATTTACTTCATATCAATTATCTTTTCTTTATGTTTAGAGTATTCCGGAAACATTGGAGCTTACGGTTTATATCAGATTTTTCCCTTCTTACTTTATTTATTCCTCCTTTATTTATTTCTTGTACTCTATTATAGACATACATTGCAATTTTTACAGTGTTTATTGCACTTGTAACTGAAGATAGCACATGAGTATTATAAGCAATTTATTATATGTATAGATAAAAAACTAGACAAAATTGTGGATAAGAACTAGTATCGCATAATACACAAAATACACAGATATTTCTGCTTGGCTTCCACAGCATTAAGTATCTCGTTTACCGAGATACGTAGCTGTTCAGAACGAAACCAAAATTTCATAACAGTATTACGTTTTTATACTTTCTAGATATTAAGTACGCTGTTTTTAGTATTATAAGAGAATTCCAATCTTGTACTGGCACTGCAATATTGTCAAATACACATATATGCATAAAAGTTTCTTTTGTTACGCACATTTATAATAAATAGATCTTTATTTTTATCAATAATCATGATTTTGTAGTATGATAATGAGCGCGATTAGGAATTTGCTCTTTTCTTGGGTTTCAATATCGTATGGATTTGAAAATACTATTTTTGGGGATTGAAAAATTGAAAATATGGGTGACATATGACGTGACATACATCTTCTTAAAATACACATAAAGTACTATAATTGTTCATAACAGTCAGGATAGAATTATAATTATTGAAGAATCTGTATGCTACGTAACCATTCAGACTCTTAAAATACGCTTGAACTAACAAGTTTTTCATAACAGTCATGATGGAATTTTAATGTGGTTATGTGATTTTGCAATTCCGGCATCTATCTGAATAATTCCTTTAATTATTTCCCATGGTATGTCCATAATGTACCAAAAAATGAAGAATAAATCTTTACACCCTAACTTAGTACAAAATCTCCCTCTAGAACAGATTGTTAGGTGAAAGTTTTAGACAAGTGACATCCAATTACAGCGAAGTGCGCCATTCGCCATATTAAGTTGGTGTCAAGTTATTACCTAGTTTGTTAGAAGTTTCTCCCGAACTAATTGAGGTACTTGTAAGTTATATTTTTAAACCAATCGATATAAATATTTTTCATGTCTTTCAAAGGGCGATTACGCTGATAGGCCAAATGATAATACCACCATTCTTTCCTGTAAGTAATCCGGTAACTATAGAGGCGTTAAAAATTATAATTAATATAGTTAAAGTAGACCTAGAAATTAGAAAGGAACCATAGTATCTACATTATGGATTATTGTGCTGGTGGGGCCTATTCGTAAATAAACTCTCTATATGTATATAAAATTGAATAAACACTACATTGTAACTACACTTACATCTATTTTGTATAATAATATAAATCCATTAAACATTATACTGTCATTTCATAGTCCTACCGAAACGCAGCTTAAGGCTGCATGTCGCTTATCCCTCTCCATACAAAACATGCTACTACTACTGCTACTACGTGAACATTTTCTACAATAACTAATTAAACTAGATAGGATATGCAACTAATATCAAAGTTTCACACTAGTCAGATTTTCTTTAAACAAGTTTGTTTTAGAATTACACATAGCTAAAAACCTGATTCAATTTTCATCAAAAAAAGGATATATCTTTATTTCGCATTAACAATTCAATTATAATTATAATAGATTTTCTGAGTAATGTAAAAAATACTTTTATAATTACTGTAATAATACAGTAAACCGAGTAGAGCAGGACGTAAATATTTACGGCAAAATTTTGTTTGAAAATATAGTAAGTAAGTAAAGTGGTATTGCGCTTGTGTCTACGAGTACAAGACTTCTGAATAGAGATAGAATAAATACTGAAGAATGTATCGTAATTTTATAGTGTGGACACACTCTCTTTAATCAATCTGCTTGGCGTACAGACTTAGCCAGGCAGATAGGTATGTATAAAGTCTACCTCTGTTAAAGATATTGTTTTTTTCTTTTATTTTTGTTGGATCATTTATCAGATATTCCATTACTTGATTATGCTGATTTATGTAACAATTCAATAACTACAAATGTTTCTTATGTTGTACCTATTTGAGAGATTATTGGTAAAAACAGCAGTTGCTAGAAATATATATAATATTTGTATACCCGTAAGTGCTTATTCTAGGACCCGTCAGTCACTAGAATTGAAGAAACATAATCATACAACCATCAAAGACTTTGTAAAAAGTCGTATACGTGAGTACCCTAATCGCACCTATTTTAGCTGGCAAGTAGTTAGCTTTCTAAGATTTTAGGTTAATGTTGAGACAAAGCAGCGAAATTACAGGTCAACAAAGCTCCGAAATAGCAACGTATGACGACATCACGGGAGTCACATGTAGTATGCTGTACACATGTATAACTTGTTGAAAGTCTGCTATTTATTAGGCGATTTAGTATCAGGCTTAGATAAGTAAGAAATCAAGAAGTACTTGAAAGAGCTAAAAAAAGACACAGATTATAAATATTGTCGACGGAAAAATAGATGGAAAGAGAGGAAGATGAAGACCAAAACACAGCTATATCAAGGTTAAGGAAAAAGTTGGAGACGTTTCGTATAAGCAACTGATTGTTAAACAAAAACAACAAAAAGATTGTTATAAGATCGTGGAAGGTGGCGAGAGCTCACCGACACGAGCTCAGTTCTTAAATTATGAGTGAATAGTATAAGACAACGCTTGCAATTTGCAATTAGATAGATAGAGAAAATTTATTTTTTGAACTTGTTTTTTTTTTCAGTGTAGTATAATAAAATAGAGTACATATGTTAGCCTCATGCATCAGGAGGTATGCAATTTACGATTTTAGGGTTGACAACGCCCACGTGATATCCCTGGTGATTCAAGCATCCATAGGCTACGGTAACCATTTACCATCAGATATATTATTTACCATCGTAGTATAAAAAAAATCATAATAATTATTAGAAGATTAAAGGTTATTCCATTCTTGCAAAAGTGATAGCATTTTTATGAGCCACATAAGCTGAATGTCATAGCCATTGCTATTATATAAAAATGCTTAAAACATAGATAAACAGATACTCACACATGCTCATCTTTCGCGCTGGCCACGAACTGCTTGCACTCTCTTTTTTGGAAGGTGCTCTCGATCCAACTGCGTGTTGTTTTCTGTAACAAAAACATTTAAATATTGTAAAAAGTCTTAATTTCATGAAATTCTGCAATCAAACCAGTGTCTGATCAAACTCGTATAGTGATTTCGACAATATTTATATTTATTTATTTACACTTAGTTATACACTTTTATAATTATTTATATATATATAAAAAATGCTTAAACTCAAATTCTTGACACTTGTGTCAGAGGATACAGATATCTTTTAATAAGTAATATTATCTTAACTTCAACTCAACTAGATACAAGACTATTATATGACGAAGTGGACATTATCATAAAATAAAAAAAGGATTACCAACTTAATGTAATCTGAATATTACATCATATTTTTTAGTATGAGTATTATTACTGAAAATAAAGTAAGTAACTGACTAAATAATAAAGTTTTTAGAAATCAATGAATAAGGCAATAATATAATTTCCTTTGAGAGATGAAAGTATTATAGAAGAAAACGTAAATATATTGAAAGCAAGACTTAATTTTGTAATAAATCCCTAAAAGTATATGTGTAACATATGTTGCAATCATTTGAGGAGAGAATATAATAGCTTATACTATAATTACATTATTTTCAAATCAAATCAAAATATCTTTATTCATATTATATTCTATTACAGGCTCTTATAAAAAGATAAAATAAAGGTTCATTTTAGGCCTTAAGTCATGAGTTCAGTTCTGTCATACATTAAAGAAACTTTATATGGCAATTTGTAAATTTAAATCTCAGTTTCTACAACTTGAAACATAGATAATGAAGTAAGTTATATTATAAATGCGAAAGTATGTCTGTCTGTTTTCACAACTTTTCAAGATTAAACCAATTTTAATGAAAGAACGTGGAGATAGATTCTGACACGCTATTTTCATAGGATATATTTTCTAAAAAAAACTGACGACGTAACAGTTAACAGTATTTTTATATTTCTCACTAATAATAGTTTATGCAAGTGTATTTTTTGTATCATTTTGATTTGATTCAGAATTGCCACAAGTATATAAATACCAGTATGATATAAAAAAATATCAATATAAACAATAGAGCGTAAGAGACACGAACTTTTTAGCATGGATTCACTGTCTGGATGCCGGATCCATCGTGTGGCAGAGAATGAAACTCCGAGCAGTTCCCGGGACCTGTGACCATATGTAGATTGAAGACCCTTTGTCGACGTACGTCACTCGCCTTCACAGCTCGTGTTTCTCTCTTTTCCATAATTACATAAAACATCATAATACATAATACACAATTACCAAGTTTTTTTATAGTTACCATTTTGGTTACTTCCATAGACTTTAGTCCATGCCCATTTTTGCATTTTGTTTCTTCTTTTCACTAACACATAAAGTATTGCGTTAAGTGTGTGTGTAGTAGTGTAGATTCTCTCCTTTTCCCTTATACACGATTAATTTATAGTGTTCTGAGGCTTTGGCTCACTTTAATATATCCAGAACTGCGGCCATGTCGACACCAACCCTTATAACGTCAATACTTATGATCAATAACCAACGTAACACTCTCGAAGTCTACTATTATCATAGTATTATCATAATCGGGAGTACGGACAAAAAGCATTCTGGAATGATTGTAAAGATTAAGCAGTTTGCATAGGAATGCTTCTGCCACATGGCACAAGTTGCTCATAACTTTGGCACGGTGCCATCTGGCGTTATTACTGAAGGTACATGAAGTAAATTGTGTTAATAAGAAATTTGTTTAGTGCTTCTTATATTTGGTCAATAACAGATGTTTAGGACGAGAGTTTAGTCTCAGAATTCAGACAAATTAAATTGTCTGTTCAATATTAAAATTTGTAAAACACAAGTGGTACCCTATTTGAGTTGCCGTTTGAATTCTGTAGAACAAGGTGCCATGTCTTTTTAGCAGCTATGATGGTACCACTGTTTATATTGCCAGACGAATTCTGGTACAGGCAGTGGCAGGTAAAGGGAGGTATAGATTTGAAAGAGGTTATGGCTATATACATACTCGTATTGTAGATGAAAGGTGTAAGATATGTATGTAAGAGTTATTATTACATCAGCTACCTGCCAAAAAAAGTCCCGTCAAAATCAGTCTAGCTATTTCAGAGATTAGCCGGAACAAACAGACAGACAGACAGACAGATAAAACTTGTAAAAAATGTTATTTTGGTGTATACCGTTTTTTAATACATGAATATAAATACGGTACGTATTTATATTCATGTATTAAAAAACGGTTATTTCAATATTACAAACAGACACTCCAATTTTATTTATATGTATAGATGATATATTACAAGTAAAGGATTCAGTAACTATGTATTGCCGCGTGATGGTAGTAAATGCTAGATAGATAAAGATATGGCATCTATGTGCCGTATAATTTCAAATTTGATTATTGTAGAGCCAAAGTACCTTTGCATGAATTTGCGTTATGAATGGTCCAATTCGATACACTAAAGCACTTTAAAAGCTATCGTATTTGGCATGATAAGTTTGAGATCTGGGCCCCCATCTTCTTTCATTTTACCTATTGCATATTTAAGATTAATTGCTTCAATCATTTGTTAAAAAAGCTTGAAAACAAAATTGTAGATAAAAATAAAATAAGTAAGGCATAAAGCGACATTTTTATTAGTACCTATATTAGTTTCATGTGAACCCAAGATAGGCAGCTACTTTAATAGAAATAATTGACGGACAATGCCAAAGTTACTACAATTCGGTAATGAACAGAGGAATTTACAAGATAAAGTCATCAAGAAAAGTCATAATCCTTAGAAAACTTTAAGAAGGCGAGCATGAGCGAGCAAATATAAACAAACAACTGAAATGGCAAACCGTTATCTTAATGTTCGCAATTTGCATATTCAGGTTAGCTTTGTTTTGAGTACATCTAGCAAAGTTTCTTACAACCTTCATTTAATACATGCCTACGGGTACTAGAGCGATTGTCTTGCTATTTCTATTTATTTTATTTATCTTATATATGCAGCAGCTTAAATGAAATATTAATGTTTTACTAATCAAAATATCTTTAGCGTCTATATTGTTACCGCTATTATTTATGTTATGTTCAGCTGGTACTGGCAGCGACAGGAGGAGGAAGATTAAATAACGAGTCCAGTGGTGGCTATGTATAAATGTAATATTCTTGTGGTATTTACAATAGTTGTATGGTTTTATTATATATATAAAAACGTATATTTAATGTATCTAAAAAGAAGCGATTGTGTCCCAATCTGACAAGCTTGTTATCTCTTCTTTCTACAACGTCGCTAGGCAACGGTGTTGCCGCGCACTATCCGTAAATCGCCACACCACCCCCCCTCGGAGAGAAAAAGGTGAAAGAGAAACGAAAACAATAAAAAAAAAAAATAATAATAATAAAATAAGATAAAGAAACTACAGATCTAAAATGTCCCTAAAACGAACTCTCCGTCCTGACCTGGTAACTATAGGTTTTGCAGCTGAAACAGGTTGGTTAGAAGGAATTAGTGGTGACGAGGAAGGCGAGGGTATTTGGGAGGAAGATAATGGTGGCGAATGAGGAAAAGTTGTGATTGGCGGACAAGATGAAGTTGAAGGAATGGAAGATGAAAGTGTGGATGGGTGTGAGGACTCGTGCATGATATGAGCAGGCTTCACACGATCCAGACTGACCTCCATTTTTTTACCCTGGACTTCAAGAGTGACGGTTTTGTCACGCTTACATAAAATTTTGTGAGGCCCTGTATAAGGAGCCTGCAAAGGACGCCGAATGCTGTCATCTCTTAGGAAAACGTAAGTGGCGGAAGGCCAATCCCTATAAATGAAAGTTGGCGGATTGGAATGATGTGACGCTGGCGTGGGCATGATATTATTCATGGTGGCACGAAGCTGTGTGATGAAGTCGGTAGGATCTTTGATGGTTGATGAAGTGACAGATGGTGTAACAAATTCACCCGGCAAGCGAAGAGTTTCTCCCAATACAAGTTCAGCCGAGGAGGTCTTTAGATCCTCTTTAACTGCTGTGCGCATACCTAAAAGAACCCAAGGTAACGCGGTTATCCATAAATCGCCGTGACACATTAAAGCTGCTTTGAGTTGACGGTGCATGCGTTCCACCATGCCGTTTGCGCAGGGATGGTAACTAGTTGTACGGATTCGACGAGTTGCACAGGACTGCATTAAGTGACGGAATAAAGCGGATTCAAATTGACGACCCTGATCCGTGGTAACAGTAATAGGGACGCCAAATCGCGATATCCAACCGCTGACAAAAGTATCTGCAACTGTTTCTGCAGACATATTTGGCATCGGCCAGACTTCCGGCCAGCGTGTAAATCTGGCCTAAGTAAATTTATTATAAATCTATTATACACTCTTAAGATGTATCAAATCTGTCGTCAGTTCGGAGATGAGAGAGAGTTCGAGATGAAAAGAACTGACAAAATTTAACCGGGCTCGTATCCTTTTTAAATATGGTTGTACATGTTTACAATAATACACATTTATTTTTAAATTCAAATTTGGGACAATAGACTGACCATCAGCATATATTATAGCAATATTGTCAAAGGCAAATAATATAATAGAGTAAGCCGAGTTGAGTTGAAAGATAATATTTACAGCAAATTTTCGATTGAGGGTATTTCTATCGGCGAGAAAAGGTGCAAGGTCAATAAATAGAAATTACTACTGATATAATAATAACTTTTAATCATTATCATCATCATCTCAGCCCGGAAGACGTCCACTGCTGAACAAAGGCCTCCCCCAAAGATCTCCACAACAATCGGTCCTGCGCTGCTCACATCCAATGCCTTCCAGCGATCTTGACCAGATCGTCGGTCCAACTTGCTAGAGTAATAAACTTTAAGGTACGTTAACAATTTTATGCGTGGACACTGGACACACTTCCCTTATGGATGTTTGTAAAATGAGTGTAATGGACAAATTGACATTTTCCTTTAATTTATATATATTTATTTTATACATTTAACTAGTTAAGAATATTAAATGAATGAATGAACGAATTGTTAATAATGGTTGTCGATAAATGTTTTTCTTTCTTTCTTTCTTTCTTTTCTTAAAAAGTGAGTTTACCACGACCGTAGTTGGAATTAATATGTTATTAGTTTAATGACAAACTCAAGTTTTCAGCAATACTCACTCGACGAACACTTGTTTGTATTAATAATTCATGAGCAAGTCACCGTATCGACGTTCAAGATGATCTCATTTATAATTCTGCAAGTTTCGGGTAGTCTAACTATTCCCAAGTTCATCTCCAATAAATTTGACACCTACATATAATAATAATAGCTCCGGACAACTCATACAGCGCCATCTAGTAATAAGCTTTGCTTGGCTACTAGACAACTGAGGTAGATACTTTTTTTTTGTAAATACTACTAATATACATCATTATGAGCATCGGAAGTAAAGCGGTAAAGCGCTTGATCACCGAGGCCCTCGATACCTATACATCTATCTTTATCCTAGCAGAATTGCGGTATAGGCTTGTGAGTAATACATGATAAAACATATTTCACTCTTTTTATTGAACTATCTGACTCACGCAACTTCGTCTGAGTTTCATTTCCCTACCATTTGCAATATTTTTCATTGCAGCTCCGCTTCTATTGATCATAGCGTAATGTTATATAGATTAAAGCCTTCCTCGACAAATGGACTATCCAACACAAAAATATTTTTTCAATTTAAACCAGTAGTTTCTGAGATTAACGCGTTCAAACAACCAAACAAACTCTTCAGCTTTATAATATTAGTATAGATACGTCAACAGTCATACTTTAAAACATGTTACGCGTCATATACGTTAACTACACATGTATGATAAATATACCACTATTATTATCCTCGATGGAGTAGTCAGAGGCATTGTCAATTTATTACGTAATTTTTTTGATGAATCATGAAGGAATAGTGCACCTGCTAAGCTAACGATTTACACTGGCGGGGCATCAGTGGAGGATGATAAGGTTCACATAAGGTCAGGTCAGTTAGCCTATCGTGACAAATTCACAGGAAATTTACTATTATGGTTTCCATTGGGAATCATGTGGCAATCAACCTGACTTAGTACATAGACAACAATTTCCTTCCCGTCTATTTCAATATAATCGCAGCATTTGACATGCCTACATTCCGGAAGGTATATTTGAATCCAACACGGCTACAACGCTCTCAACTACACATAGAATAAAGCATAAAGTTGAAACAAAGCGTGTTGACGTCATTTCCGTGGTTCATTCTGCTGAATTCCAAATCAAAAGGGACAATATCCTCGATTTATATGCGCCCTCTACCCATGTAACATTTCTAAACTATCTCATGCCTACTCATCCATTGATGTTGCACAAAGAGGAGCAATGTTATTGAGCTTAGAAGAAGCAATGTATGATGTCAACACATTTCTATCAAAAAGCTTTAGGCAAGGACAGCTTTCGTGTCTGGAAAGTAATACGGGTTATATATGACTTTACTATGTTAATGAGCTTTTACCGCGATAATTTTTCAAGATTGCTTTAGGGAATGGTATCATTTATTTTAGAAAGATGTGTACATAGATCACTATATAGATATAATAGAATAAAAACAATGACAGTGGATGTTGTATTAAAATACGTTGCGTGCTTTACTTTACAGATTTAAGTGAAGAAACAAATAGACTTTCTTTTACTATTACGTTTATCCTAAGAAATAGCAACGTATGTTATCTTTTATCTATGTAATAATCATCATCATCGTCATCTCAGCCCGGAAGACGTCCACTGCTGAACAAAGGCCTCCCCCAAAGATCTCCACGACGATCGGTCGCAAGATGTAATAATATTCAACCTTAAATATTTCATATAGCGCCATCTAGACCCAAGTTAAGCAGAGCCTGTGTTATAGGTAGACTATACAACTGGTAGAAACACTTAAATACTTTTTATGGGACACGGTTACCTATTACACATACATCAATATAATAATTGTAATTAATTATGGCTAATAAGACAAACTCCATATTGCCTACTAAACTCTGCCGTGTTTAAACTGTAAGACCCCACCTTACATTTTCCTATTGTTATTTAGTATATAAGGTCAATCAATCAGATCAATTTTTATGTACCTACATTTTATCTGTCAGTTATTACCAACATTTTTCATTATAAATATATACATAGAAAACGCCCAAAACAATACAAATGGTTGGAAGAATACTTTCAATCACCTAATGGATGATCATTAACTGTTTGCTATTTCAGTTACATAAATGTAAATGCAACTGGGGCGGATTGCCACATGCCTATTCCTGTTTTCAGTTGCAAACGGGTACAGTTTATCATAGGAAACCTGTTTGCAGTTGCAAACGCATACAGTTTATCTTAGGAAACCCGTTTGCAGTTGCAAACGGATATAGTTTATCTTAGGAAACCGGTTTGCAGTTGCAAACGGGTACAGCTTATCATAGGCATCAAAACTTTATTAAAATACCGAATATGTTAGGGATAATGTTGTTATCTATATATTTATATGCAAAGCCCATACGTTGTTATTTCGGTGAACATTAATACTTTAAACGTTACTTCCAAAGCATTTCTGTGGGAACTTTTAATTCCATTGAAATTGTAAAGGCGCACACAAAAACCTGATTATTTGAAACAAAAGCGGCCAGCGTAGCGGACTTTGTAAATGTTCTAAAGTAAAGGAAAATATTTTAGAAGGTTCAGTTGTGTTGCTGCTACATAAATATATAAATGTTTTCTGTAAATGAGCGGGTATTTGAAACGGTTTTAAACGAGTTCAAAAATGGAGAACAATCCTAGTATTCGACTTCAAAACGTTTGCTGCTAATGTTCTCAAACAATTAAACAGATAGAAAATAAAATTGTTAAATACTGAAATGGTAGATCTGCATGTTTATTGTTTTTAATACTTTTGTTATATGGCTATTTCTGTGTCGTTTGTAATTGTCAGAACTAGATATGTATCAAAGAAATCATACAGATAAATGAATAACTTAAATGAAATAATGTACCTATATAAAAAAAATGTTGAGAGAATTTTCGGACTGTCCCCATTTAATTTGATTAGATTTTCTTCATTAGTACAGCAACCCCTATAGGCAAGAAAGAGCAAGAGCAACAACTAAGAATGAGCAACTAGTTTTCAACATTAATTAATTAATGTAGTAAGTATATTCAAATGAGTTGGTAGGAATTTTATTAAGTTAGCGTCACTAGATATGATATCATTTTTGATATTATTGTTTTAGGAGTACGTTACTATATTATATTATAATATTACCACAGATAATATAATGATATTACTATATATCTATGCAATTACATAGATTTTATCTTGAAGGTTATGTCGATATTTACAAGGCTGCCCTATTGACAACAATACTTTGTGTAAATCTCTACAAACTCTCTTTTTTTTAAACCGTTATAGATTGCTATATAGATTAAATTTCTCATAGAGGTAAAGCCGACTCTTGTAAATCTTAGGTAGTGTTAAGCTCTGTGATATAATAATAAAAAATAATTCTCAGGTCAATTCACTCTTCAATTCAGCTTGAATACAAACATATATTTTTTTATTCGTAAATACATACATAGTATAAAAAGAAAACGCCCAAATCGATTCAAACAATCATATACATGATATAAATGTTGTTTCCGTGCGAGAAACGAACCTGCAACCATTGGAAGTAAGACCGTGTGGTGCTCGTAAATCGCTATTGCTACTAAATATTTATAATAATAAATCAATAAATTAATAGGACAATTCATTTATTTATTTATTATCCTACAAAACAGATTATAATCAATACAATAATTTGAGTGTAGTTTGGTACAAAACTGGGTTGTAATCCCACACTATGTATGCATAGAAGCTAAATTATACAGACGCGCAATATACTTTGGATAAGGCTATATAATAAAAAGTAAACTAAACAGAAAATAATATATAAATAATCGTTTTTTACTACATGCATGTGAATATAAATACGATACATATACCAAAATAGCATTTAATACAATTTTTGTTCCTGAAGGCTAGTCTCTGAAATGGCTGAATTGATTTTGACTGGCCTTTTTTGGCATATAGGTGATGTAATAAGGAGTAACTTAGGCTACTTTTATTTTTAAAAAATTCTTTTATTTTAGATAAATTTAGTTCCACACAGACGAAGTCGTGGGAATAGCTAGTAATAAATATAATTTGACACTTATATTGACTGCTTACGGTTGAAATTTAATTGTCTTCGAATTAACTTCACAACAACACAACAAAGCCAACAGACAATCGTTTATTTTGTACACTAAGCAGTAACTAACATCACTAATGTAATTCTATCTCAATCACCTAATTAACCACATATCAACTGAAATTGGTTGTTTATTCTGATAACTCCCCCTTCTAAGTATGTTATAGGCTCTAAAGACATATTATTAGATATATATATATATACTTGTCCCAGACTTATCATTAATTTTATATCTAGACATATAAATAAAATTGGAGTGTCTGTTTGTAATATTGAAATAACTGTTTTTTACTACATGCATATGAATATAAATACGGTACATACACCAAAATTATTTTTTTACAATTTGTGTGTGTGTGTGTCTGTCTGTTTGATCCGGCTTGTCTCTGAAATGGTTGGATCGATTTTCACGGGACTTCTTTTTGCAGGTAGCTGATGTAATAAGGAATAACTTAGGCTACTTTTATTTTAGAAAAATAAAATAAATTTCAAGGCGGCCGAAGTCGCGGGCTAGAACAGCTGTATGTCTGTAATAATCCTTACTAATATTATAAATGCGAAAGTAATTCTGACTGTTTGTCAGTCTCGCTTTCACGCTAAAACTACTGAATCGATTTAAATTAAACTTTGCTATTTGTATTCATTGGGTAGATTATTAAATATTTGATCACTATATTACGCGGACGAAGTCGCGGGTATAGCTAGTGTTACATATGTTAATAATGCCAATATAAAATAATACTTAAATATAATAAATGTAATAATAACAAAGATTATTATTACATTTAATATATCAAATGTCGTTCTCACATATCTTTAATGTACAGTAACGTTTTTGAAATATATATTTATAGGATAATAAATACATTTTTAAGAACAATTTGTAAAATTCAATAGTCGATCTTATAAAACCAAAGTATAATATATTTTTGTATACTTCGGGTTCTGTGTAAACAAACAAACACCACAAGATCATAAAATAAATACACTATTACAGTTCAGTGAAAACGTCGATTACTAGTAATTTGACTGACATACTCGTACATACATACATCTGTAATGACATCTTTCATAAGTTTTCTTATTGTCTGCAATTTTTCAAATCATGGTACAGCCTCCAAAATAAGATGAACAAAGGAACAGAGGAAAAAGAAGCTTAGAAAGTAAACGATAGAAAACCTAAATAATAATGGCAGGATTACGTTATCTGTATGAGATTGCTTACAGCTATGTTTCTTTCTTTCCTTAGTTCTCTGTACGCAATAAAAGTAACTATTATTACTATTGCCTTTTCAGAAACGTTTTTGATGAGAACAAAGTTTCAACCTATTAACTTCAGTCTACCTACGTGTGACGGAACGGGTTTGTATATATTAATAACAGTACATTCTATTACAATTGAGTAATATAACTCTGATATAATATGATTTAACAGTCTGTTTAGTACCTTTTGAGACTATTAGGAACAAAGAGAGACACGGCAGAGGAATTTATTTTATAACTTTTTTTCTTTGGGATAATTGTTCAATTACATGTAGACCAACACTGGTTTTGCTACATTACTGTTTTTTAGACAATTGTCATATGAATTATTTATACACACTTTAGTTTAACTGTAAAGTGAGCAATTCGTTCTAAAATAAATACGTTATGACTAATGTAATATATATATATATATTGTGTTGATATTATATATACTATGTGATGGGTTGAAAAAATAAAAAATATATATTTTTTTAACATAAAAAAGTTTCATGGTTCTAGCTTCAAAAATGAAATTTCCATACATAATTCCATACAATTCAATCAACAGCCAAAAACTAAGTTTCAAACTACTATCTTTAAAATAAAGATACTTCCATACATACCATACATACATTACATCTCCCCTTTCAACCCCTTATAACCCTTTTTCTTGTTTTTTTTAATGCTACTTATATTAGTGTCATCATGTACCAATGATAAGATGTCGCTATACTGTAACCATTTATGGCTGAGTCCTGTGGCGGTAAAAACTGATATTTTCTCAACAGGAATAAAAAATGGGTTTCAAGTTTCTTACTTTAAAAAATGACAATACATGCATACAACATTTTAACTCCCCTTTTGACCCTTACAACCCATTTTCGTTAATTATATTTAATCAATACGCAAAAAAATAAGATTGAAGCAAACTTTTAAAAATTCCTTTTCAGTCTCTTATAAAACCCTTTTTAGCATTAAAAAGTTTGTCCTATCTCAAGACTTTAAATTTAAATTTCATTTAAATTAGTTCAGAAGTTTTGGCTTTTAAGACAGACAGACAGAGTCACTTTCACTTTCATAATATTAGTAAGATATTTATTAAATAATTCCGACCCAAAAAAGTCGTAAGAAAAAAGCTTCAAACGTTCTAGCTTCAAATATGACGAATTTCCATAAAAACTTTTATCTGCTATTTTATTTTACCCCTTGAATGGTGACAATATGATATTTACAAATTTAAATGTCATATTTATTTATATTTAATAAACAGTTTAAACATTTTTTTAAATTCTTTTGAAAAGTTGTTGAAATCCTAGTTAATAACATAATAAAATCTTTAATTAAATCAAAATAATAGATGTGATATTCTAAATTGCAAACTGCCCTCTACTTGCGCGAACCATATCTCTGACTCTACTTGAGAATGGATGAAACGCGTATTCGAACCTGAATAGCTCGATGGAACGGTAGATGTGATGTCTTAAACAAGGAAATGTTGACTCATATGTATTGACAACATTTTTAATATTATATGTTGTTTTATTCTTCAAAAATATTAATAATATGTTCTTGGACCAGGCATCTTGTCCAAGAGCAGGGTCATCAGTTATATTTTAATAGTTTTTAAGGATTATATTTATGTATTTATAAAATAAAATTTTCAAACGTTTATTCATTTAAATTCATAAACGGATACAACGATTGACAATAATCAGAGCGCGCGCTCTTATATGTAAACGACATATATGTTTATTTATCAATCGAAAATTTTCATATCTAGTACAATTTTTTTAATTCAGAAATTAAAAAAAAAAAGACTTAATAACACAATTATAAAGTAGACTTTCCAAAATATCTAATTTTTTTTATATTCATTATTATAATAAGTGTGTATTCAACCGCATAAAGAAAACGCCGTTTTTTTTTTTTCAACCCCGATCAACCCGGAATCGTAAAAAGTAGCCGATGTCCTTTCGGCGTCTAGACTATATGGGTTGACTGAAATTTTTTGAAATCAGTTATATTTATGGCGTCCAAATATGTGTTAATAAATGATAAAAAAGTTACTTTAAATATTATAATATTAGTAAAAATTTAAATATATTATAAAACAGGCCGTATACTTAAATCGATGATAATGGTATGATGCAACTGTTTGCAGTAATGGTACTAGTGGAGGATGAAAAGAAGAGCATGAAGATAGGTCAGTTAGGCCAATATGTCAAATTCACTAGAAATTTATCACGATTTGCACATTTTACATAGTGTTAATTTTTTTTTAATTCATTTTTTAATATATATACACTTTTTCACTGTTACGGTTCATATCTATAGTATATGTAATATGTATATAGAAATATAAATAATCTTTATTCAAATAAACTCATTACAAGCACTTTAGAATAGTCATATTTTGATTCTACCGTTATACCATTTCTTATCGGTTCTTTTCTATTTATATCATATCTTACAATCGACTCATGAATTAAATACACACAGGAAATTTCATGTAAGTCAATGTGATAAGTCACATTGTTAGTAATAGGGTTATTAATCCACATTACTAACTAACCTCTTCTCCTTGTATATTGTCATAATGATCCTTACATGAATTCCAATAAAACATTAGTTAAAAAATGTATAAGATGGTAAGTAGATTCATAGATAAGTATAAACTCGCATTTATTAAATGGAATGCCATTAGCCTGGCGTCCAATTTATATACAGATTCTTTTATTGACGAATCCGATAAACCCGCATATTCTTTGTTCTGAATTTGATATCTCTCTTTCTATATATTGATTGAAATGCAAACAAGCTAGCGGCAAAACAGATGTAAGTAGCATCTGTTCCCTAAATGAACTGCATCATCACGTTATCATGCAACGCTCATAGTGTTTTCCTGATGTGTTTTTGTAGAAAAAACTTTAAATCTATGTTACAACTGCTGACAATATTATCTGATTGCACAAAGAATGAGTTCGTAGCAATTTCTATATTGATTATCGCATGCCTCGTCATATACATGCTCATTCTTCTTGTGATGAGTCTGCGTTCTGAATGAGTGGTAGCATAGAAAAATCTGACTATTCAAAATTGATTATAGTAAGTTTGTTTGAATAAAAATTATTTCTTTTTGTATTTCCGACTAAGTTATGCTTTCATACCCCGTAATTTCACTGCCATATCTCACTCTCCAACCGAAACACAACCTGCTAGGCGGGTGAAATAGGAGAGACAGAGGTTTACATATATATCCCTGTAGACATTATTTAGGTCAGGAATTTAGTGTTAGAAGACAATGGAAGTTAATATGATTATATATTATTAAAAAAATATATTATAACTTTTTTTAAATAATATCTGTCGTATTATTTCTGGACATCCTTTTGGCCTATGTTTTTATTACCACTGGACATATTAATTTTGCATGATTTACGACTGATACCAGATGATTCATAAAACATAAATTATTCCGTTGTATAATCCAATGGTTAGGCAAAATAACGACATTTGTGTTTGTATTTGAAGATTTTATACCTACAAAGTTTACCTCTTGGTTACGCTAACATTTTATTACTAATAATTATATAACTATATATTGTTATTTGGCCGGTCTGTTATATTTGCAACCAAGTTTGGACAATGTTTTTGGTGTCTGTGCTTTATATCATTGTGATATATGCGACAGCCGTTGAGAGGTGGTCTCCAGGAGTACGAGCCCAATATATTGCAGGTAAGAAGACTTAGATGTTATTAATCTGTTAGGGAATTAACGTAATATTTCTGAACCAGCGACCGTGTCCTACCATATAGTGGTAAAACCCTATTTCTATATTTTTCCGCAATTTCCCACCACCTCCAATCCACATTACTAACTAACCTCTCATCCATAGTCCGTTAAGCGAAATTTAATCTAACCAAAATTGGACAAACTAACTAACTTTGCAATTTTTATAGGTCGAAATAACGATGTTACCATAATGTAATTACCTTTTGTTATGAGAAAACGTACATAGAAATAGTACCTAGAAAATTGCAGTCCGAATACAAAGACCTTATTATATTGCCGAGTAGATTGAGAAAACCCTATTAATATTTCGTTTTCGGGAAATTGGCTTTCACTATTAGTTTTCTAGATTAAATCCCGTGAAAAGGATTTTCGGTATTTGAAATTCTTAATAAACTTCGTACATGTTTGTGTGAACATGTTTTTAGTTTATTTTCAGTAGTATAATTACACCCATTGGTGTTTTCGATCGCAAATAGCCATTAAATATATTTAAAAATAAAATAATAAAATTTCAAATTTAGGTTTTCAAACATTCCATGGCGTATTTATTAAAATCTGTGTACAATATATTCTAAATATTTTTTTTTATTTCAATTAAAACAAATTAAACATTGCAATATTCCTCCAGCAAACAATAGGTATATATTTTTTTTATACCAATAGTATATTTTCTATATCACAATTTCTGTCTGTTTATTCCTTATCATTTTACGACTAAGTTCTAGGACTAAGTTTTAAGACTAAGCTAAACGAGTATGTAAGGACGGGGCTAGTTTTATTTCAGTAACAGCAAATCCATACCAATATTATAAATAAAAATGTATATTTGTTTATCTGTCTGTATATTACCTTTACTAATAAACTAATAATAATAAAAATATTTTAGGACAATTTACACAGCGTCATCTAGTCCCAGTCTAAGCAGAACTTATAGAGTATTATTGGTGGACAACTGGTATTAATACGTAGGTACTTTTTTGGTAAACACATACATAGTATACATAGAAAACACTCAGACTGATACAAACAATCATACTCTTGAGTAAAAATGTTTGAACACGCGACCATCGGAAGTAAGGCGGTATGCTTACCCGCCACACTATAAAGGGTAAAAATATATAATGAACCTTATTTCGGAGACGGTAGAGTATCTGGCTGCTATTGTTGTTATTATCCAGCGTATATGTCAGACGTGAAGAGGCTTAAGTTATTCCAATGGATTTCCGAGGGTCAGTAGTTACACCGGTTATCCGGTTCTCATGTATTATTAAAACCGGTTAGTTTTGCAAACAAACCGGATATGGGTTAAGTATGGGTCAACTGTTCCAGGAAGGTTTCTATATAACATAGTAACGGTGTAAATGGTGTAATAGTAATGCGTCCATACTAATATTTCTAACTAGCTGACCCGAGCAACTTTATCTGCATCACGCTTACTTGACATTTATAATTATGTTTCACCCAATTTACATAATATCTTTTTAAATTATAACCTGTATGTTATTCTAGGGTATAAATATGACTCTAAAGTTTCATCAAAATTCGTTCAGTGGTTTTCCTGAATGAGTATAAAACATTCATCCATAGTCACAAACTTTCACGTTTATAATATTAGTAAGATATTGTAAATGTGGAAGCATGTCGTCTGTCTGTCTATCTCTTTTATATCTTTTCTTTAATAAACTGCTGATAGGATCACAATGAAATGTAGCGTGAAGATAGTTCATATTATAGTGACATATATATACTATCTTTTATATAAAATAATAGCATACGAAATCGCAGCTAGTGGTTAATATATATAACAATACCGGTGACATACGACTTTGTATAGTTTTTTAATAGATGAGTAAATACAGACTGACTAACACACTTTCTCATTTATATTATAAATAGATATCTTGCAAGACTAAATTGTTGATAAATTGTGAACTATTATAGCATACTGTCAATAATGTAAATATTTTCAGTTCATAACCTAATTACATAAAACTGCAAATCAAATCATTCATTCAAGATTATGGAAATATATACAGAAACATGTTCATACATGTTCTTTATTGTATTTTGATGGAAAATTACAGGCAGTACGTGAATCACGCGCATATTCAGGACAGTACAATGACATGCACATTCATTTATAGTGTGGGCAAAATAGGCAGGAGTTATAATACACGTAATAAATATCTCTGTACAATTCACACAGTAGTATTTAATCTCAAGGTAACCAAAGCTTGTGTTACTAGGTACTAAACAACAACTACAAATAAAGATTCTTTTGTAAATGTTAATGACTAATATTATAATCGCGAATATTTGTGAGTATGGATGTATGGATAAATGTTTGCTACTCTTTCATACAAAAACTACTGAACGAGGATTGATGAAACATTACAGTAGTATAGCTTATACATTGGAATAATACATAGGCTAGAGATTAAAAAGATAACATGTAAATTAGGCGAAATATATAGAGGGAGTGTGTATGATTTTTACCCACCAATAACCAGACGGTGTACCTATAAGTACCTATGCCAGAGGAGCCAGGGGTTTCGCAAGTGCATTCTACCCGGACTCCGATGTATGGATGGCGTAGCCACGCCATCCATCCATCGGAGTCCGGGGCAGCCGCCCCACCTTGTTTGTAGGGCAGGCTCCATCTCGTTATAAAAACGGTTGCCAACCCTAGAATTCTTGTAAAGTAATCTATCGCAGGCTGTTTGTCTTTTGTACAAAGTTCAGTAAAAGTTTTCAGCGAAAAGGTATTCTTTTATTCAATGAGTTTATTCAATCCTAAATAACTTCAGAATTCATTTGAGTCGATAAGTATTGAAATATCAAGTCGAGTAGTTTGTATAAATACAAGAAACTGAATATCAATTTTTACGATAGATAAATATAAAACCTGTAGAGTTTTGCTCGTTTATTTGAATAGATAACAATGTTCAGGATGAACGAATTATTTATGAAGTCAGAGAATTGTATTGAATACGTAACTAATAGGTACATTTTACATACCGCCTTAATTCTGAATTCTACGAACAAAAAAATTCTATTTTTCCATACAAAAAACAATTGTCGTTAACTAATAGTTTATTACGACGTAATGAGTTTATATCCATTTTTCCATATACATTGTGTTCATTAACGAACAATTGTCGTTAACTAATAGTTTATTACTTTACTTACTTTCATCGAAGACGTAATGAGTTCATATCAGTGTAGTACCAAAAATAACTGTGATAACTAACCAAAAAATATTTACCTCTCGACGTTTCGACTAGGTTGCACTAGCTACTCGTAACAAATGTAAATACACTTACTTACCATAAAATTATTCGTGTTAAGAGCCGGATAACATTATAAATAAGGTATGTGTTTATTTTTCCATTACTGATGAAGAAGTGTTTATAGTATTATCTAAAATTTAGTATTATCTTTTTTTCTATTTCAATATTGGAATTTATACCGAATTTCCTCGAAAAAAAAAATTATCTATATAATTACTGATAGTCGTAAAGAATCATAATTAATTACCCCCACTTTAATGGCATGTCTTTTTTTATTCTTTTTTTCAGTCTTGGACTCATTTTCCATATGTTTACTCAAATTGCAATGACGTTAATAAAATGTGTGTGTTTGACTTGTATTTGACTTATCTGCGACTTATCTTTATCATCTGACGTGTGTAATATACTTATTTATCTATTCTACGTAAAAGTATAGCTTAGTTTTCCTTTTTCAGTAGGTACAATAGTTGGAAGAGTAGTTTTTACCGTTTACCGTTAGTTTTAATCTTTTACATTATATTATATATTGCGTATATACATCGGTGCTTGAAAAAATTTAGTTACTAGCTTTACAGACTGTATTTTATATTGTACATTAATGAACCATAAGGGACATTTAGTTTTACAGGTTTCTATGACTGTAAATAATTTACATCTGACTTAAAAAGTAAGGAAATTTGCGATTTTCGAAAATAATGAAAAATCGTTTAATGTAAAAGTTGTTTTTAATTTATTGTATATTTGAATTTCACATTAAACGTTCGAAATGGATGCACTGGTGAGTTCATAACATCAATTATATTTTAACGTTACACAATATAGACAACTAGCTGTGCCCGCGACTTCATCCGCGTGGAAAAAATGACGAATGACGAATTTCAATACAAAATTTCATCACTTATTTTATTTTACCCCATTAAAGGGAAAATGTTTACAAACTTTAAATATCATTTATTGGTATTTAATCAACAGCCTAAAAATAAGTTTCAAGCACTAACTTTAAAAAAGACGATACTTCCATACAACCTTATATATCCACTGTCCAATCCAATGACTTTTTTCCCATTAAAAAGTAGCCTATGTCCTTTTTCAGGGTCTAAACTATCTGAGAACCAAATTTAAATCGATTCAGTAGTTTTGGCGTGACACACAGACTTAGTTATTTTCGCATTTATAATATTAGTAAGTAAGTAATAAGTAAGTAATAAATGGTTATCATATCTAATATTTTCACGGCCAATGGCTGAAACGATCTAATTGAGATACACTGTATCACGGGAATTATGTTTCATCTCATATGTTTAATCTAAAAAAAACAGTTGAAATCGTAACAGCTAATTACATTATTCATTGTTGCCACAAATTATGGTATTCCTGGGACATAATTGTGGAAATGACACGTGACATTACCGGAATATTGGCGGCGGAAATGAGAGTTGCCGCCGGAAACTAAACGGAACACTCCATCTCCGTCTATTGTTGAAGTGAGAACGGACTCTGTCGTATTCTGTAGGCTTATTGTAACAATTGAAAATAAAATCTTGAATAACAATAATAATTATGTAATTGCATTTATCATTAACATGTAAAAAGGAAAAACTTTGTACCCACTTTTTAAGAGAATCGCGATTACGTACTTTAAGATAGTAACTGTTCGTTGTATCGTTGGCGACAGAGCTCTTAACAATTTGCCTCTATCTGGTACGGTTTTTGGCTGTACGAGAACATTCAAATTCAAATTCAAAATATCTTTATTCATGTAGGTGTATTACAGAATCTGATATGTCAAATCTACTGTCAATTCGGAAAGATTTCGAGATGAGAAGAACTGACAAGAAACTCAGCTCGTATTCTTTTCAAATAAATGTTGTACATGTTTACAATAATACAGATTTATTTTTAAATTCAAATTTGGGATAATAGAGTGATCACCAGCATATGCTATGGCAAAGAAAATAGTCTAATCAGTGTTCATAACCCGAACAGACCAGTCCCCATAATCAGCACCCGTTCACGAGTATGACGGATTGTACAAGGACTGCTGTGTAGCCGTTTTTATAATCTCAGTCCATTGCGTTGTTTATCGACACCGAGAACGTTTGCCCTCAACTGAACCTTCAATAATTAGCCGCTCCATACAATTTTCGTTCCGGCTAATGTCACCAAATTACTTGAGAATTCGTATTTGCATAGTCGACGATGATCTCTCTCTGATGTAGAGTTCGTTAAACATGGATACGTTGTTTCGATGTGTAGTTGAAGGTGCACGCAACATTCGCTGCCAGCTTCACATCTTGAGGGCATCAATCTTTCTACGTTCTTGCATCCTCGCTGTCCAAGTTTATGCACCATAAAGGAAAATCGACAAAAAAACTAATGTTTTCATTAAGTGTATTTTGGTGTTCTGTGATTACGGTTTTTCCAATTCTTCTGTAACTTATCACGGCTGTTCTCGTGATAGAGCATCTCCTTATCTTGTTCTAACATCCGTCTGTATTAGTGATTGTGGAACGGAGATATATTCCCGAGAATTCCCGATATTTCGGCAGTGTTTCAACCGCCATGATCACGGGCATGATTACGGGTAAACAGTTTACCTGTTTATAAAATTGTTTGTAAATAAATGATTAATTTTTACTTTATTTTTATTTATTTTTTGTAATTAACGTGATTTACAATTATACGTATTTCTATATATTTCGCCCCGGCTTCGCATGGGTGTACATGTATTATATATATAAACCTTACTCTTGAATCACTATCTATTATATTAAAAAAAACTGATCCATTAGTTTTAAAGTATTAAGCATTCATAGTTGTTTTATACTATGTACCTAATGATTTTCGTCTATATTTTGACTAATATATCCTTAGAAAATTACATGATAGCTTTCCAGCCGTTTCTATGTGAAATTTTAACAAATTTCACACATCGTAAAACAGATTTTAACTGATGTGATATTTTGATTAATTTAACAATAACTATACTCATTTTAAATTCCACAACCAATGTGCCTAATAGTCATACCAAATTTTTATATATTATCTTATTTTACATTTTTATATATAGAAATATTATATGTTGCTACTCTTATTAGAGAGTGTAATTTTAAAATACTACCTTTTATTTTCAGTACTCGCATTGTGCTTCAATCAAGAAGTGAGAGATGACATTTTACCAGCTGCACGCAATAATAACACGTAGAACTTCACGGTATACAGTACTATATACCTTGCACAGAACAAAAGATTGTATTAAAGAAATTTGACAATGTAGTATGGATATTTTCTCGTGCAACAGCTGCAAGATGTTGATTCTGGATGGAATCCAATATATTTTATACTTACACCCGTTCGTAATAAGCTTGCTTTTGTATAATTCTTTTTTATTATTAAATCATCTTCATTGCCTTGCCTTTATCCCGTTTTTTAGAATTAAGTATCACTTTTTTATTCTATGTTTTATTAACGAGGTAGAGTTTGTAGAATATCAATTTATAGATATGAAATGAAATTATATAGATGGAGATGTACTTATTGATGTATGGAAGAAGAATATTTTAAATATTTATAATAATTAAAATCAGCTTATTTATCTTCATTATAATAATATTATATCTCAAGACAGATCACACAGCGCCATCTAGTCCAAGGTCTGTATCGCTTTCAGCCCAATCTACTGGACGGATTTAAATGAAATTTGGTAATTTATATGAATCTATTAACCACAAAACAAGGTCTGTTTAACTACAGACTAGATGGCGCTATGTGAGTTGTTCGGAGATAACATTATTATGTTATAACATATATTTTTTAATTAAAGAAATTTTGTTTACATTTTTTAACTAAACTGAATGAGCGACTTTGTGATAATGGCGACAATACCAAAATAGCAACAAAACTTTTTCATTACATGAGTACAGATTCACAATCCACAGAATAGCGCGAATATATATTATGTAAACTGTACAAAACAGTAGAAATAAGGCGTTTTATATGCCATTGTTAACGGAACAATTGAAGAAAAGGAGATATATTCGTGGATCTGTGCGGAAAATCCGTTTTTTTTTATGAAAGTAAATTGCAAATTGCGGCATTTCTTTAGCCACAAAGTATTATAGACTTACAATCTTTGAGTTTGAATGATAAAAAGCTGGGTCAAGGTGATTGTTGAATCAATGGTACAAGGATCTTTACATTTTGATCATAAAGTTCAAATTGAAACAATAATATTTGATGTAATTCACTCATCTTTACAAGTTTTCACATAATTTCAAAGCACATATGGTAGACTTAACACCTTGCAGCAGAGAATAATTGTTGGCGGTGTTAATAAATTATCATATAAATACATATCACACCTATCACCCTTAAAGAAACACGACTTACAAAATAAGCTGCTTTTCTTCGACCTTACAAACTTTACCCTTTATACTAATACTAGCTTTTGCCCGCGGCTTCGCTTGCGTTAATTTATCCCCTTAGGCTGCAATTTATCAAAATCCTTTCTTAGCGGATGCCTACGTCATAACATCTACCTGCATGCCAAATTTCAGCCCGATCCGTCCAGTGATTTGGGCTGTGCGTTGATAGATCACTATGTCAGTCACCTTTAAGTTACATATATAAAAATTATAAAGAGGTTTGAAGAGAGAGATTGGGTGGTTGTAGTTTGAATCTAAAGATCTATAAATGTAATATCAATATCATTGTATTTTTTACACGCCGGAAACGGCAGGGCATGTTTGTAATAATTATAGTTTTAAAACCATTATGTACACATGTTCCAGTAAATGAATTGAATTGAATTGAATCAGTCATTTTATTTCCCAATACAGTTACATAAGAAAACATACTTCAAATGGGTAATTCGCTACTTCACATTTTGTGCCTGTGTAAATACGTATTTACGGGGAACGTATATACTCAAACAAATAATACATTAAGTTATTTTAGGGAATTTATGTTAAATGCTAAATCTTAAAGTCGATAATCCAAGGTTTTTTTGGTTTATATACACATAATAGGAATGTTATATAATTATAACTATATTGTGGAAAGTTTGTATAAAATTAAATTAATGTTTATCCTGTAATAAGTGAATAGGAGGGACCGTAAAACTTTTAAAGAGACGAAAACCCAGAGGGATAATCAAATAAGAAATTCGAAGTTTCAAGAGTGCTTGTGATTTAATCAGAAAGAAAAACAATACTTTTTTGTGTTTTTTTTTTGGTAAAAAACTTGGTTATGTTTAAGTTTGGTATTTAACTCTGCTCTATATAAAAATATATCTACTATCTGATCTAAACGACTTCAAAAAAGGAATACCTAAATTCTCAATTCGGCGGTAAATTTATAATGTTACTAGAGTTCGCGCAATGGTGAATTCTGATCACAATAAATTTAAATTGTAATATTAATCGTCATCAAAGACTCTCACACATAAGTGTTAAATACGCAGTTGTATGTGTAATGCTTTTTTTTATTTAATGTATTCATAATTAAAAAAAAATATATACTTGAACTCCCTCTCTATATAAACTATAATTGTGCGAAATTTCATACTCTCCGTCCGCGCAATTTTCGTAAAAATAGATACAAAGTTTTTGCTTCAAGTGCACATCCGGTGTGCATGGAAATAGAAGAAAATATAATTGTTAATTATATTTTCTTCTATTATATAAGTTATTTCATTCGTTCCAATCCGTGCAGCAATAAAAAAGTAGTATTATACTATATCTATTATTTACTATATCGATTACGGGCTCCTAAAGCCGCCCTAATTTGTTGGATAGCATTGTCTAGAGCATGTGCAGTCGAAGTCTGAGGTCTAAACCCATATTGATTCTTATTTAATGTGTCGGTGATATACATATGATGAGACAACCTTTGTATTGTTAGCTTTTCGAGCAGTTTGCCTATATTATTTATAAGTCCAATTGGACGTAACGAAAGAGAGTTGGTTTCAGGTGTTTGATTGGGTTTTGGTAGTAACTTGATGTACGCTAACTTCCAATCTTTGGGAAAGTACCCAATGTCCAGACATCGGTTCATGAGTGCAGTTATGACCTCAGGGAAAGTCTCGATAATGGCCAGTACAATATCTGCAGTGAAGTGATCAAGTCCCGGTGCCTTTTTCGGATTCATTTCTTTGGCAGCTTGCATCACCTCAGCAATTGTAAACGGTGGCTCGTCTGTTGTGGATGGTAATGGCTGTTTTACAGATAGTCGTTGACTGTCATACGCCGACCTATTATTAATTGTGTCATTAGGAAAGAAGCGTTCCAATAAAGCCTCAGCCGTTTCGCGAGAGTCTAGTGTGTACGTGCCATCTGCTTTTTGTATGGTACATGGTGGTTGTGGAGTTGGTTTAGTTTTAATGATTTTGTTCGTGATTGCCCATACATCTTCTTTGCCCTGTCTATTACAGAATTCTCGGAAATTTTTCGTAGAGGCTTCTTTGAAAATCTTGGAGTATTCGCTACGTAGCTCTCTACCAGCCGCTATTGCATCTTCGAAGGGTCTTTCCTGTTTTTTTTGCCTTGAAATTTTATGATGTTCTTTGATGACCTTCCTTTTGCAACTTTCCAGTTCACTATTCCACCACGGACATCGTTTCCTCCGTCTGCCAGATAAAGGGAGCATATCTTGGCAGATAATATGAATTGTGCAATTTAAGTTTCGTATGTAATTATCCAATTGAGTATTGTCCATATTTGTGATATTTAGATGATCAGTTAATTCAGGTGGGAACCGCTCCAATAATTCTTCCTTAAATTCATTCCAGTCTATTTCGGTAGTGTCATATCTATAAGTGGATAATTTTGCGTTAGTAGATAGCTTTCTTTTTTGTATACTATATGAGAATTCAACTGCGTTATGATCTGATGAAGGACACGCGTCAGTGTTTACTTTCCAAGCTGTTACTCTATCTATAACGCCACTAGATACCATCGTTAGATCTATTATTGATTCACGTATTATATTGTCCGTCGTCGGCGGCCCGCTACGAACTACCGCTTGAACGAAATCGATCCGACGGAAATTGACAAAGTTCAGCCGCCATCTTGGTCCGCCATCTTGGATTTTCCCAACTTTCGGAATTTTCTCGTGGTCACCCTAGCGAGAGGTACACTTCCCCCATACATCGTCACGACCCCCCGGCACTCCTTCTGGGAGAACAACTATGTCAATCAGTCAGTGACCGTAATGCAGCTTTATATATTATAGACTAGAGGGTGCGTGTGTGCGCGGGCCTCAAGAGGCCCGCGAGGCGTTGTCGTTGATTTTTTTTTTGTAAAGACGGTTTTCTTTTCGAATAGACTTGGTTGGCAAGTAGAGTTGTCTGTTTTGATACGATTAGGTGACTTCCTATTGTAACAGTGAATTTTTGTTTCACGTGTACCATCCTGTGGCGAAACTTTGTATTGTAATGGTCACAATACAAAACCTAACCTAACTTACCTTTCTGTATACTATATTAGTCTGGGGTCAAAGTTTTTAATGTAGAGATCATAATACGAAACCTAACCTAACCTACCTTTTTGTTCACTATATTATTTTGAGGGCATAATTGCTACTGTAAGAGTCGCAATAGAAATCCTAACCTAACGTACCTTTCAGTACACCATTTCCACCTGTGCTTTAATTTTTATTGCAATGGTCACAATACAAAACCTCAAATTACCTAGCTTTCTGTATTAGTATACAGAAATGTATGCTTGGTGTTGCCACCTAATTTTTCAAAAAAACGCATGAAACTATTAATATGAGATTTATTATAGATCCCCGTCACTCTTATGTTAGAATGACGAAAAAAAATTCCCACAATTTGGGTTTTGTAAAATTACCCAAAAATCGGGGAAAATTTGTAGCCTACATAATATTTCGAACCGAAATCTACCATGGCTCAATAAAGGTCGACTCGCTGCAGGGAAGCCAGGTACCCCAAAATATGTTCCTAAATTTATCATCAGAAATAAAATACTTAAACTGGGCCGCCATCTTAGATTTTTCCTTTTTGAATATTTTTAACTTATCCACTTTGGTGGCAGAAACATTTTGTCCATACATTGTACAGAGCCAAGGTGAGTCCTTCTAGTAGTTCCTTAGTACTGTTTACTATGAAAATTAGTTATTTCGATTCAATTCAATTCGTTGCAGGGATGATTGGTGCCACAAAACTGAATTTTAAAAAGTTCTTAAAATTGTAATCATAGATAAAGTATCCTAATTCGGCCGCCATCTTGGATTTTTCCTTTTTAAATACTTTTAACATATACACTGGTGATAGAAACATTTCATCCATATATTGTACAGAGCCCAGGTTACATACACCTAGGAGTTCCTTAGTACGGTTTACTATGAAAATCGATGTATGGTGTTGCCTGGAGATTTTGATAAAAACCACCTAGGACCCTTTGAGGGATAATTTTGGACCAATGCTCATCACTGTTTTGTTCAAATTGACGAAAAAAAAATTTCACGTTTTTTTACTTTTCTTCGAAATTACCCCAAAAACGGGAATTTTTTTTGGACCAGGTAATATTTCCCACCGAGAGTTTCCATTGCTCTATAGAAGTCAACTCGCTGCAAGGTTTAGAGGTACCCCAAAATTGAATTTTTAAAAGTCCCTAAAAATGTCAATATAAATTAAGTACCCTAACTCGGCCGCCATCTTAGATTTTTCCTTTTTAATACTTTTGACATATTCACCCTAGTGACAGAAACAATGCACGCACATAATAGACTATTTACTGTAAGAAGTAGGTATTACATGATACAAATTAAATATTCAGTTACTTTCCGCATTATAAAAGCTATTTTTATAAATACACTAACTAAACTAAAATAAATGGCTCCCTAGAAATACGTAACTCGATGTACAAAAAATGATATTTCGTTAAATAACAACGTAATTATACTTGCAATTCTAGATTTTAATGAAATATAGGAGAGTATAAAGGCGTAAGTAGAGTTAAATTTGTTCATATATTTAAAAATACATAACAATAAAGCAATAATTGTAGTTACCCCTGCAAATGTTCTTTGTGTTTCGTGGAATACAGAAGTAACCGTGTTTTTTTAGATTATCTGGAAGTACATGAAGCTGTTCCTAAATTAAATGACACATGTAGTTGAAGGCAACTGTGACCTACGATTTTCTCTTTGAAACTTATTTCTAGAACTCATACAAAAAATATAGGACAGTTTTTTTAAGCTCCTGAAAAGTTGGTGAAAATCACTTACTTCCTTTTTCCACGAATGGTGCGATATATCAGAAATTTATTGACACAATCGGTTTTGGTTTTGGCATATAAAATAAATATGTCCCGTTTTGCTAATTGAATTGTGGTAACTCTATTTACAATTGCAATTTATATGGACACATATAACGCATTAAGTATTTTTACCATTTAAAACTATAATGTTTCCTTACCACAAAATGTAGATACATTTTAATGTATTATAAATGGGAGGAATTCATACATATGTACATACATATATAAAAATGAATAGAACTGAAATGTCTGTTTGTAATTTTAAATTAACAGACTTTAACTAAATATGAAAGTATTTGCGGTACTTACATCAAAAACAATATAAAAATTGTCTGTCTGTCTGTTTGTTCTTGCTAATCTCTGAGACGGTCATATCATGTCAGGTAGTGCACCACGCGGCTCCTGGAAACGTTTGTAATAAGTTTCTTAAGATTTTTTTACGATGGGCTAACTAACTTGACATACTCATCTTATCATCGTCCACTAGTGTCTCACCAGCGCAAACCACTAGCGCAGGCGGGTGCATCATTACGTTATCATCCAAAACAGGTTAATAACCAAATAATTTAATTAATACCATCTGAAAAATTGAAATGGCTATCGATTATACTAAACGATAAATAACAATGAAACTAGTGAATTTATCACGATGGGCTAAGTGACCTGTGGGCTTATTATGTAACTTCGTTCGCAACGATTTTCGTATGTAACGTAGTGAAAATGACGTCATCTGTCAATAATGCGATCATATTGACGCCATTTGACGCTGTCAACTAGCATTGCAACGTAAACGCAACTTTACGTATCGATAAAAATTATTTCTATCGAATGTCGATTTAGTAACCTCGTTGCAACGTCACGTAATCGCTATTTTGCCGAAATGACAGCGTAGAATTGAAACGGTTTTTACATTATGAGAAACAATTTAGAAGGTGTTTCTTTTGGTTACAATCTATAAAATATCGGCATTAGCAGCATTATTTATCTTGTTTTGGTAATTTTCAGTATTACATATATTTTTATTATATTAAATATTACGTAGAAAGTCGTGAAAAGGTTTTAAATTTATTAAAATGGGAAAATTGTCACGACTCACAACATGACATCAGTGTTGCCAATTCGATATTTTATTTTCGTCCCAAATCACATAGAATGTTGTATTAACTAGAGTAAATGTTTAATATAAAATTAGGGTTGATTATGATATTAATATAATTAAAAAACTATTTCAATGAATACGGTGCTCTGTGAACGGAATACAACGTTTATGATGCTCTGTGATTTGTTTAAAGTAAATAAATTTATTTGTTTAAAGTTTTTACAATTATGTACAAATTTAAAAAGATGTGCCCATATCATTCTAAATTTATATGGATACCTACGTACTTACCTAGGTATCTATAGCAGAAAAGAAAATTTAATTTGTAGGTTAGATTAATATTATTAATGATTATAAATAGTTTGTATAAAATATGCTTTTATATTCAAAATTATTAACCTTATTTTTTCATTAGAATAGAATAGACTTTCTTTATTTTATTTTATTAAATGTCTATTAATAAAATTAAAATAAAAGAACAAGTGAACGCTGCAGTAAATTTTGTAATTTTTGAACGCAATAAAAATTGTTTCAAAACAACCAACTAGTGTATTAACCCATAATTTAAAATGTATCCCTCTAAAGGTATAAGCTATCTAATGTACTGACTTTTTAAATTGGTCGGATTAACAATATTCCGCTGCAACTTCATAGTAGTATTTTATCGATAGAAATGATTTATGTTGCGGTCATTCGACCTTACTTGATCGCATTTTTTAAATTGAAATGATTTTATATTGCATCACAACTTCAACAGAAACAATTTCATATCGTGTTACATAATTAGCCCACTGACCTCATGTTCATCTTATCATCCTCCACTGGTGCCCCGCCAGCGTAAACTGATAACGCAGGCGGGTGCACCAGTCTATTATAATACATAAAAAAATTGCTTAATTAAAAAAAAGGTAAATTAATTATAATTCATACCATCTGGAAAAATAAAATGGCTACCGTTTATACTAAATAAAGTATAACAATGAAATTAGTGAATTTGCCACAATGACCTTACTGACCTCATGTTCAACTTATCATCCTCCACTGGTGTCCTGCCATCGTAAACCCTTATCGCAGGCGGGTGCATCATTCCATTATCATACATAAAAAAATTGCTTAATTAAAAAAAAGGTAAATTAATTATAATTCATACCAACTGGTAGATAAAAAACAAATTGTTATGACTATTCAAAAGTGTTTAAATTAAGTTTATTTGAATAAACGATTTTCTATTCTATTCTATTCTGGAAAAATAAAAAATGGATACGTTTATACTAAATAAAGTATAACAAACTGACCTGACCTCATGTTTATCTTAAACCGTTAGCCCAGGCGGGTGTAAAACAAAAGGTAAATTAATCATAACTCATACCATCTGGAAAAAAAATGACTCATTATCATCTACATAAAAAATCTGTTTACTAACCAAGTAATTAAAAAAAATGTATATTTATTATAATTCATACTATCTAGAATAATAAAATAAACAATGAATAATGATGGAAATACCCAGCAAAGGTGGCTCACACCACACGATGGACTATCCCGAAGTTACTCATTAATCAATTGAATCATCAGAAAAAAAATGATAAGCAAATCAAAGTCTATCTATTTAGCACGTAGCTAGAAAATCCCACACTGATAATGTAATAAATAATTTTCATCATACAATAACATCATCATAACAAATCTTTAAATCAAAAAATTCAAAAATCATTTATTCCAGTAGGATATTTTAGCCGCTTATGAACGCCAAATTTTTTATATTATAATTTTTTCCTTATATATATATATATATATATATATATATATATATATATATATATATTATGAAAACTGTACAAAACAGTAGAAATAAGGCGTTTTATATGCCATTGTTAACGGAACAATCGAAGAAAAGGAGATCTACTCGTGGATCTGTGCGGAAAATCCGTTTTTTTTTTATGAAAGTAAATTGCAAATTGCGGCATTTCTTTAGCCCACAAAGTATTATAGACTTACAATCTTTGAGTTTGAATGATAAAAAGCTGGGTCAAGGTGATTGTTGAATCAACGGTACAAGATCTTTGCATTTTGATCATAAAGTTCAAATTGAAACAAGAATATTTGATGTAATTCACTCATCTTTTAGTATAAAAAGTTTTCAAATAATTTCAAAGCACATATGGTAGACTTAACACCTTGCAGCAGAGAATAATTGTTGGCGGTGTTAATAAATTATCATATAAATACATATCACACCTATCACCCTTAAAGAAACACGACTTACAAAATAAGCTGCTTTTCTTCGACCTTACAAACTTTACCCTTTATACTAATATTAATACTAGCTTTTGCCCGCGGCTTCGCTTGCGTTAATTTATCCCCTTAGGGTGCAATTTATCAAAATCCTTTCTTAGCGGATGCCTACGTCATAACATCTACCTGCATGCCAAATTTCAGCCCGATCCGTCCAGTGATTTGGGCTGTGCGTTGATAGATCACTATGTCAGTCACCTTTGAGTTATATATATAGATTATAAAGAGGTTTGAAGAGAGAGATTGGGTAGATGTAGTTTGAATCTAAAGATCTATAAATGTAATATCAATATCATTGTATTTTTTACACGCCGGAAACGGCAGGGCATGTTTGTAATAATTATAGTTTTAAAACCATTATGTACACATGTTCCAGTAAATAAATTGAATTGAATTGAATCAGTCATTTTATTTCCCAACACAGTTACATAAGAAAACATACTTCAAATGGGTAATTCGCTACTTCACATTTTGTGCCTGTGTAAATACGTATTTACGACGAAAGTATATACTCAAACAATAATACATTAAGTTATTTTAGGGAATTTATATTAAATGTTAAATCTTAAAGTCGATAATCCAAGGTTTTTTTGGTTTATGTACACATAATAGGAATGTTATATAATTATAACTATATTGTGGAAAGTTTGTATAAAATTAAATTAATATTTATCCTGTAATAAGTGAATAGGAGAGACCGTAAAACTTTTAAAGAGACGAAAACCAGAGGGATAATCAAATAAGAGATTCAAAGTTTCAAGAGTGCTTGTGATTTAATCAGAAAGAAAAACAATACTTTTTCGTGTTTTTTTTTGTAAAAAACTTGGTTTTGTTTAAGTTTGGTATTTAACCCTGCTCTACATAAAAATATATCTACTATCTGATCTAAACGACTTCAAAAAAGGAATACCTAAATTCTCAATTCGGCGGTGAATTTATAATGTTACTAGAGTTCGCGCAATGGTGAATTCTGATCATAATAAATTTAAATTGTAAGTTTCATCAATATTAATCGTCATCAAAGACTCTCACACATAAGTGTTAAATACGCAGTTGTATGTATTATATAAATATTCATAATTAAAAAAAAATATATTCTTGGACTCCCTCTCCATATAAACTATAATTGTGCGAAATTTCATACTCTCCGTCCGCGCAATTTTCGTAAAAATAGGTACAAAGTTTTTGCTTCAAGTGAATATCAGGTGTGCATGGAAATAGAAGAAAATATAAGTGTTAAATAAGATATACATCTAGACATTACTGAGATCAATCATTCTGTATTTCATTCGTTCCAATCCGTGCAGCAATAAAAAAGTAGTATTATACTATACGTTATGTAAACGGAATATTTACCATCATAATATTATTTACGATCTTCCGATATTTCGACTGTAATATATTGTTCCGTATAACCCTTCCGACATATAGTGGGTTACCACACCTATAAATAATTTCATGGTGCAGATAAAAGAAAACGCGATTTTATATAAAAAGGTAATTAATATGGTTTGGGTTAAAGCCAAATGTAAAATGGTACGTATATGTATAGGTACATTTGTGGTATGGTACATTTTACCATTTTACAAATGGTACATTTATGTACCATTTTAATTGCCTTAAAAAGAGGGGTACTTAAATAAAATTAATAACTTACTTTAATTAAAAATCAAAGTAGTAAGCATTAGTTAATAACAAAAACACATTCGTAAATTTAATGAAATGCTTTGGTCAATTTGAATATGAGTTCTTAAATGCCTGAATGGATCTACATAAATTATAGTTAAGAACAATTTCAATCTTCAAATTCTTCAAATTCAAATCTTCAACTTTCAAACAAAACAAAACATATCGTCAGGGAATCATGAATACAAATATAGACGTTAAACTTATAACACTTCTCTTTTTTTAAACCAATTATAATAATGATCGAGTGATTGAATAATATTTTAAAGAGCTGTTCCAGTCTGTTGGAAAACTGAAAGTGTTAGATTGCGAACAATTACGGCAAGTAGTTTTACTTTGAAAGCTTTCAAAAGCTATTTAAAAGACAGGTTTATATAGAATAGAAAGAAGCCGGGCGTAAGTAATAAAGTAATTAAACTTTCTGAACGTAAAGTTACTGGAAGGACGCTATTATATTGTGGAGATAAAAGGATGGTTACAGTAGGGATGGTTCAATGTAAATTATTGTAAAAGATAGAGAAGTAAAAATCTTGAGAATGAATGTAGCTATAATCCTTTGAAATTAAAAATTTTATAATGAATTTCTTCATACCAAATGACAATTGACAAATAAATAATTGGTTACTCGAGAAATGTTTCTACTCCGTAAAACGAGGTAATCACTGAACATTTTGTGTTTATTTTACTCAAATCGGTTTACAAAAATAAATTTATATGGATATGAGGTCGCGGGCTCATATAGTTACGAATATCCCTCATCCCCTATCCATATTATTAGACTCCCTACAGTGCTATGATAATTTAATGACGTCACTGGTCTTTCTTCACATTTCGTCCAAATACTTGTATGCGGCAAAATAAACCTAAAATAAAAATGTTCTATTAAATTTCTATTAAAACTCAGATACGACTAACAACCACCTGATGGTAAGTGGTAACCGTTCCCTATTTACATGAACATGTATGATACCGGTGGTCCTGCAGGACTAAGACTATTTATATATTTGTCTATAATTATATTTGTAATTTCACTGCTCTATCTATCCCCTCCGATCGATCCCGATTGAAATGGAGATCAAAATTACGACAGCCTGAACAGAGCTTCGAACCCCTACAGGTAGCCTCAGACCAAAGTCGTATCCTTCAAGGCTGGAGTTGGCCTTAAGCCGCTCCATAGGTCGTTCCGCAGGCTTGGAGTGCAATCTACATTCATCTCATGTAGTTCAGTGAAGCTGTAAAGGACAGATGCGGCCAACAGCATCAGAATAGTTTGAAAAAACCCTTTAAACAGAAATATATCTGTAAATCCAGCTGATTGGCGGCGGAAATAAGTCAAAGAGCTGAACCCACGCAGAGGACTTAGCACAAAATCTCTGGTAAACTTGGCTTTTGGTATAACTATTACAAATTATTAATTACTTTTCAAATCTAATACACTTTCACTGCAGTACTCATTCATCTTGATTTATTGTTCTTGTTAACAATTGATGAAAACAAATTCGTTATCCCAAGAAGCTTGATTTAATCTAAAGTTTCACTTTTATTGAACCCCATCCAAAGATCCAGCTGCGCCGTCTAGACTCTTGACCTGCCATTTTTAACTTTGCGTAACTTTAGTTATGTTGTTACTAGTCAATTTATCCAAGCATTAACTATGAAACACATTTAATCTTTCATAATTTTGTATACATCATAGAGTAGACATTTATACCAGAGCTAATTTATAAGCATTTATACTAGAGTTTTTTTTTATGGCAAATAATTCAACGGTACACATTATATTAAATGGTAACCAGTGTTTATATACTTTGCCACTTATCATATTTTCACCTCCTTGAACAAAATTTATCTTTTTTTTATTACGGGGTTTGTGCTATTACGAGTGAGTGAGTAAAGAGATCTTAAGCATTGCGACCTGCACAGTTTTATTGTTCTTGCTCTTGGATTTACAGATATATTTTTGAGTTCGCTGCCTAGGCTCGCCAGAGGCAATAATTGAAGGATATTCTTAGGAGCGATAGTTTTTATCTCCTCAGGCTAGTATGTGTACTTTCCAAAGAAGATATATCATTTATGCATGAGTGGACTATAGGATGTCTAGTGGCGTTTCCTTTATCATTCTTTATTCTTTCTTTATTGTACACACACAAAGGAAAAAAACAGTGCTACAATAAATGTCCATGACAAACTTATCTTTAAAAAGATATTTGACAAAATCTGCAAATCTTTGTGATGCATAGCCCCAACTTTGCCAGTGAGGGCTCTAGTCCTGAAGCACATATTGTTTTTACTATACTCGTATAAGTATATTAGAGTATTGATTCGTGTAGCCCTATTTTATGGTTTTATAATGCACTAGTTCTGGCATATGCTGTCTAAATGCATATTACAGAGCAAATTGCATAGAACTTTTTATAAATTGGAGTTTTAAATGAGCACTTAAACCCCCGCTTTTGTGGCGGACTGAATGTTAATCATATAGTTGAACATAAATGCACCATTAAAAATTTTAGAGTTGTTTCATATTCTGATTTAGAATTTATGAATACTTTTTCCTTTATTAAATAGTCAAATTCCTTTATAGTTTGATGAGACTTATAATAATACAATTAATATTTTAGTTCTTCTAACTAACCAATGCACTTACATACTATTTCACTATTACTATTAATATGAAAGTGTTCATAGCTTTTCACCCGGACCGATTTTTATTAAAATCGCTTATTCATTTATTCAAATAACTTGCCAGAATTTAAAATGTAATATTAAAAATATAAAAATAACAACGTTATCACATATATACATGAATATATGTAACGTTAATTTTTTATTAGATATTAGATTTTTCATCAGGTCGTTTATTTTACCCAAAAAATAGATGAAATCGTGGGGACCAGCTCGTAGTCTTATATTTTGACAAAATACAATGTTTTATTACAACCTACTACAGTCTGTACCATACAAGCAACTTTAATATCACAATATTAGCAATTACTTTAGTTATCTTCTAGAGTTACGAGCCATAATCCTTCTATGAAACGGGTTAATATCGTAAATTGAAATTTATTGTTCCCATGTTACGACACCTTACAAGTAATAATTAACCATACATAATCTTGTATGATTAATTTGCAATTAATTAACGATTTTATAATTAAATGCAATACATTTCAGAAAGAAAATAATGTTATGAAATCTACATACATTTGTATGATGGCCGTCAGCTTATTTAACTAATGTAATCAGTTTGTTTAAATAATGTAATCATATAAAAACGGTTATCAACACGGTGAAAGGCTTTAAAGCCAAATTGACCCGACGCTATATCAAGGATATTGTCTCGTTCTCGAGGACGTCAGCCTGTACGAGATTCTGAAATAACTTAAAAATAACCAGACACCGGATGATAATGGAGTCACCGCTGACGCAGTAATTCAGAAGACTGAAGAATACAACCTGCCACTTTGCTTGGCGTTTATGGCCTATTAAGAAGCCTTTGATTCGACCGAGACGTGGGCGGCGCTGCAGTCTCTCCAGCAGGTCCAAAGGTATTGAAAAAGGTATCTCGTGATTTCTTTACATTGAGTTCCCGATATTTTGACAGTGTTCAATGTTGAAATATCGAATATAACCGTCACGATTACGGGTACACGTGGTAATATCCAGTAATTTGTACTAATTATACGTACATATAAATAATGACCGCGCGAAATTGAAAAATAAATAATATGTTTCTTTTTGTAGGAAAAAAGCCGATTGTGGATATAATATCGCCTTATTATCTTTGTTCAGCGCGACGGTTGACTGGTAGAGAATGCCATCAGGCATCAGGTCCGCCATGTATACATTTTTGTGAGCAAAAACAAAATATATATTACAAGGGATCAATTAATTATTACTGTTATATTACATTGGTTGTGTCTTAGCATACTCTTTCTAATTAACCTTATATACAAAGGTAACATACCCTATCTACCCTATTTAACATATTCACAATGAAATAATTAACAAAAGTTATTTTTATTTATTACTTTTTCTCTATGTAGATACTGTAACAACACCCCTTGTGTTTCACTGCAATAACACAATAATGTAGCTAGCACTTGTTACGTGAAATACCTTTTTCATTTCCAAACAAAAAGCCAAGATATAAATTAGCTCCATGTAATTACGACGTAGAAATATGAGAAAAGAGAACGTAGGTGTTTTCAGTGGCGACGCAATGGAACGGCGGGCGGCGTACGAGTATAAACTGTGCTCGTAAACCCTGCGGTATCGTACCTTCATCACAACGAAGATATACAGAATCTAGATCCTAATCTTATTTTAATCTTAATATACATATATGTATATAATATTATAAACGCAAAAGTTTGTAAGTATGGATGTTTGTTACTCTTTCAAGCGAAAACTATTGAACGGATTTTGATAAAACTGTACAGTAATATAGCTTATGCATCAGAATAACACATAGGCTATAAATTTCACGCAGGTGAAATCGCGGGAACAGCTAGTATAATATAAAAATGATGGACTGTCTGTGTAGGTAGGTATGTATGTCACAAGATACTCTCTACTCTAAAAGGCAGATGTTCAAATAATAGAAATAGAAATAATCTTTATTCCCATAAGCTTAATATAAACACTTTTGAATAATCACATTTTTTATTCTACCGCTCATTTGAAAAGCAGGTTCATCATAAGAAGAATGAGAAAGAAACTTATGTGTTGCTCTTTTAAAAAAAATATGTTTTAAGTAGATATACATTTTAAGTAGGTTTTAAATAGGTTTTATGTTGATTGTCGCATGCCTAATCCTTGTTGGTTTAGGCATTATGGCAATTAACATAGAAACTGCTACGCACTTAGTCTTTGTACAATCAGTTAACATTGCCAATGCTATGAATATTAGTAGGTCACATCTAGATACTAAATGCTTTCTATATCTGACCCGCTTGCGACCTACTTCACCCAAGCATAGACTCATTTGTCATGGTAATGCAAATGGCCATGCCCCAGGGATGAGGGGACGAGCAAATTCAATAAAACATTAATAAAATTCGATCACATCCCTAAGTGGTAGCGCATTTTACAGATTCCTCTGACAAATATCAAAGAAAATATGTATTATTTAATTTAAACATATATTTCTTTTTAATCTAGTTTTTTTTCGGACTACTCTAATACTGTTGGCCGCAGCTGGCCTTTACAGCTTCACCGACCGATAGAGAGTGAGCGCAGATGGCACTCCAAATCCGCGGAAAGACTTATGGAACGGCTGAAGGCCAACTCCCGCCTGACGGATACGACTTTAGTCTAAGGGTACCGCTAGGGCTTCGAACCTCGGCTCAGGCCGTCGTAATTTCGATCCCCGTTTTAATTGGACGTGGGATCGATTGGAGGGAATTTTACTCTAGTATTTTTATAACAATATATGGGCATTTAATGAACCTACTATGTTTTTCACGACAATTGTTTTGATCTTCGTAAAGAGCGAGACCAGCGCTGTGATGAATGGCTACATATACCCTCAAAAAAAATTCTAGATTAAGTTGAAACAATTGTCACGAAAGAATAAAAATCATCAAGTTAAAGCATTAAATTACCATATATAATTATAAAAAAATACTTATCGCGCAGTGGTCAAAAATGGACCGTAATTAATTTAATAGTGAGTAAGAATATCGACAAATGTATAATCACAGAATATTAATCTATTTTCCACTTGACCACAGATTGTAAGATTTATTATTAGTCTTATGTATTTTTATGCATAACTAAAAAAAATATTATGACCTCTACACCCTTTCTCTACATAAACAATAAATGTGCGATATTTTACACCCCTTCGTCGGCACCATTTTCGTAAAAAGGGGTACAAAGTTTTTGCTTCCTTGCGTAGTTTTAAAGATTTAAGCATACATAGGTACAGACATCGACAGTGACTTTATTTTATACTATGTAATGATGATAATGATAATATTTTATTAACACCATATAAAACCAATAGAATACCGTTATCCATGCCTATTAAGCTGATATATGTATATAATTTGAACTTTGAATATTTTATTACTTGCTATCTTTTATGTGTTGTTATTGATTACGTAAATGATAATCCCTATTAATAGTATACGTGGGTTATTTGCCTTTTTATTAAAATATTTAATCAATTTATAAAATTGATTAAATCTTGTTTATCGTTTATTAAATACTGTATTAGAAATACGTAGTAAAACAATTGATAATGGGATAAATATGGATATAATGATAAGGATATTTAGAATTTTGATTAGATATTACAAAAAATAAACTTTATATATACATATATTAATATAAAAGCTTATCTGAAAATTTCTACCGTCTTTTGCAGGTAATTTCTATTAACTAATATGGATATTTAAAAAATTCTCTGACTTCAGAGAAGAACTATAAAATGGAAAAAAACAATAGCAGATAAGAGCGTAATGGACATTAACGTGAACAATGTAATTGTACTAATCATCTTTTTTATATAAAATATATGAGTCACACAATATATGAGTAAGATTTTAAAGCGTGACTTATAAAAGAGCGGCCATATTTGTTCCTGTTTGCAGTTGCCGTTGACAACTTCTAAACCGGAAATCCCCATAAATCCGTAATTTAAAATAAGTTAAATCTTTCGCATATATAGATAAAGATACACACATATGTAAATACACAGACTTAACCTAATTTTGTATAAATATAAGCTATCGCTTGTTTACATATTATTTCTGTTTGTCGATTTATAGTTACGACGGCCTCGATAGTCTAACGGTTCAGCACGCCGGCTTACTTCCGATAGTCGCGGGTTCAATTCCTCGCACGACACAAAGATTTGTATTCATAAGTATAATTGTTTGTATCAGTCTGGGTTTTTCATGTGTATATAATGTATTAACAATATATAACACAGGTTCTGCTTAACTTGGAACTAGATGGCGCTGTGTGAATTGTTCTGAGATATTATTATATATATTATATTAATATAATTAACTATATGGTCGTGTATCAGAGTTTAATGTATCAATAGTCTTGGCGCCTATCATGCCCTAGTGGTGGCAACACTTGCCTACATTTCGCTGAGTACGTTTTAATCTAATGTAAAAAGGGCCAGCCCATTGCCGATACTCGGTTGTTAATGGTGTTCCCAACTGACGAATTAGCCGATATTTTTATGTTTCATGTAACTGGAATGGCAAACAAGCTAACTGTCCCAATGTTGGTAAGTGCAGTAATAGTTTTTATTAAAACACTTCACAGATCATTTAAAAAAGAAACCTACAAGAACAAAGGTTAACATTATATAGTAGACTAATCAAAAGAATCAGAGGTAAGATTTTTTAAAGAAAATCCCTTGTTAGTGGACCAGTAGTATTTCTGTATAAGAAAGATTTAAATCCAACATAGGGATTTACTACTCACAATACATTAGCAATACAGGGCTGCCAGGATTTCGTTTTTCTTTATACTCGTATGGTTGCGATTTACTTTTGTATTAGTAGTATGTAATATTATGTTATCTGTGGTAGGGGTTACGGCATACACCTGTAGTATACTCCAGTATTTCCCAAAGCCTCTGACAGGCAGAACAGGACACCGTGGAGTTTGGCGAATAAGAATCCACATATGCCACTCGCTCTTCCAGGTGGCCGAATCTGATGAAGATTTCTACTCGTTAAAAAAGGGGAGAGACAGCATGAAATGGAGCCTGCTTTAGAGACCACCACTGCCGTATGCAAACGCGTTTTCCCTTCTTCTCTTCTTTATGAGATTTCAACTCGTTAAAAAAGGTGAGATACTGCATGAGTTGAGGCTCGCTGTAGAAAAGACCACTGCCGTATGCTACCGCGTTTCCTAGTATGATATCGGTATTTCCTTCACCGGAAAGTAAGTCAAAAATATAAATTGACACACAAAGTTATTTTTTATGTGTCAACTAGATTTGAACTCACGACTTCTTGGATGTAATTCAGGAAAGTAAACCACGGCCACGGCTCTTAATGTAGATATAACAAAACATATAATCGCGTGTTCAAACAAAGAGCTACTTAGTCTATGCATTTGGGTAAAATACCTTTGTGCGGTCGTTACAGGGTAAAATATTAATCAACGGGTGGCCTGTCTTGATGAAAACCCGAAATTAGATTCACCACTGGCTTATTTACGTTTATAGGGGTGGCAAAAGTTAAATACTTTTCACTGTATACAATATTTTTTTTACTATTTAGATAACCATGCCTATATTTGACGGCCTCGGTGGTCTAGCGGTTTAGCACACGGATGGTCGCGGGTTCAAATCTTCGCACGGTAGAAAGGTTTGTATTCATAAGTATGATTGTTTATATCGGTCTCGGTGTTATTTATGTACATTATGTATGTATTTACAAAAAAAAATACTATATACTTATATCAGCTGTCTAGTACTCATAACACAAGCGCTGCTTATATGCAGCAAAATTTAAGATTATTAATAAATTAAGAAATATGTATGGAATTGATAATTATAGGATTTGTATGAAGATCTTAAGAGATTATGAGTACTCATTGACGTCATTACCTAGTATTTCTATAAGTGTTTATAATGTTTATCATTACGGCGTTTCAGGATTTAATTAATGAGTACGTTTAGAGATACCGTCGCCATCATTCTTGGAAATTTTGTATGTATTATGCTAAATGCGACCTACATTCTTAAACATAATAGACAAATACTATCTCGCTTTATCTGAATAAAACGTGATCTTTACTTAATTTCGCAGCTTCTAGGGTCGTTTAATAAGTGGCGCTATTTGATAAAGAAAATAGAATGAATCTCTGAATCATCATCATCATCATCGCAGCCCGGAAGACGTCCACTTCTGGACATAGGCCTGCCCTAAAGATCTCAAGAATCTCTGAATAACAACTATTAATCTAAATTGAATATTGTGATTGAATTGAATTTGATCGCCATTAGAGTAGGTCGTAACGGTAGTCAAGTTACATACCGAATACTTGTGTTCTCACAAATACTAATTGTAGCGGAATTAAACAAAATAATGTAAAACCATCAAGTAGTGAAATGGACTTCTGGAAAATAACACCTAATTCGATTAAATATATTAGTCTAAAGTTTTATTTGTTACCTTAGTTTTATATATTTGTTACCCGCGACTTAGTAGTCTTGGAATAGTGACCTTAGATAGCAATTTACGCTCTTAAGGTTGAAATTTTTACAAACGTTGAATGTAATATTTATTTATATTTAATCAACAGCCTAAAAAATAAGTTTCAAGCATCTAACTTTAAAAATGACATTTCCATACAACCTTTCAACCCTTTACAACTCTGTTTTCGCATTAAAAAGTAGCCTATATCCAGTCTCAGGATGTAGACACTCTGTGTAACAATTTTATTTAAAGGGGTTTAGTAGATTGGCCTGGAAGCGCGACAGACAGATAGAGTTACTTTCGTATTTCTAATATTAGTAAGGATGAAGGAAGATCCCCTATCTTCCTAGTAATAGAGTTGGCACCCATCGTCAACAATGTTAGGTTTTCAGGACACGCTTAATGACCCATTTTCATCCTCATAAAAGAAGAGAAAAAGAACGCCGAAAGCAGAGGACGCTGCTCCGTTCGATCGTTACATTTCTATAATCTTTCCAGCCCGGTATTATGAAAATTCGATTGGCATGAGACATAAATAAAAAAAACTATACATATAATTAATATTATGTATGTAATTAATATATATTATTAAGTGTACATATACTATATAATCATTATATGAACACGTGAAGCAAAAACTTTGTACCCCTCGATTGGAGGAAAAAGGTTTGTGTGACGACGATCTGACGTCACGATCCTATACAAATAATATTTAGGACACAGAGTATATTTTACGATTGCAAATCGTTCTAATTCAAAACCCGTGTTACGGCAACTTACAATCGAATTAGTTCCCGCTTTACAGCCCCGTAAAACAAATAAGCCCATAATGAATTTAATCAACGCCACTGGTTACACTCCAGACCGGGTACTACTGCGAGTTTTCGAGACTATGTCATTACTTTGGATATTCATTTCATTAATTCTTTAGTAAATACAAGACTAACTATAAGATTAACAAGAAAATGTATATATGGAACAGATCTGTATAAGGCGAGTGACGGATGACGAGAGAATATTTTATAGGAATATAATTATACAAATATACACAGTATACCGCAGTACACCATATGACTCTCGCCATGATTTCATCTATTTTTTTAGATATGTATATATATGTTTGTTGTGATAACCTATATTCAAGGAATTCTGTTGAGCCACTTAGCGTAACAAGGTAATAAATAGTCAGACATCTTCTAAAATTTATAATTTTACACAATTAAAACAGACCACCAGACGGACACTTCGTTAAAAAGTTTACGTGGATATCTTAAGTCTCATCTAATTTTTCCTAATATCAAACGTTGGGATGGCACTCATTATTTTTCATATTCGATTTAAATGTGCTTTCTACAATATACAGTTGTTCAAGCATTGTTTTATATATGTATGTTGCTAATGGTACTGGCCAGGGGCTACACTCAGTTGGAAACATAAAACGACCATAATTAAGTCATTAATATGTTTGATTGACAACATGATGTATTCCGAGCCATTTGTTGTTCGCTTGCAGAAGTTTTGATAAAAGCTACGACAGAGCAAACCACAAAATGACCACACATCTGTTGAGCCCAATAATTTACATCCATCTTAATAGAGGCTACGATCGAGTTGATAAATTTGTTGTTGTCTGTCATAATGTTTATTTGATATTAAAATGTTCTGTATACAAAAATATATAATAAAATTCTTTAGAAAAATATAATATATGACATATAAAAGTAAGTGGCCAGTACTTCAGCAACAGAGTTCAAACCATAAAATGACCAGATCGAATAAGTCATCGGTGATACATTACTCATAATATTTTAAATTGTTAAACTGTTTCCAAAGTTTACATCCAATTTCATAGAGATCCACATATTTTTATGATCAGTTTAAACCACAAAATGACCAGAAGATACATGACGATACCATAATTGATAACCTTAAAGTTTTTTTATTTATTCCCTATATGTGGTTCAGTGATGGTTTAACAAAATAAGTTCTATACATTAGTCATTTCTGACATGCAATAGACAGCATTTGCGTGCTAGCAGCGTGCCATCTATCAGTTGGAGTTTTATATACGGAAGAATTCATATTTCCTTTAATCAACATATTCTTAATATATTTATCTACAAAATGTTAGTCAAGATAGACATTCAAATTTGATGCAAATATACAATTGAGTATATCACTAATATATACATAGATAAACTGAATTCTTCATTTTAAAGTTACGAGTAGTTTGTAAATATTTGATAAGCCTTTATCTCAATTATGGTAGCTATGTCAATGTTACATGATAATACACATGTATAATCGCGATAATTAAATACATTGATTTCATGTTAATTGATACTCATCCATCATACTCGTAAACGGGTTCTGCTTCTAACCTTCGGATTACGGTTTAAAATATTTACAAAAACGCAATAGGATAAACTGGTAAATGCTCTTTAAATGTTGATTCGACATCACTCCCATTTTGTATTTGCTTGATATATATATAGCTATGACTAGGTCTTCCTCTCTTTCTTTCTATTTTTCCTTCAGTAATAATTTTCATTAAATTCTTGTCGTATCAAGTGTCATAACATTTTTCCTCATCTATTTTCTATTGTATTCAATATTTAAGTACATAATAGCTTATTTTAAAAACTACGTTAGGAATTTTATTTTCTTAATAAAAAGGGCATATAATCTGACGGCCCACCTAATGGAAAACTGTAGCCATTGCCTACATACTTGAACAACATCAGGGACAAAGTAATTAATATAGAATAGGGCGAGAGGCGTTCGAGTTCGAATGGTAACGATTCTGGTAGATATTAATCAGAAGTTGAGTGGTTGTTTTGTGCAAACTTTGGTATTGACAAGTGGTCAATTAAGAAATAGTATGTTTTCGAACTTAACATACTTTGCACCGCGGTTGATTCCGCAATAATTTAAAAGAGATGGCGGCCGTCCCTTTTCTATTTTCTCTCGGGTTCATTACTTTCGTTTTTTGTTTTAATTCTAGATTCATGACCACAAGATCAAATAAAATTAAATCAAAATTTGTTTATGTGGGACATTTTAGTCGCTTATGAATGTGAAGTTAAATAAAAATAATTTCAGTAGAGTTTCCTGTTAGTTGTTTTTTTTCTTATATATTAAGGTTTAACATTAAATTAGAATTACGTGCATGAATAACTAATATCATGCATGTCTGTCAGATAAGTAATTGTTTAGTGAATAAATATTATAATATATAATATAATTGTAATTTAACGGAAGTTTTAAATTTATTTAAAGATAATTCTAGAATAATACCTTTTATGTAACTGTAAAATTTTATACTCATCAATTCTTATTCCAGACATTACATTAACTACATTTAAGTAACTTCCCTTTTCTTTATTACTACTTTTTAGTAAATAATAAAGGTACATATATATTTCCATTTTATTTTCTTCGTCGGCCAAATATATTTCAGAAAATTTATTTACCCACTGGTGCCTATAAAAGAAGCAATTTATGTTCCTTTCGTGAGAACTTAACCTAGTGTACTGAATGTTTTTTAAGGATAAATTTGGAACGCTATACCAGCCAACGCTAAAGATATTCTCTGCAGGGGCTCCAGTGGAGACTCGTAGAATGAGGATGCAGTCAGGTCATTATGCTGGTTCTTCGGCTATGCAGCTTAGTTACAATTCGAATTATATATATATAAAAAAACACATTAAATAATTAGTTAGTTCTTCTAAATCAAATAAAAAAGAAATTCTTTCCTGTCATTGTAATTGACTACACGAATCATCTAATAATTAAAAAATGTGTCTATTACTTTATTTATCTATGACCACTTGTTACTTATAAGATATTAAGGTTAGTACAGTATATTTCTAAGAGTATAGAGTGTTAGAAACACGTCTCTGCACTAACCATTATCACATATTCTACCGTATTCTAAATTACAAGAGCCGTTGTAATAATTTCAAATACATATGTAGAAAAACCACAACCGCAGCTGTGGAAGAACATTAAAAATAATCGTTATTTAACCAACTAATACTTTCATTAGACAATGAATAGTTTATATAATTAGATGTAGGTATATCTATAGGTATAAATATCCGTTCATTATTTTATATAGTTGGGTGTTGGCTAACTAACGAGTTCTTGCGGTTGCTTAGCTAGAATGCGTCATATCCGTTTCTTAACAAATCTATGATGTCATTGTTCTATTACCACTTTTATTTCAGCAGTACTTTAATTCGTGAAGCAAAAAATTTATACTCATCTTTACAAAAATTGCAGACGGAGAAATATTAAATTTCACATACTTATAGTTTATATAGAGAAGGAGTGCAGGGTGCTAATACTTTTTATAATTATGCGTAAAAAATAAATAAATAAAAAAACATTACATATGATAGTATATGCATATATATATATATATATATACACACCTTTTTTAAACAAAGGACACACATATATCGTCATTTGTTTATTGTTAAAGTCTGTAGTCAAATTGAGAATAGATTAATATTGTTTGTCTTTAATGCCATTTCTCTATAGTCTTACAAGTTACATTAATTATGGGAATATCAACCACTGGGCGACCACTAATAGACATATATTCTTAATATTTCCTGTTTTCTTTATCAATCTACTATGATTCTATGACATTACAATATATAATAGATTACCAAAAAACTTACAAGATTTACCATTTAATTAATTGAAATTGAAATGAAAGAAATGGTCAATTTATAAAATAAATGAACGTAATAATTTATTTCTTGTGTTTAATGACAATACTGCTATGCATAGGACATTAGATATTGTTATTCACTTCTGAATAAATTTTAGGCATTGTATACACAATTGATAAATTGTTTAAAATTAATATTTACATGTAATTATGCTTAGACATTAGATATTGTTATTCACTTCTGAATAAATTTTAGGCATTGTATACACAATTGATAAATTGTTATTTGCATGTAATTATGTCATTCTATACACATATTGGACAGAATAACTTTAGAAAAAAATATGACAGACACCTATTAAGATTATGTTTCTAACAAATACATCACATTTAGTTTAACTTAATTCACTACATAATTTAGATTGCAATTTAGGATTTATATTGAAAAATTGTCATCATAAATTACAATTTGATAAGGATATTGCACAAAAAAATTTATTCTTCCCATATGTTTTGGATGGTGAATACTTTACTTTATAAGCTATATTGCGGTGGAAGGGTGAGGAGATAAGGCAGTAAAATTCCAGGGTACAGAGGTATGACGGCTCTGTACCCAGGAATAACAACTCATGAACATACAATGTACTTGTGATGTTTATGAAGTTAATCATGTAGAGAGATGATGTATATATGAGCAATGGTGACCGCTTTTCATTAGTTGGGCCAATCCGTTTACATAAAAATAAAACACTCCATGAAGTTATTGTATTCTATGTTTTATGGTAATCTTTTATAGAGTTGACATTGCAGACGACATTGTATGTAGTCTCCCTCTGGTAATTACTGGAGGTCTACGACAATGGCATTGTACCTACTCGTAGTCTGGAAACATCGTCTAGATTTGCTCTCTGAAGGTGACACGCGAAGGTCACACGCGATATTCTACCTTTATATACACATAATCTTTCTAGCATTTCCTCGCACTATTGTTAATAAAAACACTAGCACTTTTTATCCAATTATATATTCACGCATGTTCCCTATTGGGGTAGGCAGTGACAATTGAAAGCTAATTAATACATATAAAATTTTTCGTTATTCTTCTTTAATTCTTCAATAAAAGATCTATATATACAAGAATTTAATTTAATTCAAAACTAGTATTCAATAATGTACCTAATTGGCAGTTGGTAGAGAGTAATGGCGAGCTGTCGTAAAGTGGATGATATTTGCCACTCACTCCACTATATAATGACCGAGCTGTCGTAAAGAGAATGACATCTGCCACTTACTCCACTATATAATGACCGAGCTGTCGTAAAGCGAATGACATCTGCCACTCACTCCACTATATAATGACCGAGCTGTCGTAAAGAGGATGACATCTGCCACTCACTCCACTATATAATGACCGAGCTGTCGTAAAAAGGATGACATCTGCCACTCACTCCACTATATAATGACCGAGCTGTCGTAAAGCGAATGACATCTGCCACTCACTCCACTATATAATGACCGAGCTGTCGTAAAGAGGATGACATCTGCCACTCACTCCACTATATAATGACCGAGCTGTCGTAAAGCGAATGACATCTGCCACTCACTCCACTATATAATGACCGAGCTATCGTAAAGAGGATGACATCTGCCACTCACTCCACTATATAATGACCGAGCTGTCGTAAAGAGGATGACATCTGCCACTCACTCCACTATATAATGACAGAGCTGTCGTAAAGAGGATGACATCTGCCACTCACTCCACTATATAATGACCGAGCTGTCGTAAAGCGAATGACATCTGCCACTCACTCCACTATATAATGACCGAGCTGTCGTAAAGAGGATGACATCTGACCACTCACTCCACTATATAATGACCGAGCTGTCGAGCATCTGCCACTCACTGTCGTAAAGCGAATATATAATGACCGAAAGCGAATGACATCTGCCACTCACTCCACTATATAATGACCGAGCTGTCGTAAAGAGGATGACATCTGCCACTCTGCCACTCCACTATATAATGACCGAGCTGTCGTAAAGCGAATGACATCTGCCACTCACTCCACTATATAATGACCGAGCTGTCGTAAAGAGGATGACATCTGCCACTCACTCCACTATATAATGACCGAGCTGTCGTAAAGCGAATGACATCTATATAATGCCACTCACTCCACTATATAATGACCGAGCTGTCGTAAAGAGGATGACATCTGCCACTCACTCCACTATATAATGACCGAGCTGTCGTAAAGAGGATGACATCTGCCACTCACTCCACTATATAATGACAGAGCTGTCGTAAAGAGGATGACATCTGCCACTCACTCCACTATATAATGACCGAGCTGTCGTAAAGCGAATGACATCTGCCACTCACTCCACTATATAATGACCGAGCTGTCGTAAAGCGAATGACATCTGCCACTCACTCCACTATATAATGACCGAGCTGTCGTAAAGCGAATGACATCTGCCACTCACTCCACTATATAATGACCGAGCTGTCGTAAAGAGGATGACATCTGCCACTCACTTCACTATATAATGACCACTCATTATATAGTGGAGTGAGTGGCAGATGTCATTCACTTTACGACAGCTCGCCATTACTCCCTGCGCCATTACTCCCTACGATCGTGGGATCGTTCTGTCAAAAGTAATAATAATAATAATTTCAGGACAATTTATACAGCGCCTTCTAGACCCAAATTAAGCTAGCTAAAGCTTGTGTTATAGTTACTAGATAACTGTTACAAATACATACATATTATACATAGAAAACACCAAGACTGATACAAACAATAATACTCATGAATATAAATGTTTGCGAGGTGCGAGGAATCGAACCCGTGACCATTGGAAGTAGCGCTGTACTAAACCGTTAGACCACTGAGGCCGTCGAATAAGAAGAATTCGACATATTATACCTATATACTAGCTGTAGCGACTACGTCCGTGTGGAATTTAATTTTATATTTCTAAAATAAAAGTAGCCTAAGCTACTCCTTATTACATCATCTGGCAAAAAAAGTCTAGTCAAAATCGGTCCAACTATTTCAGAGATTAGCGGGAACAAACAGACAGACAGAAAAAAATTGTTAAATATGTTATTTTGGTGTCTATACCGCATTTTTTTGATTCATACACATATGGTAAAAAACGGTTATTTCAATATTACAAACACTAATTTTATATATGTGATGATGATGAATAGATGTATAGATATATGTATATACATATATATATATATATATATATATATATAACTTGAAATCTTATTTACTACTGATTAAATAAAAAAACCTGTCTACGGCGGTAGTAAGAATTAAAATATTCTCATTAAGATGTATTTAATTCAAGTCGTAACGAGCAATCTACCGAATAACGACTCAGTGATCCCCTCCAGCCAATTTAATTGAGTGTAATGGAGGGATCAAATTGAAACGGTTTTCGAGGGCTTAACATTATCTAGGTACTAGTACGGTATTATTTTAGTAGCTGGGGAATACACTTTACGTATAAACCGTAGCTACATTCGCATGTAAATACAACTAAAACCACTCGTCAAGTGGTGAAGATTTAGAGACCATGATCAAACAGTGATAACTGTACTGAATAATTTGAAAGTGAGCAGCGCAGGGCCAATCGTCGTGGAGATTTTTGGGGAGGCCTTTGTTTAGCAATGGTCTTGCTAAACAAAGACCGGACTTCCGACTGATATGATTTTGTTTTTGACCAGATTTTGTTTCGTTACAACAACTTATTATTATTAGGATCATTTTACTCTATTAACTAGACGCGAATTAGATTAAAAACAATTGTATTTTGTCTAGCTCCTCTAATAGCTGCGAGACAGGACAGTAATTATCATTAATCACTTTTTCTTCGAGATGAAATTTATGCTAACCGCTTGAAACTAGGTGAGGGTCTATAAAGTATATAAAAGAATTGTTTTGTGATCAGCTGCAGTTAGTTGTATCGCAAAATTTATTGTTCTCGGTCCAGGATAATTATTTGATGTAAGTTAATATTTAATTTATATATACTGATCAGTGATCGACATTTTATTAGACAATATATTATATATTTTTTGGACAATTAACATAGCGCCATCTAGTCCCACGGTGAGCAGAGCTTGTGTTATGAGTACAAGACGACTGATATAAATACTTAGATATTTTTTGTAAATTCATAAATAATATACATCGAAAACACCCAAAATAATATAAACAATCATACTCAAGAATACAAATGTTTGCACCGCGACCATCGGAAGTAAAATGATGTGCTAAACCACAAGACTACCGAGGCCGTCGATTATATTATATGTATTTTACCAGATAATAAAGTGCATTTTTCTATGTGATGATAGTTGTTGATTTACCTGAAATGAAAGAAAAATAGTCATTAATAAATTTTCTACATCAATAACTAATATTAATTATATATGTATATATTACCTCATAACTGAATAAGGAACCAAAATCAGAACTAATATAATATATACAATATTTATGTATAAGGGATGATAATGGAACTGTCTACCCATCTGCGCTAATTGTATACGGTGGCGAGGCACCAGTGGAGAGAGACCGCGTAGAGGTTTATCTGTTATCATATATTATTAACAATTAGCCTATTATTCTCTATAGCTGACAATCCCCTATCCCTTCTGGATACTATTAATAAGGAATCCGTACACTTTTAGAGTTACATAGAAAAATGCAGTAGATACTTATTACGCAGTAAAATGTTCACTGTTTTTTTTATTGGAGCGTAGTAGTAATCTTAAGCTCCAATTGATGTTAAACTGTAGCCTATGGACACCAGTATGGGTATCAGTACGCGTTGCTGACTCAAAAGAAACCTTGTATAACTTAAATAAATAAGTACATATTTACAGTTTTAAGTACCTACATTGATACGAGTTGTGGTGTTTTGAATCTTGTCTTTTCTGTTTCCAGCATGAAGTTTCTACTACTCATGATGTTTGCAGTCATAGGCTACGCAGCCGGCCAGAGTGAACAGTACACTGACAGATATGACTCCTTAAAGATAGACGAGGTGCTGGCCAACAAGAGGTTGACAATAGCATACATTAAATGCATGCTGGAGAAAGGAAAATGTACCGCCGAAGGCAGAGAACTCAAATGTAAGTAATGTATTGAAAATGTAACAGATTACTATCTGGTTCGCAATGATATAATAAAAATTTTACTGATTTCTACTGACTACATGTAAGTGATATAAAGAAAACTTTTATTAACGTTATAGTAGCCAAAACAATAGTTCCTATAATCTTTTACTGTTTATCTTATATAGCTTTATCGATTTGGGTGCGGTTTCAATAACATAGACAGTTTTTATTCATTTGCAATCATTATTCACCTTTAAAAAACTATACAAGAATTATCTATGTACTATTTAACCTATAAATCTTACGGCAAAGTAGTTGTATATATATTTAATGTTTATTATTTATTAATGTTATTTTATTCTATTTTGTTATCTCTAGTATATGTAATTGGTTTGTATTTATTAGTTGTAATTTTGTTTTAATTATTATCATTAATATTTTAAATAGTGCCCTCTCTCTCCCCCCCCCTTTTATATATATATTTTGGTGCCACTGAAAACCAGCTATCACCTAGGACATACATTAAAGCTGAGTGGAGCCATTTCAGTGCATTATCGGATGTAAAAAATGTTTATTTTATGTTTATTTTTTAATTATGGTAAATTAAGTTTAATTAAATGTACATTTTATTTGGTCTTTTTTTACGTTTGTTGTTTATATTGTATTTTTACATTGCACTGAATAAAATATTTTTCTTTCTTTCTTTCTTTTTAAAATATTTTTCTTACATACTCTTATTATTTTTTTATTGGGATTATTGTACACAGAATATGATGTTGACAATCCCATCATACCTACACTACATAACAAAAGTAAAAAAAAATTGAAAAACTTAAACATTTAAACACTTAAAAATTGACAAACTTACAGTTTTATTAAACTATATTTACATGAACAAACATTTATTACATGTCATTATTTATACAAGTGTATATATATACTATCAGGTGAGGTCAGATGCTTTGGTATATAAACATATATAAATACCACTTGACTGCATCGGACCTATACACATGTAAATATTAAAGGTATATTTCATGTATGTACGTTTATTGACAAAAATTGATAAATTGGCAAACGTAAAGGTAAACGACATTTAGGTGGAGGGACGACATATGTAGGGTTGCGGGTAATAACTTGAAAAGAGGGCTAAAGATTGTGCCCAGTGGCATACCTTGGGAGAGGCTTAAGTCCAACAGTGGACTGCAGTGGGCTGATGATGATGATGTATGTTGCTATTCTAATAATAAAATATTGATTACAGCTCACATCACGGAAGCGCTGAGGAATGGATGCATCAAATGTACTCCAAAGCAATTGTCTGGCGTCAGAAAGGTGATAAAACACCTTATCAACAAAGAAAATGCTTACTGGGTACAATTAGCAGATAAGTACGACCCAAAGAAAATCTACAGGCAGAAATATGAAGCGGAACTTAAATCTTTATAGAAATAAATAAGAAGTGAATACGTTTTCAAATGGCTAAACAAAATAAAAATGTTAACTAGGTATAATTATTTTAAATAAATTACTTATAACAATAATAATTGATAATGAATTTTATTTAATAAATAGCTGTACTAGCGAATTTGTGCGTATCGTATTTGAAAAATAATATAACATCTTTTTTATTTCTGAATAGAAACTTCAGATATTATGGGATGCCATTAAAATAATATTCAAATTTATTAACTTTTACAGGCAAATGAGCGTAGCCAAGGTAAGTCGCCAGTATATTGTATGGCTACCTAAAATAAGATGAATAAAAAAGTGAAATACATTTTTAATAATGACCCTCCTACCACGCTGCTGTCGTGCCGAGCTGAAATGTCAGCAAGCATTCGGATTTGCATAAATTTTACATAAAAATACATAATTATGCAACATTGTTTTTAATTTATAATCCTTTCTACCTAAATTGTGTGTACAATTTTACAATTCACTTCACTTTTGTCCCTCTTCAATTATATTTTTATAGTGAAAAAGAAAGAACATACTCTATGATCTTTCTTTTCTCATAAATGCCTTCTGCGTGCTTATGATAGCCTGCCAGCATCACATCTAATTAAAAATTACGAGTGGTGATTTAAATTTTTTTATCAAAGTACCTTATTATCTTGTAAATTTTGTAATAATTTTAACTATTAGGTATATTTTATAGTTGTCAATATTCTTTTTTATAACCAACTAGCAGTGCCCGCGATTTTATCCGCGTTAAATTTCAATATAAAATATAGCCTATGTGTTATTTTGATGCATAAGCTATATTACTGTAAAGTTTCATCAAAATCCCTTTAGTAGGTTTTGCGTGAAAGAGTAATAGACATTCGTACTTAGAAACTTTCGCGTTTATAATATTATTAAGATTTAAAATAAGAAAAGAATCCATATTCGATTATTATGTACGAGAATGTTTTTTCTGATAATCATTTGTAGTATTCAAACAGAATTTCAGCAACGTAAATTAATTTAACATCGAGTTCAGTTCAGGTTTTATGTAATCCGATTAGAAGAAATTATTTTAATTAATCTAGTACTTTAGTAAACTGTGCTCAAACTATTCCTCAAGATACAACTATTTGCTAGACGACTTGATGTTGTCACTGTTAACAATTATTTGTTCGTAAACTTCGTTGTAATTTGGAATCTAAATTGATTTATTAATTCAATTCCCAATTCTAATTTCCAATCCCGGCTTAATTTGTGAATCCAATTGATAATTTAATTATCAATTAAGATATTACAGTTTTGTTTATAGTCTGATATACATGAACTTTTAGCGACTATGTTGGAGCCGTTATTATTTATGTTCATTGTGTGTTAATTGTATTGTAGCAGCAGCAAGAAAGGAGGAGGTGAAATGATAAGTCCAGGTTGTGGCAATATACATATTTATAATAACGAAATATTTACAATTGGTATATATGCAAGAAGGCGATTTGGTATCGAATGACAGGCCTATTATTTTATTGTTCACTCGTAACTTGGCTACTGTGTTGAGCAATAATAATAAAGTCGAACTAGAAGCTATTTTATTAAAAAATCTAGTAAAAATAATTCGTCCTTAACCCATTTCTTTTTCCATTTGAGTTTTCGTTATTTTTCTTTTAATCAATACAGGAGTTTATTAAATAAAATGAAACGTACTGATTAACAATCGTATTCGTATTCGTAATCGTATTATCGATTAGTAATCGAGGTATTTTTATCTTCAGTCGTTGTTCTACGCAGATTGCCTTATATGGTATGTTTCAGTTGTAAGGTAAAAGCACAGATAACATAATATTACATAGTAAAAGATATGGTTGTGAAATTACAAGTCACGACGGCATTACACCTTAGAGCACACCGTTCATCTTTGTTAGTAGGCCTTGCCTAGGGGTATCGGGCGTCATATAATTACGTTATGCCAGCTTATTGTAATATGTACATAAAATAAAATAATGACGCAATATCCGTATCTCTTCACGCATAGGTAAGGGCCCCGAAATTACTTTAACGATAAGAAAAACACTGAGTTTGTCACATGAACTGTTTCAGTTGAGGACTGTCTTCTTAATTAAAACTATATAAAATTGGATGGTAGGGTTAAATATAATAACAATTCATGTACATGGGTAAAACAAACTTCACGGCCTCGGTGATTTAGTGGTTTAACACACCGCTTTACTTCCGATGGTCGCGGATTCGATTCCTCGCAAGGCACAGAATAGAATAGAACAGAATAGAATAGTGTAGAAGTAATAGAAGCAAGGCACAAATATAATAAATGTTTGTATTTGTATGAGTTATCTAGTACCCATAATACAAGTTTAGCTACCTTAACTTGGGTCTAGATTGCGCTTTGTGAATTGTCCTGACATTATTATTATTAAAACATGAACAAACAATTTTATGTCTTATGAGTACATATTTCGTTCATTTACATATACCTACATATACTTAACATTTTGAAATATATACTAGCAACGTAGGTATTAATTTCATATTTAGAATGGTTATAATTTAATTCGTCATTATTACATTATTCCTTACTAATATAATAAACGCGAAAGTTAGGGATAGATCTTTGTTACTCTTTCACATAAAAACTATTGAACGGATTTTGATGAAACTTTACAGTAATATAGCTTACATATCAGAATAACATATAGGCTATGACTTAAAAAGATATTATTTATTATAAAATGTATTATAAACTTCAAATAAATGTGATTCAGTCAAAGATAGGTCAGCTAGTTATAAATATTTAAAACATACCTACCTACATTATAAATATTTAAAACAAATATTGATATTAGACTGCAAAGTAGTGTTGCTATGATAATCATTTTTCATATACCAAGCAACGCCAATTTGCGAGTTAGAAAAATCGTTAAAATTTTTATTATAAACTTGAAAATCTAGAATCCAGATTGAATGGCCAGAATAAGTTTACTGTTACAAGGTCTTATCATGCCCTAGTTATTCATGTTGAACATACCAGACGCATTAGCTTCGCCTTTGTCAAACTAACTTTTAACTTATTTAATCAATTATGAAGTTTCCTTTAAGTTAGTTTGCCGCATGTTCCTTAAACCTTTTTTAATTAATGTTACATAGTTTTAGGACAGTGAAACAAAAATATAAACAAATATAATTATACTATATACATCTACCTACTAACATAATAAATACAAAAATTTATGCGTTTCGATGATTAAATATCCCTCCATCCCGATGGATATTTGTTACTTTTTCACGTAAAAACTACTGAACCGATTTAAATTAAATTTGGTATACAGATAGTCGAAGCCAAAATGATAAGATATTAGGTTTTTTGGTTTAGATTATAGAATATTTTTTGTTTGTTTGATAGTAACCATACTATATCACGCGTACGAAGTCGCGGGCGCAGCTAGTAGTTTATGAATTTTTGCTGTAATTCCAAGTACATACTTGTACATTCTAATGTTTATGCCTGACCTTCTCGGCCTTGTTTGAGGCTTTATTTTAGACTATTAAGTTTGCGTGTATAAAGTACTGTAAGATTGTAGTATCACGATAATGTAACATAAAAAATCCTTTTACTGGAAACTAAAAGTTATTAACTTAAGTAAATTAAAAAAACATAGTGCTAATACTTCGATTTTCCAACGGAGTTACTTTGATGGTCTTTTATCATACCTTTAAAGAATCATTTCGGACACGACCGTACATTGGACGGGTGCAATGTGACACGTCAGATTTTTTAGGTCGGATTTTACTAAAGGTAATGTATAATAGGCCCCCGGACCCTCTCGTCCCTCCTTCTCATTCTACCCATGATAGACAATTACGAATACGTGTATTCGTAATTGGTAGGTCTTAAAATAGGTTGTTATCTATTTTTTACCACTACTGGCTTATTTATTTTTATATGACTCCGAATTAAAAATACATTCACTTCTAAATTTTCACCCTTCTATCACTAACACCAATTTAAAATGGCAATATTCATTTATATGCCAAAACTACGTTTGCTGGGTAGCTACGTCAGCTAGTTATTCAGTCAGTCACTACATAGTTAAACCCATCAAAAACATAAATGTGAAATGATAGCCAAGTTCAATATTATGATATATACATTGGTTGTTGATATCAATGACAAAAGAAGTGAGATCTAAATGAGTTTGCCAAGTTCAATGGTCAGTCTTGAAATTTATTTATTAATAACAATGTAATTTTTTTTTTCTTATAACTTAGGGTAATATATTGTAGCCTAAGGTCTGACTGACCTTAGACTGAGAATATGGTGTGCGTAAGACAATAGTGTGAAAGAGCAGGATTCAGTGTATCAGTACTACGCTTGCGCTGTAGCGCAAGAGCGCAAGCGTTGTACAGTATCGATTACATATATCAATCGCACAATTGATTAGCGATAATTACATATTTTAGTCTTATTAGGTATACATTAACGTATGGTCGTGTGTTTGGTTTTTTTACTATTCTCGTGCTTCATTTCCAAACACGTGCGTTTGTTGTTAGTTGTGGTATATCATTCGCAGTTAACCCTAAATTGTGTTGTAATTTATAACAAATTTTCAATCATGACGTACTTTATTATTTTTATACTTATTTTTTCTACGACTACCCCTGCTCTGGCTGTGCAAAATAACGAATGGATAGTTAAAACCGAACAGGATTCATTCATAGGACATAAAGCTTCGGATGGTGATTATATATCTTTTTACGGGATAAGATATGGAAGAGACACTTCTGGCTATGATCGATTTATGGTACGTATTTAATTTTTTATTCATAAATTAAATAAATTTATTTTAGTCATGAACAAAATACCGCTAGTATGCGATAAGGATAATTAATTTTATTTTTAAATAATATCGAATTATACTGTAATTGTGATTATATTGACGTAATTACAGTGCTAATTTTTAAATAGTTTTTTTCCTTTATATTTTTATGGTACAGATAAAAACCAATATTTACAATTTAACATAATATCAGAAAACAAGTACCTACTTGTAAAAGTTAGGAACTTGAAACTTATTTTGTAGGCTGTTGGTTAAATATAAATAAAGAAATAGGCGTAAGGCGTTGCTCTTCCGGATGACTGACTTTATAATCTAGACACGCGGTAGCGTGTCAAGCCGAGTTTCAAGTAAACTGGCAAGCAGCACCGTGTGTATATTTACACGAACCATTTGGAGCCACTTTTGACCCCCACATAACTCTTTCACATAAACCTGTCAATTTTGGTTCATATATTGAGATATCTCGCAAGTATAATGATATCATTATACTTGCGAGATATCTCAATATATATTCCTATTAATATGTATTCCAAATTTCATAAATATATCTCAAACGGTTATTTAGATATTAATGCCTAAAAATCGTCATTTTTATCACTGATCAACTATAGATCAAAATTATAACCTACTTCCAGATGACCTAGGAAGTTCAAATTTGGCATGCAGATAGGTAATGAACTGAAACTGGTAAATTGTTATCATCCTTACTAATATTATAAATGCGAAAGTAACTCTGTCTGTCTGTCTGTCTGTCTGTCTCGCTTTCACGCCAAAACTACTGAACTGATTTAAATGAAATTTGGTACCCATATAGTCTAGACGCCGAGGAAGGACATAGGCTACTTTTTAATGCGAAAAAAGGGTTGTAAGGGGTTGAAAATGGTAATGCAAGGTTATCTTTATGCGGTTGAATACACACTTATTATAATAATGGCTTAACTAAAAAATTAGATATTTTGGAAAGTCTACTTTATAATTGTGTTATTAAGTCTATTTTCAAAAATTTTTAATTTCTGAATTACACCAGTATTGTACTAGATATGCGACTTATTAACGCTCATATGTCATAAATAAACATATATGTCATTTGTATAAGCAGCGCGCGCAACTGATTATTGTCAATCCGTTGTATCCTTATGAATTTAAATGAATAAACGTTTGCTCTGCAATTTTATTTTATAAATACATAAATATAATCCTGGTATAGCCTATAACTGATGACCCTGCTCTTGGACAAGAGCGTAAGAACATATTATTAATATTTTTGAAGAATAAAACAACATATAATATTAAAAATGTTGTCAATACATATGAACAACATTTCCTTGGAAGAAACAACATCTACCGTTCCATCCGAGCTATTCAGGTTCGGAATACGCGTTTCTCCATTCTGGCCAGTAGAGTCAGAGATATGGTTCGCGCAAGTAGAGGGATAGTTTGCAATTTAGAATATCACATCTATTATTTTGATTTAACAAAATTTTATTATGTTATTGGCCAACTGGACCACCAATTTTCAAAAGAATTTAAAAAAATGTTTAAACTGTTTATTAAATATAAATAAATATGACATTTAAATTTGTAAATATCATATTGTCACCATTCAAGGGGTAAAATAAAATAGCAGATAAAAGTTTTTATGGAAATTCGTCATATTTGAAGCTAGAACGATGAAGCTTTTTTCTTACGCTTTTTTGGGTCAGTTTATTTAATAAATACCTTACTAATATTATGAAAGTGAAAGTGACTCTGTCTGTCTGTCTTAAAAGCCAAAACTTCTGAACTGATTTAAATGAAATTTAAATTTAAAGTCTTGAGATAGGACATAGGTTACTTTTTAATGCTAAAAAGGGTTATAAGAGACTGAAAGAGGAATTTTTTAAAAGTTTAAGCTTCAATCTTATTTTTTTGCGTATTGATTAAATATAATTAACGAAAATGGGTTGTAAGGGTCAAAAGGGGAGTTAAAATGTTGTATGCATGTATTGTCATTTTTTAAAGCTAGAAACTTGAAACCCATTTTTTAGGCTGTTGAGAAAATATCAGTACCTACCGCCACAGGACTCAGCCATAAATGGTTACAGTATAGCGACATCTTATCATTGGTACATGATGACACTAATATAAGTAGCATTAAAAAAAACAAGAAAAAGGGTTATAAGGGGTTGAAAGGGGAGATGTAATGTATATATGGTATGTATGGAAGTATCTTTATTTTAAAGATAGTAGTTTGAAACTTAGTTTTTGGCTGTTGATTGAATTGTATGGAATTATGTATGGAAATTTCATTTTTGAAGCTAGAACGATGAAACTTTTTTATTGGGTTAGATTATTAATATATATTTTTTTTTATTTGCTCAAGGTCACTATTTTACGCGGACGAAGTCGCGGGTACAGCTAGTTTTACTATAATTTTTCACTTTAATTGATTTTATTTCAACTTATACTGGACGAAGACTAAAATTCTATGAAAACGTCGATAGCCACCAATTGACATTGATCCCTGGCAATATAGCTCATCTTATACTGGACGGAAAGTAATATTGTATGAAAACGTCGATCATTACCAATTTACATTGACCCCTTCACATCAGTGTCGATAACTAACAAACTTCAAATATCGCATTGAGCGGTGAACACTAGTTGCTAATTTAGATTCTGTCTAAAATATACTCGTACTTATAACTAGGAGTATAGTCGAATTTTGTATTTATTATGTTATTAACTGAGATTTGGTATTAATTATTGTTTCAATATTTAGCGCACATCGATAGTGTAAGATCATTATTTTTATAAATAATGATTAAATAATAGGCATTTCGGTATAGGGCGCCGCGGCGCCGTGTGGGAGCGGTGCGATAAAACGTTGACGAGAACCTGTCCGAGGGAATCGCAGCCGCCCTCATATGTCTCAATGTTTTGTTTCTCGATATCTAACCTATAAGGTTGCGATTTATGCTACGAAATTCATAGTTTTCTTAAATTATACTTATATATTTGTGGTTATATTATTATTACACTATTTTAGTAAATACGTATGGTATAGACCATAGTTTAAACCAAAAATTAATAACAATTTTAGTATAGTTATAAGTAGGAATGTATAGTTAACTCGAGAATGAGAACTCATTGGTAACAAATTGTTTTCTTGAGAATTCAATAGATAACAGTCAATTTGTTACATAATCGTCTTTACGAACGATAACGTGTCAATACCAAGTTTCAGATATTAAATAATGTATATGTTGAAAGAGAACAATTCCGTATTTGCTTAACATATGCTATTACTATCCACAAATCACAAGGCCTTAGTTTTGGCAGTCCTCTTCTCAACATAGCCTCCTCTATATTTAATAAAGGGCAGGTTTGCGTTGGACTCTCCAGAGTTAAAATCTTAGATGGAGTACGTCTTAACAATTTAGATCCAAGTCACGAGAGCTCTATTGTAGAGTACAACCATCTGTGGACGTTATACCGCCCCGATTTGCCCAAAAATTCCTGATACTGAATTGGCATTGCACTTGAACATTTAAAAGTTACAAGAAAATATAGAAAATAGCACAAAAATAGACAATTATACCCCGTAAATATACGAAAATACAGTAATTTATCAAAAATAATTTGGTATTAATTTAGTTATAAATAAGTACCTCGTATAATTTATGTACAAAAAGTAATGATATCCCATCAAAAACATAAATGTGAAATGATAGCCGAGTTTAATATTATGATATATGCCTTGATTGTTGACTTCTACGACAAAAGAGATGAGATCTAAATGGGTGCGTTCAATGGTCTGTCCTGAAATGTATTTATAATAATATAAAATATCATTTCTTCTTATAACTTAGGATAATATACTGTAGCCTAAGGTCTAACTTGGCTAGTTTCGCAAGTTCTAAACATGTTACTTGTCGGTTCCTATTTTAATATCAGTAGTAACTATCAATAGAAAGTAATAATTGGTATATGAGAACTGGCCAAGTTAGACCTTAGGCTACAGTATATTATCCTAAGTTATATGATGACACGCAAAATCGTGAAGCGTTCCACATTTTTGGTTCCACATCTTTGAGGTTTTTGGCGCAACTATTATAGTGTTTTTGTGTAATCTGTTTTTCTTTAGTGTTTTTCTTTTTTTTCTTTTCTTTTATTAATTAGTTAGTGTACCACTGGCGCGCGGAGCGACGTTCCATGGGGGAGGCACCCGCTGGTCACGAGATTGAAGCGCGGAGGTCCGACTCTCGGCGGATCCTCAGGATCGAATGGCGGGCTAGATTGATGAGCCCGTCGGCCGGCCTGAGGACCGTCGAGGCTGACGCCGACGACCGGCTGCCACGAGTGCGGAGGTGTTGAGGACACGGCGCAACACACGCTGGACGAATTTCCAGCGTTCGAGAGTGAGCGCCGTGTCCTCACACGAATAGTGGGGGACGATCTCTCGCTGCCGAATTTAGTTCGGAGGATGGTCAGTAGCGAGAGATCGTGGCTGGCGGTGAGCTCCTTCTGCGAGGAAGTTATCTCGCGGAAGGAGGCGGCGGAAAGGGAGCGGGAGTCAGCTCGTCCCGCGTCCCTCCGCCGCAGAAGAGCCAGGCCTAGAGGTGGGAGCGTATCCAACTCCGCCCCCCTCTATCCCCCACTGGGGCCGGGGTGACTGCCTTGAGGGAGGCAGTCCCCCCAATCCAAAGGCCCCGGAGGTGTGCGCGTGTACCCACACGCCTCCACAATGGAGTAGGGCGAAATAGGTCGCCCTAACCACAAAACGAGATGGGGCCTGCCCTACAACATCTACAGGGCGGGCCGTCGCCGTCGGAGCTGGGGTAGAATGCACCTGCGAATCCCCTGGCTCCGGCATAGGCGCTCGTAGGTACACCGTGTGGTTTTTTAGTGGGTACAAGTCCCACACACCACCTCGCCATCCCTCCGGCGAGGTGACGGTCTTTGAAGATTTTTCCACACGTTAAAAAAAAAAAAAAAATATATAGTTAGGTTCTGGTCGTCATTGGCCAGAGGGTGGGGGTCAAGCCCTGTATTAGGTATTTGGGGCTTGACCTGGACAGTCGTTGGAGCTTCCGCGCTCACTTTCGGAACCTGGTCCCTCGCCTTATGGCAGCCGCCGGCGCTCTTAGCTGGCTGCTGCCAAACGTGAGGGGCCCGGGAGAAGGTTCCCGCCGCCTATACCTCGGCGTGGTGCGGTCCATGGCCCTGTACGGGGCCCCCATCTGGGTGGGGGCCCTAGGGAGGAAAATGTGGCCTGCCTCAACAGGCCACACAGGGTCATGGCCATACGGGCCATAAGAGGCTACCGCACCATATCCGGGGAAGCGGCGGGTCTGCTGGCGGGGTCTCCTCCGTGGGACTTGGTAGCGGAGCTCCACGCGTCAGTGTATCACTGGCGCGCGGAGCGACGTTCCATGGGGGAGGCACCCGCTGGCCATGAGATTGGAGCGCGGAGGTCCGACTTTCGGCGGATCCTCAGGATCAGGTGGAGAGAAAGGCTGGCCAGTCCATCGGCCGGCCTGAGGACCGTCGAGGCTGTCCGTCCCACCCTCAAAAGGTGGATGAATAGGAGATGGCCACTGACGTACCGCATGACACAGATACTGTCCGGGCACGGCTGCTTTGGGCGGTATCTGTGTCATGTGGCGAGGAAGGAGCCGACGACCGGCTGCCACGAATGCGGAGGTGTAGAGGACACGGCGCAACACACGCTGGAAATATGTCCAGCGTTTGAGAGTGAGCGCCGTGTCCTCACACGAATAGTGGGGGACGATCTCTCGCTGCCGAATTTAGTTCGGAGGATGGTCAGTAGCGAGAGATCGTGGCTGGCGGTGAGCTCCTTCTGCGAGGAAGTTATCTCGCGGAAGGAGGCGGCGGAAAGGGAGCGGGAGTCAGATCGTCCCGCTTCCCTCCGCCGCAGAAGAGCCAGGCCTAGAGGTGGGAGCGTATCCAACTCCGCCCCCCTCTATCCCCCACTGGGGCCGGGGTGACTGCCTTGAGGGAGGCAGTCCCCCAATCCAAAGGCCCCGGAGGTGTGCGCGTGTACCCACACGCCTCCACAATGGAGTAGGGCGAAATAGGTCGCCCTAACCACAAAACGAGATGGGGCCTGCCCTACAACATCTACAGGGCGGGCCGTCGCCGTCGGAGCTGGGGTAGAATGCACCTGCGAATCCCCTGGCTCCGGCATAGGCGCTCGTAGGTACACCGTGTGGTTTTTAGTGAGTCAAGTCTCACACACCACCTCGCCATCCCTCCGGCGAGGTGACGGTCTTTTGAAGATTTTCCACACGTTAAAAAAAAAAAAAAAATATATAGTTAGGTTGAAGATTTCTTAAGGGTCGGCAACGCGCATGTGATACCCCTGGTTGTTTTAGGTGTCAATAGGCTGTTCTTGGAGGATTTTGATTTTTTGGCACATTTTTGTTGTTTTGTTTGTTTGTTTTTCCTTGTTTGTTTGTTTTTAATGGTATTTGTATATATAGTTAGGTTAGGTTCTGTACATAGTTAGGTTAAGTTAGGTTAAGTTTGATTCTTGTTTTTCCTTTTTCTTTTTGTTTATTGTGCTGAGGTGGTGGTGTGGTGTTCACCGGGAGTGGCTGCGCTGAGCAGGGGCTAATTCTGCCTAGTGCGCCCGCTCCGGGGGAAACCCTGGAGCAATTAGTGGAGGCGCTAGCCTCGCCATCCCTCCGGCGGGGTGACGGTCTTTTGAAGATTTTTCCACACGTTAAAAAAAAAAAAAAAAAAAAGGGAACCCGCAGAGATGGGGCCCGCAACTAGGTGGCCCACCGCCGTCGGAGTTGCGGTCGACTATAATCTGATCCCGCGACTCCGGCACATGGCGTTGGATGAGGGACATCTTGGAGTTTTTAGTGAGTAGGAGTCTCACAGTACCCGCGGCCGGCAGGTCTCCATGACGGATTTTCTCCAAGTGAAAAAAAAAAATTATATAGGGTATATATAGGGTATTTGTCATCAATCGTTTTCTCATTAACCTTTCTAAAGTCAACGACAAGACGCTACTTACTTTCCCTGATGCATCCGCCTTTTTGGGTACTATCCAAATCGGTGAACACCATGCAGAGTCAGACGGTCTTATCATATTTTGTTCAAGCATCTTATGAATCTGGTCTGTAACCTCTTGTCGATGAACATAATTATGGATATCTATAACTTTTTGTGTGTACTGGAACTTCATCTGTAGTTTTTATCTTATGTTTGATCTTGTTGGTGAATGTAAGTGGTTCGCCCTCAAGATAAAACACATCAGCATAGTTTGCACATAATTGTTGTAAATTAATTCTTTCTTCCTCATTTAAGTGATCTGTACGGAGACGAGATAATACATCTTTAGCACGATCAGATAAAGTTTCAGTATTTTCACATTCATGGTTAAATATTTCAGCTTTAATTGGTCGATCCATTGAAAAGACAATATCATTACGCGTAATGTTACTTAACTCGACCCAAGCTCTATTATTAACTACTTTTGTTACGCAATCGGAAATTAAACAGTTACAAATAATTTGATTTTCCATTAGTACATCGCCATCCTTGGTATTTACTGGTAATCTAACTAATTTTGAAGAGTTTGCTGGTATAATCTCTTCATAGAGATTTACGTTACGTGAATCATACATCTGTATAGGTATCTGCCTATTACGAGTGACTAGTAATTTATTTTTTAAATCAATATTTGAATCCCATATGTCAAGCAAATCAAAGCCTAATAATCCATCGAAATAATGGTGAAATTTATATATGAAAAATTTTATATTATCATTTTCGTTAAATTCTGGGAAACAAGGCAAGTTAATAGAGTAATCATTTTTACTGGTAGCATGTACATTTGTTACTTCAAATGGTTCGTAATGAAGAGGAATATGACTGAAATATTTTTGTACAGCTTCTGGGCTGATGAAAGACTGATTTGCTCCCGTATCAATTAAAAATTTAAGAGGTGGATTACTAATCTGAATATACCCTAATTGTCGTTGTATATGGAAATTTAACTCTATTTTGGTTTTTCTGATGTTATAGCTTCCTGAAAATTTGAATTGTCCTGCACATTTGATGATTGTTTAACCTCTTCCACTACCAGCATATCGGGATTGAAATCTTGTTCGGTGTTAAAGTAATAATCATTATATTGGTCGTAATTATAACAGTTTTTTAGGAAGTCGGAAGACGTTACTTTGAGGGTTATAGTTTGGTGGGGGTGCGCGCATAATTTGTTGAGTACGAGTGGGACCTCGTGGCGGTAATCCGTGTGGTGGTACATTATGTTTCCACCCTTGGTTTGCTTGCGGTTGAGCTGTAGATTGCCGTGTATTAAAACCCTGTTGTCTAGACGGTCCAGGCATATTGAAAGTAATGGATTTCGGTATAAAGTTATTTAGTGGTAAGTTATGCGAATTATGAGCTTGTTGCCAATCCTTTTTATGTACGGTATTTTCATTATGTAAATTTCTATGTTGGTCTAAAATATTAATTCTACTATTACTTGACTTACTCCTACTACCTATCCTAATAATCCGTGATTCTCTAGGATGAAATATCTTGGATACTTAAAATTACACACATAAAATAATATTAAAATATATTAAAGTATGGGAAGTAAGGACTGAGAAACATTCTAAGTACTTACTGCATATTACTTGAACGTAGAGCAGGTACAGGCGGATCTTGATACACTTTCGAATTTTTGAATAACTCCACTGTAGAAATCCCGTAGAATTCGAATACTCAAATATATATATATTTTTGAGTATCCTAACGACTGCGCCAATTATGGATTTTACAGCCGGAGGTTGTAAAAAAAACCAACCTTTTCTTAACTTAAATTTATTAATATAAAATAATAATTACAATGCTTATAGTTCGATGTTAGAACAGAATATGATTGATTTATATAATTCTATAAAAATGAAATGTAACTATAGGCATGACGCGACATGGCGTGATGCTCATTGCTGAGCAAGCATTTGGTGCCGCGTGCACTGTTTATTGGGGACAGTGTGAATGCAGCAGTCCTTCTATACTAGTATTGCGGAACATGCGTAACAATTAACCAAACATTTATTATTATTATTATTAGTATGGTTACGTGAGAATTGTCTTGATTTATGGTACTTTGTACAATTTATTTTTAAAAGAAATGTTCGAGCGCTATCGAAGATGAGCTATTGACAGCCGCTAGGCCGGGACACCTTTCACTTTGCCTTGCGCCTACGACGTCACCGCACGCGTACCTTATTAATTAGCTAATGTTCCTTGTAATATTATAACTCCTCGTATTAAATATAATAACCTACAGTCCACTACTTATTTTATTTACGAGTTATCAACAAACTGGTCCATCAGACTGGCCTTAAGTAACCCGCAAGATTATACCAATACCATTGGAATTTCGTTGGAGTTTGAACTTGGGCATTGCAATAAGTGCTACGAGAATACGACGTGTCATCGCTTCTACGGCGCATCGAAGTCGCATTATATAAGGAGAAGAATATATAATAATTATTCCCGAGGCCTTCAAACGACAGTGGTGTAGAAATTCAAGACAACATTACAAATTGATGCATCCTGCCTTCACTTCGAGAAACTTCTATACATATACTGAGGACAATTCTTGTGGATAAGGACAACATCTAGTGAGTCTGTTCCAATTATTTCCTTTCTATATAATCTCCGCATACTTTCGTGCAATTAGTGCTTATTTTTCAATTATTCTTTTTTTTTCCTTCTTTCACTACTTCAAAATAAGTCAATAGTCGCCAATACCTATATACATATTTAATATATCTAATATTTAAACGCATCTTGCTTACTTTTATATTATACATATTCGATTGTATTAAGCGTGCGTTTAGATAATATCTCGCATCAATATTCGTAGGTACATTTGGCTAACGATTGCATTATTGCACCGCTTGGACTTTGCACTACGCTGCAGCTGACCGTAACTTCACTCGCGGTCAAGGTCGTGCTTATCTATTCAATAGAAATTATTTCTTTTGCTCGTGTTACTACGCAGTTATTATAATTGAATAGCATCTTTACATATTTTATATACATAAATAACTTTTCTTTTTCATTTCTATATTTATTTTTCGATATTAATTTATAATCTTTTCGTTATATTAAGTTAAAACTTATTTAGCAATGGCAAATAACGAAGATTTATTATGTAGAAAACGCAGTGCTATGAAAGCTAAATTAACTAATTTTAGTAATTTTATTACTGTACTTCTCAGCTGTGAATCTATTTCGGACCTCCAACGCATTGAGTTGGAAGGCCGTCTAAGTAAATTCGATGCATTGTTTGGTGAATTCGATGAATTACAGTTGGAGATCGAAGTACTTGCGGATAACCCAGAGGGAGCGTATGCAGAGCGAACCAAGTTCGAGGAACGGTATCACTCATTGGCTGCGCAGGCGCGTTTACTACTTGGCACTGGCAATGCTGCCTGCGCCGGTGGTGACGGCGGGTCTGTAGCGGGCTCCTCGAATAAAAACACAGGTCAATCGTTCCAAAATGGCTTTATACGCATGCCGACCATCAATTTACCTCATTATGACGGTAGTTATAATTACTGGCTAGAGTATAGAGAGACATAGTTATCGCTTATCCATAATAGTAGCGCGATAGATGACATTAGTAAATTCCACTACCTTCGTGCGTCATTAAAAGGAAGCGCAAAAGAAATAATTAAGAATATTGATTTCAAAGGAGACAATTATCAAATGGCGTGGAGTTTACTATGTGATCGGTATGATAACAGTAGACTTTTAGTGCATAACCACGTGCAGGCACTGTTCAATGTTGATAAGCTGCCAAAAGAATCACATTTGTCGTTACGTTCACTCATAGATAGCATTAATAAAAATATTAGAGCGTTAAAAACATTGAACGAGCCCACGGATTCTTGGGATACGCTTATAGTGTATATGATGTCATGCAAATTAGATCCCATCACTAGTAGGAACTGGGAGGAGTATCGCAATACATTGGATACTGCACCCACTTTATCACAATTTTGTAAATTCATTAGCAACAAAGCAGATTTATTAGAAACATTAGAAAACAATAATCAAAATCATAAAATAATACATAAATTAGATAATAAACAAAAAAGCTTCATAGTTGCCACTAATAATTATAACAATCATAACAATAATCATAACTCAAACCAAATTTCTTACAATAAAACCCCATTAAAATGCCCCCTTTGTTTTAAACACCATCTATTATATACATGTGAATCTTTCAGAAATCTATCTATAGAATCACGAGTTTGTAAAGCAAAGGAACTCAATGTGTGTATGAATTGTTTACGCACAGGTCATATCACATCAAGATGTAGATTATCACGCTGCAAATATTGCAAAGGAAAGCATAATACTCTCTTGCATGTAGATGACCAGACCATGTCTACGTCTATTAATAATTCTATGCCTAGTAGTAGTAGTAGTGTCGCCCTTCCTATTGACATTGCCGGTATTTCTTCTACTAATTGTCCAACAGGCAATGTCGCTTTATCTTGTGACACTATCATACAGAATACTACTTCTTCTATTTTACTGTCCACAGCTATGGTGAAGGTTGTGAGCGATGACGGTGAGAAGTTCGACGCCAGGATCCTACTCGATAATGGTAGCACAGCCAATTTTATTACGCAGACGCTTAGTAACAAGCTGAGATTGCCTCGGCGGAACATTGACTCCACAATAACAGGTATAAATAGCCAAACATCAAATAGTACACAATCTTGTAATCTTACTATTACATCACGAGATGACAATTTTAAAATTAATATTGACTGCTATATTCTGCCTGAAATTACAAAACTGTTACCTCCAACTTCAATTGACATTCGCAACATTCCTATACCTTCAAATTTACAGTTAGCCGACCCTTCTTTCTATTGTCCGTCACCTATTGACATATTAGTTGGTGCTGAAGTATTTTGGGCGGTTCTCGGTAGTGCATCTATTAAACTCGGTAAAAACCAACCTACATTATATGCATCTAAATTCGGTTGGATAGTTACCGGTCCTGTGATTGTTTCATCAAAGTCTTTCTCAACAAAACAATCGCATTATTGTAATCTACAAACTAATGAATTAAACTTAAATTTAAATAAATTCTGGGAGTTGGATTCGGTTCCTTTAAAATATAGTTTATCTCCAGAAGAACGAGCCTGTGAGGAAAGCTTTCGTACTAATACCACTCGAAACAAAGACGGTCGTTTTATGGTTACTTATCCATTGAAAGACAACTGTAACACGTTAGGTAATTCTTATGAAATGGCTAAACGTCGATTTCTTTCCTTAGAACGTCGTTTTCAACGTGATCCTAACTATAAAGAGAAATACGTTCAGTTTATGGCAGAGTACGAGCGCCTGGGACATATGACTGAGATTACTTCACCATTGAAACCGCATTCTAGTAGCGAGATTGAGTATTTTTTGCCGCATCACGGTGTGGTTAGGGAATCCAGTACTACAACTAAGCTCCGGGTAGTCTTCGATGCCTCTGCTCCTTCCACATCTGGAATATCATTCAATGATATTCAGATGGTAGGGCCTACTGTCCAGAATAATCTGTTCTCCATTTTACTACGTTTCCGTCAACACAAATATGTAATATCTGGCGACGTAGAAAAAATGTATAGAGCAATTGACATCACTCCCTCCCACCGTTCTTTACAACAGATAATTTTTAGATCGAATCCCAATGAACCCTTAAAAACATACAGACTTAATACCCTAACTTATGGCACAGCTTCTGCCCCTTACTTAGCCACGAAATGTCTGGTTAGTTTATCGCCAGAATCAAGCAATGAAACCGTAAAGACTTCTATTGAACGTGACTTCTATGTCGACGATTATCTAAGCGGTGGTAATTCAATTTCTGAGGTGGTCAAAATGAGTAAGGAAGTAATTTCTATTTTATCTTCTGCAAATTTTCATCTACGGAAATGGCAGTCTAATTCATTACAAATCTTAACTGAAATTTCAGGTATTACAGAGGCTTCAAACAGTCTAGATTTTTTTGAAAAGAGTACTATTTCATGTAAAACGCTAGGTTTGCGTTGGTTATGCGATTCAGATACGTTAGTACTTTCTATCTATATAGATACAAACAAACAAATTACAAAACGCAATATCTTGTCAATTATTAGTCAGATTTTTGATCCGTTAGGTCTAGTCAGTCCGTGTATAGTAGAAGCCAAAATAATTATGCAAAAGCTATGGCTTAGTAAATATGATTGGGATGACATTATATCTGACGAGTTAAAAGATCTCTGGCTTTCTTTAATAACTACCCTTCCCTGTCTAAATAACTTAAAAATACCTAGATGGGTATTATGTGACAATTGTGTATGTAACGAAATACATGTTTTTACAGACGCGTCTGAGGCGGCATATGGTGCATGCATTTATATTCGTTCTACAGATAATAAAGGATTAGTTAAAGTCCAACTTCTAGTGTCAAAAAGTCGAGTGGCACCGGTTAAGCCCACTACAATACCACGTCTTGAGCTCTGTGGCGCCCTCTTAGGAACAAGATTGTGTACTAAAGTGATGAGTTCTCTTACTTTACCTATTAGTCATTGTCGGTTCTGGTGCGATTCGACAATAGTGTTGAGTTGGTTATCTATGGCAGCTAATACATTAAAACCCTTTGTACGCAATCGTGTACATGAAATACAGGAAAGTACAGCAGGGCATACGTGGAGTTATGTTCCGTCCACGGATAATCCGGCGGATTTTGTTTCTCGCGGGCTGAAGGCTGACCTAATCAGCAACTGTTCTTTATGGTGGTCAGGGCCAGAGTTTTTATTGTTAAATAAAAATGATTGGCCAAAAATGCCCAATCAAACTGTGAAACAAGATCCACCTGATGTAGTGTCATCGCATCGCTTTACATCACTCGACCTTACATCAAATCCTCATTCACATGTATTAATAAAATCACAATATAATAATAACTTACTGATTCATTACAGCTTATTACAATCCATGCCCAAAAGGATATGTTTCCAATAGAACTTAGTTTACTTTCATCAAAAAAATTATTACCATGTAAAAATAGACTTGCATCTCTAAGTCTATTCGTAGATAGTAATGGTATTATTCGCGTAGGCGGCAGACTAGACAATTCTCCCTACGACTATAATATAAAACATCCCATATTATTGTGTGCAAAACATCATTTCACTAAATTAATATTTATTAAATACCATAAAGAATTGTTACATGCTGGTCCCCAGCTTCTTTTAGCTAATATTCGACATACATATTGGCCTCTAGGAGGCAGAAATCTTTCTAAATTAGTAGTCAGGAATTGCATAAAATGCTTCAAAAATAAATGTTTAACAATACAACCTATTATGGGACAGTTACCGATATCAAGAACAAAATTAGAGTTTCCATTTTTACATTGCAGTGTCGACTATGCTGGGCCAGTGTTTATAGCTGACCGGAAAGGGCGAGGTTGCAAGCTTATAAAGTCATACCTGTGTATTTTTGTGTGTCTTGCAGTCAAAGCCGTGCACATCGAGCTCGTTACAGACCTATCTAAAGAAGGGTATATGTCTGCTTTAAACCGTTTTGTGGCTCGTCGAGGTAAACCTCAAAGTATCTTGTCTGACAACGGTACTAACTTTGTCGGCGCCTGCAACGAACTACAAACGTTTTTACAGAAATCTGATATTTCATACGAGGTCACCCAACAAGGTATTGAGTTTGCATTCGCTCCTCCCTATTCACCACACTTCAATGGTATCGCTGAGGCAGCAGTCCGTTCCACCAAACATCATTTAAGGCGATTACTGCAAGTAGCTCATTTTACGTATGAGGAGATGGCAACATGTTTGACTCAAATTGAGGCAGTTTTAAACTCACGTCCATTAACCCCTATTTCCTCTGATCCTTTAGATTTAACAGCCCTAACTCCTTCACATTTTTTAATTGGACGACCACTAATGTCGGTTCCACATCCACAAGTAATTGACATCAAAATTGAGCGTCTGGAACGCTATCACAGGGTGCAGCACATCAAACAACATTTCTGGCAAAGATTTCACCTCGAGTATATTTCTCTACTCCAACAGAAAACCAAGTGGACGTCTTCAACTGGCCAGCTGTCTGCTGGAACACTCGTCCTAGTAAAGGATAGAGGACAACCGCCGCTACTATGGCTCCTGGGGCGCATCACTAAAGTTTTCCCTGGCATCGACGGGGCCGCACGCGTGGCCGAACTGAAGACCAAGAAGGGAACAATTTTGAGGGCTTTCAACAACCTCCGCCCTCTTCCTGTTTCTTGAATACTTCAACCCGAGGAGGATGTTCGAGCGCTATCGAAGATGAGCTATTGACAGCCGCTAGGCCGGGACACCTTTCACTTTGCCTTGCGCCTACGACGTCACCGCACGCGTACCTTATTAATTAGCTAATGTTCCTTGTAATATTATAACTCCTCGTATTAAATATAATAAATTACAGTCCACTTCTTATTTTATTTACGAGTTATCAACAGAAATATAACTAATAACGTAACAAGGGCTATTGTAAGTCGTAACACAATAAATAAATACTGTAATATAGAAATATTTTCAATGGTAGATGCCGACGAATATCCATTCGGAATTTTATGGAAATTGTCGTATAGATTATTCCAGAATGTCACGGTTTCTGCGCGGGGATCCAGTTGTAGTACTTCTGTGTGCGGATTACCATGTACGCCACCAAACAACAAATAGTTGAAACTCTGGGTTTGAACTGGTAACCATATTTGCTCAGATACAGCGTTGGAACTGGGTATCCTGAAAATATATATTTTTTCCTTTATCATTATTTATATACATATATATTGTTAGCTGTAACTTCCACTTGAGGCGCCATTGTCGTGCAACGCGGCTATATAAGACTGCGAAACCTATTCCTATATATATATATATATATAGGAATAGGTAATATATATATATATATATATGCGTTTATTATGAATATTTCTGTATACTCGCAGTTACAAAAAACATTGTCAAGACAAGTAGCAGACGTGGCAGTTACACGAGTGGGTTCATGAAAGACATGACTTAAATCAAATGACTGAAATAAAGTAATAATTTTTGTACATGTGGGTGTGTTACAAAGAATATCAACTGTTATCATATGTTAAAATCTCCACATACAATATTTTTTTTTATACTATTAAATACTTTTTTTAATATATCCTCCATCACCCCTTCTAAATCTATGTAATCACTATTAGGATGCCTGTACACACATATAAGGATATAATTTTCTAGTTCTATACAAGATAATTCTATACAACACTCAATAGAAAGTCTAACAATGTCAGCATGTTCCTTTACTTTAATATTATTTCTTGTATATATATTATCCCATCAAAAACATAAATGTGAAATGATAGCCGAGTTTAATATTATGATATATACCTTGATTGTTGACTTCTACGACAAAAGAGATGAGATCTAAATGGGTGCCAAGTTCAATGGTCTGTCCTGAAATGTATTTATAACAATATAAAATATCATTTCTTCTTATAACTTAGGATAATATACTGTAGACTAAGGTCTAACTTGGCCAGTTCTCATATACCAATTATTACTTTCGATTGCTAGTTACTATTAATATTAAAATAGGAACCGACAAGTAACATGTTTAGAACTTGCGAAGGCTACAGTATATTTCGTATATGAAAACTAGCCAAGTTAGACCTTAGGCTACAGTATATTATCCTAAATTATAAGAAGAAATGATATTTTATATTGTTATAAATACATTTCAGGACAGACCCTTGAACTTGGCACCCATTTAGATTTCATCTCTTTTGTCGTACAAGTCAACAATAAGGCATATATCATAATATTAAACTCGGCTATCATTTCACATTTATGTTTTTGATGGGATATCATTACTTTTTGTACATAAATTATACGAGGTACTTATTTATAACTAAATTAATACCAAATTATTTTTGATAAATTACTGTATTTTCGTATATTTACGGGGTATAATTGTCTTTTTTTTGTGTTATTTTCTATATTTTCTTGTAACTTTTAAATGTTCGAGTGCCAAAGCCAAGTCAGTATCAGGAATTTTTGGGCAAATCGGGGCGGTATAACATCCACAGATGGTTGTACTCTACAATAGAGCTCTCGTGACTTGGATCTAAATTGTTAAGACGTACTCCATCTAAGGTTTTAACTCTGGAGAGTCCAACGTAAACCTGCCCTTTATTAAATATAGAGGAGGCTATGTTGAGAAGAGGACTGCCAAAACTAAGGCCTTGTGATTTGTGGATAGTAATAGCATATGTTAAGCAAATACGGAATTGTTCTCTATCAACATATACATTATTTAATATCTGAAACTTCGTATTGACACGTTATAGTTCGTAAAGACGATTATGTAACAAATTGACTGTTATCTATTGAATTCTCAAGAAAACAATTTGTTACCAATAAGTTCTCATTCTCGAGTTAACTGTACATTCCTACTTATAACTATACTAAAATTGTTATTAATTTTTGGTTTAAACTATTGTCTATACCATACGTATTTACTAAAATAATGTAATAATAATATAATCACAAATATATAAGTATAATTTAAGAAAGCTATAAATTTCGTAGCATAAATCGCAACCTTATAGGTTAGATATCCAGAAACAAAACATTGAGTTTTATCGCACCGCTCCCACACGGCGCCCCCGCGGCGCCCTATACCGAAATGCCTATTATTTAATAATTATTTATAAAAATAATGATTTTACACTATCGATGTGCGCTAAATATTGAAACAATAATTAATACCAAATCTCAGTTAATAACATAATAAATACGAAATTCGACTATACTCCTAGTTATAAGTACGAGTATATTTTAGACAGAATCTAAATTATAGCAACTAGTGTTTACCGCTCAATGCAATATTTGAAGTTTGCTAGTTATCGACACTGATGTGAAGGGGTCAACGTAAATTGGTAATGATCGACGTTTTCATACAATATTACTTTCCGTCCAGTACAAGATGAGATTTTTCGCCAGGGATCAATGTCAATTGGTGGCTATCGACGTTTTCATAGAATTTTAGTATTCGTCCAGTATAAGTTGAAATAGAATCAATTAAAGTGAAAAATTGTAGTAAAATGATAACAATTTACCAGTTTCAGATTTTTTCCTTTATATTCACCTAATTACCTATCTGCATACCAAATTTGAACTTCCTAGGTCATCTGGAAGTGGGTTATAATTTTGATCTATAGTTGATCAGTGATAAAAATGACGATTTTTGGACATTAATATCTAAATAACCGTTTGAGATATCTTTATGAAATTTGGAACACATATTTATCTCGCAAGTCTCAATATATAAACCAAATTTGACAGGTTTGTGTGAAAGAGTTTTTGAGTTATGAGGGGGTCAAAAGTGGCTCCAAATGGTTCGTGTAAATATACACACGGTGCTGCTCGCCAGTTTACTTGAAACTCGGCTTGACACGCTGCCGCGTGTCTAGATCATAGAGCCACCTCTGTTAACTGATATTTCTATTGAAGCAGCTGACAACGTTATAATTATTTAAATTGAACATCATATTGCTCTCTTTACACCAATATTCTGTGAAACAGACAATATCAATATTATACTTTTTTAAAAATAATTGTATAATTAACTCGCTGAAAACTTTGTATGTTCTGATGAACAATTATTAATTCTGATTGCTTTCCCTTTGTCTTTGTGAGCAGTTTAAATCTGCAGTCATAGTACTTATGTCACAAATATTAATAGAATTTTACCATGTAAACTGTTCATGTCGTCAATATTATAAGCCACTAAAGTGGCTATTTTATTTTAGATGATTTATGCATTGATTTTTATTTGACAAAAGATACATTGTATCTTTTGTCAAATAAAAATCACTAATAAAACTATTAGTATCAAAAAATAAGTAAAAATGTCACTATGACGACATGTCAATGTATGTAATAAGTTATTCAGGTAATGTACCTTACTGTTCATTTTTCTATGAAGATGTCTATTTGTGTAATCCTTTGATTACATCCTGCCTATTTAATTGAATACTGTTACTGAAGAATAACATGACTGTGGTCACATTGTTCATTTTAGTAGACTTAATTTTATTTATTATTTGTGCAAATGATGCTTCTGGCATACAGTGGTTTAATAAATCACCTCTAAGATGATACTTCAAAATAGACCCAAAGTTACAGCCTATTCTGTCAGAGAACACCATTGTGCTACTCTTAGGATTACAGTCACTGGCACAAACACCCTGAACTTCATTTTCCAGCACAACTGAATTATTATTTGGCAAAGCTGTATGATTACATGTACAATGTTTAGTTAACGACTCAAAACGGTCAGCATTGTATTTACTGACATCAATCAACTGTACTATAATATTTAATTTTAATTTTGATACAAATTGTTATTTTATATTTCACTTTAAATAAATAATTTACCTCTTATTTCGTGCTTATCCCATGTTTTGTCTCTTTACGCTATTTAAAGTTAAACATATAAAGAGAAATCACTATGAATTATATATTTTTTGAATCAACATATATTACTGCATTACCATTACCAAATTTCATAACGATATGATAAAAATTCACGAAGTTAGAGATTTTTGATCCGAAACTGACCTATATTTTCCATAGTGCGGCCCGGCGCTAAACAAAACATGTTTATACTGTCTAATTACAAAAAAGCTGTAAACGTTGTTTATAAGAACAATCTGTAGTAGGTATATTTAGTATCAGCATTGCATCAGTGCGAAGCAAGGGCGGGTCACTAGTCATAAATAAATGGTGAAAAGTTTACAAGTGTTTACACAAAATTCAAACTCACCCGGTTCTCGCAAATGATGAAATATAATTTATAAGCGATGTCTTTGCATTTTCCCCGTGCTTGGTCATATTTTTATCAAATAAATATTCTAGGATTCCCCCGTGCTTAACACCATTCAATGCTATATCGGGATACGGCCAGTCATCCTTTGTTGAACCACGGTACGCGAACTCAAGTAAATAAACGTTAGCTCTCGACGTCTTTGCTCTGGCTTTTACACCTCTTATTAATGGCACAATTATTGAGGTATCTCCATGATAGTCCAGGTATTCTTTTATATTAATACTAGCATTGTTGTTGAAATAGAATTCGCGTATGGAATTCCCTGCAATACTCTTCTCCATTTCAGAACCAAATTCTAAATCCCCTGGAATAAAGTGATTGAAATTTGATTCCATTTTGGTTAGCCAATCACTATATTCGCTAGCTCTCAACGTCCCTTCTTTATCAGAGAAAGCTAACCACATAAGGGATATAATTAAAATTACCATTCTTCAATATATTTATTGGAGTGTCATAAAGAAAGGGATCCTGAAGTTTAACGTTCTCTACACAAGGAGCAAATAATACAGTATTATTGGCAAATTCAATATTTAGAGCATATAATAATACGTCAATATCAATATATTTTAGTTCTTCTGCTAATTTTCTCGGAGTCTTTCCAGAATAAGCTAGTTTTTCTCCTATAATATTAGCATAACCGATAGGGTCATAGGATATAGCCCAAGGTGCTAAAGCTGATCCACTAATAACGAATGCTTTATGTACCAAATCTTTTGAGAGTGGTGACATAGTGATCAGGTCAACCATTGCAGCTCCATATCCGTGTCCAAGAAGCATAACATTGTATGGATCATAAATTGAATTATATTTTTCTTAATCCATTGTAACCCCAATATAACGTCTTTAAGACCAGCATTACCAGGAGCCTCCGGAACACCCAGACAGAGAAATCCAAAGATGGATACACGATAATTTAATGATACCACAACTGTATTCTTCTGAACGAGTCTTCTGAATGTTGTCTTCATTTTAGTGGACAAATATTCTTCTCCTTCTAGCCAGACTATGACAGGTTGAGAAGCAATATTATTTTTTGCAAAAATATTCAATTCTAAACAGTCTTCGATACCAGCATTTGGTCCTTGTGAAGATGGTTGTAAACAATGCTTCGTATAATCTGCTAAGTATAAACCATCACTCAATTCGTCCGCCGGTTGAGGTGCCTGTAATGTAAATATTTGATAAGAATCTGCATTATATTCGGAAATTGTCTATTTTTCGTTAAGTAAGACTAGATAAATCTGAATACCATAAGATTCTGTTTCGATACACAATGTGAGTGTGAAATACTCAAAATGAGTGTAAATATACAATTCCTAAATAGATAAGGTTAAAATGTTGTTTAAATACAATGTGATATATGTCAATAATACGTAAATTAGGTGTATTTTTAACATTTTTTAAATAAAATCAATATATCCACAACAAAGAAAATTTCAATTATTTCTGCTTTATATTTAATTAGACTGTTGGTTACCAGAAAGCGAGTATTATACTTATTAATTAATACGACTATTAGAAGACATAAAATGTGTCCACACACATATTTTACATATTTTTGTCCTTATTTATCCCTTTGTGTTTTTTTATTTTGTATACTCTCTGTATTTTTTTCTCTTATACATTATTATTATTTTATATTTGTATAATATCTGTTTAATAATACATTTTTTATTATATGCGTCCGTACTGTGGGCCCAAAATAAAATCAGCGCTGTAAAGTATATTTCCTACATTATGCTAAGTTGTAGTCCACTGGCACATTTTTTTTAATATGTGTAAATTATTGCTTTTATTTTTGAAGTCATCATTCTTGTGTCCAGGCGAGTCAATAAATTATATTATATTTCGCTATTGCATTCTAAAGTCTAAGGTAAATGAAGAACAATACTATTGTTCTGGATTTTGGGTATTTTCTATACAATACATTATATATTATGTTGTTGCGAAAAAATTGTATTTAAGTCTATCTGTCCCTTGTTTAGTATCGATAATAAATGATATGTGTAGTTTCGTTATATAGAGCTATATGGGAATTGTCCGGGGTTTTTATTATTATTACTACATTTTTATTTTTTTAACATAAATATTCAGAGCTGCACCCAACCTTGTACGTATAAACGGTGTACGTTTTGAAATGAATAAACTGTAAAGGTTTGTATGTGAATATTATTGATTACTAGCTACTGGCCCCAGCATCTCACGTATGTACATGTATTATCCTTACTAATATTATAAATGCGAAAGTAACTCTGTCTGTCTGTCTGTCTGTCTGTCTGTCTCGCTTTCACGCCAAAACTACTGAACTGATCTAAATGAAATTTGGTACCCATATAGTCTAGACGCCGAGGAAGGACATAGGCTACTTTTTAATGCGAAAAAAGGGTTGTAAGGGGTTGAAAATGGTAATGCAAGGTTATCTTTATGCGGTTGAATACACACTTATTATAATAATGGCTTAACTAAAAAATTAGATATTTTGGAAAGTCTACTTTATAATTGTGTTATTAAGTCTATTTTCAAAAATTTTTAATTTCTGAATTACACCAGTATTGTACTAGATATGCGACTTATTAACGCTCATATGTCATAAATAAACATATCATCATCATCATCGCAGCCCGGAAGACGTCCACTGCTGGACATAGGCCTCCCCCAAAGATCTCCACGACGATCGGTCCTGCGCTGCTCGCATCCAATGCCTTCCCGCGATCTTGACCAGATCGTCGGTCCACCTTGCTGGAGGCCTTCCCACGCTGCGTCTTCCGGTCCGTGGTCGCCACTCGAGGACTTTGCTGCCCCAACGGCCATCTATCCTACGAGCTATGTGCCCTGCCCATTGCCACTTCAAAGTCGCAATTCTTCGGGCTATGTCGGTCGCTCTGGTTCTTCTGCGGATCTCCTCATTTCTGATTCGATCACGCAGAGAAACTCCGAGCATAGCCCTCTCCATTGCCCTCTGAGTGACTCTGAGCTTGTTGATGGGGCCCATATTTAGCGACCACGTCTCTGTTCCGTAAGTCATCACTGGCAACACACATTGGTCGTAAACCTTCGTCTTGAGACACTGCGGAAATTTGGACGAAAAGATATATCGGAGCTTCCCGAACGCTGCCCATCCGAGTTGGATTCGACGATTGACCTCTTTCTCGAAATTGGATCTACCTAGCTGGATAGTTTGCCCTAAGTATACGTAGTGATCGACAATTTCGAGTGTAGAATCTCCGATTTTTACGGGAGCAGGTACGACATGGACGTTTGACATAATTTTCGTCTTGTCCATGTTCATTTTAAGACCTACTCCTTGTGAGACTCTACTGAGGTCTTCGAGCATTTTGCTAAGGTCTTCTAGGGTCTCAGCCATGACCACGATATCGTCGGCAAATCGAAGGTGATTGATGTACTCGCCGTTAATGTTGATGCCCAGCCCGCTCCAGTCCAGAAGCTTGAAGACATCTTCCAACGCAGCGGTAAACAGCTTTGGCGATATGACATCGCCTTGTCTGACACCTCGCTGCAGTTGGATAGGCTTCGAATTCTGGTCGTGGAGGCGAACTGACATAGTGGCGTTTTCATACAAACATTTCAACGCTTCGATATATCGATAGTCAATTTGGCACCGCTGGAGAGACTGTAGCACAGCCCACGTCTCGATCGAATCAAAGGCTTTTTCATAGTCCACAAACGCCAAGCAAAGTGGCAGGTTGTATTCTTCGGTCTTCTGAATTACCTGCCGCAGCGTATGAATGTGGTCTATGGTACTGAAGCCTTTTCGGAACCCGGCTTGTTCGGGAGGCTGGAAGTCGTCAAACCTGCGCGCGAGACGATTCGTGATGACTCTCGAAAACAACTTATAAACATGGCTCAGCAGTGTTACGGGTCTGAAATTCTTCAGAAGCGATTTGTCTCCCTTCTTGAAGAACAGAACCACCACACCCCTTTGCCATGCTTGAGGCGTTTTGCCCTCGAGGATGACGGAGTTGAATAGCTTCTGGAGGATTCGTAGAACAGGTCTACCTCCAGCCCTCAGAAGCTCAGCAGTAACTCCATCATCGCCCGGCGCCTTGTTGTTTTTAAGTTGTTTAAGAGCCATACCAATCTCGTACAGGCTGACGTCCGGGATATCTTCGGTATAGTGTCGGGTTAATTTGGCTCTAGGGTCTTTCGCCGTGTTGTTAACAGGTGCCCGTGTTGTCGTGTATAGAACTTCTCAATTTCCCTCAAAAGTTCGGGTTTAGACGAAACGATCCTGCCGTCATCCGTCTTAAGTCGCGTCAGCTGGCTCTGTCCGGCAGCCAGATCCCTGTTAAAGACTTTTGAGCCCTTGTTTCTCTCAATAGCCTCCTTTACACAATTTGTGTTAAAGTGGCGTAAGTCACGAGTCAAGGACTTAGAGATCTGCCTGCTAAGTTGCCGATACTGAGAAGCGTCAGTCGGAGACTGCAGGACCATACTTCGCCTTTCATCCATCAATTTGAGGGTAGAGATAGATATTTTTCCGGTTCTTTCTGCGCGGCGGGTTTTGAAGTACTTAGACCCAGCCGCACGGACAGTTTCCACGAACCTGTTGTTGTAATCGTCCACGTCAACGCAGTCACCAAGGCTTTCGAAACGGTTTTGCAATTCTAGCTGAAAGCTTTCGGGGTTTTGGATCTGTATAGGTGTAGGGCGGAGCGTAGATTTCATCAGTCGGGATCGTTCGAGTTTCAGACTCAGATTCAATGTGCCTCTTACAATCCGGTGATCACTTCCAATTTTGACGGCATTGATCACAGAGACATCATTGAAAATCTGTCTTCTCGTTGACAAGATGAAATCTATCTCGTTTTTTGTGGCACCATCGGGACTAATCCAGGTCCATTTCCGGTGTTCCGGCTTCCTGAAGAAGGAGTTCATCATAAAGAGGTTCTCCTTCTCCATGAAGTCGGCCAGCATTTGACCTCGGAAGTTCCGATCACCGATACCAAATTGCCCCACTCTCAGCTCATCACCGCTTCGTTTGCCCAATTTTGCGTTAAAGTCCCCCATGACAACGTTATAATGAGTCTTTGTACTATGTATGGCTCTGGAGATATCCTCATACATAGCCTCAACCTCATCGTCGGAGTGCGTCGAAGTTGGAGCGTACACTTGGATGACCTTCAATGAATACCGTTTGGTAATTCTGAGTATCAGGTACGCTACCCTAGTCGACACGCTCTCGACCTTGATAACATTATTCACAAGGGACTTGTGGACGAGGAACCCGACACCGCCTTGGGACAGTTGATCGCCCTCCCGGAAGTAAAGCAGATTGCCGGATTTCAGGACTATCGAGTCCTCCCCCTTTCTTCGGACTTCAGATAATCCCACGACATGCCAGTGCAATCTGCTCAACTCTTCCTCCAGTTCAATTAACTTTTCGTCGGTCCGCAGTGTTTGAACGTTGTATGTTGCCAGGGCCAGTGGTCGTCGTTTGTGGTAGCCTGGTCTTACCCGGAGATTCTTCGCACCCCCTGCCCCGCCGTTTCCATGACCGCTACCATGGTCAAGACTAGCGGGGCCGCCGGGGACTGGGGGCCGGGGCCTTGGGTGTAAATTCATTTGGGGGGATATTGCCATAATCGCCACGCTTGGCATGCGGGTTGGCGATCGCAGTATGATGGTAGGTACTCAGTAGGACGCTGCTGCCCGTCCACTGGTCGATGAATCCCTTAGTCGCCTTTTACGACACCCACGGGAAGAGAGGGGGTGGTGCTATTCTTACAGCGACACCACACGCTTATTAAATAAACATATATGTCATTTGTATAAGCAGCGCGCGCAACTGATTATTGTCAATCCGTTGTCTCCTTATGAATTTAAATGAATAAACGTTTGCTCTGCAATTTTATTTTATAAATACATAAATATAATCCTTGGACAAGAGCGTTAGAACATATTATTAATATTTTTGAAGAATAAAACAACATATAATATTAAAAATGTTGTCAATACATATGAACAACATTTCCTTGGAAGAAACAACATCTACCGTTCCATCCGAGCTATTCAGGTTCGGAATACGCGTTTCTCCATTCTGGCCAGTAGAGTCAGAGATATGGTTCGCGCAAGTAGAGGGATAGTTTGCAATTTAGAATATCACATCTATTATTTTGATTTAACAAAATTTTATTATGTTATTGGCCAACTGGACCACCAATTTTCAAAAGAATGTAAAGAAATGTTTAAACTGTTTATTAAATATAAATAAATATGACATTTAAATTTGTAAATATCACATTGTCACCATTCAAGGGGTAAAATAAAATAGCAGATAAAAGTTTTTATGGAAATTCGTCATATTTGAAGCTAGAACGATGAAGCTTTTTTCTTACGCTTTTTTGGGTCAGTTTATTTAATAAATACCTTACTAATATTATGAAAGTGAAAGTAACTCTGTCTATCTGTCTTAAAAGCCAAAACTTCTGAACTGATTTAAATGAAATTTAAAGTCTAGATCTTGAGATAGGACATAGGTTACTTTTTAATGCTAAAAAGGGTTATAAGAGACTGAACGAGGAATTTTTTAAAGTTTAAGCTTCAATCTTATTTTTTTGCGTATTGATTAAATATAATTAACGAAAATGGGTTGTAAGTTGTGGGTTGGGTTGTCAAAAGGGGAGTTAAAATGTTGTATGCATGTATTGTCATTTTTTAAAGCTAGACTTAGATTGGGTTAGATTATTAATATATATTTTTTATTATTTGCTCAAGGTCACTATTTTACGCGGACGAAGTCGCGGGTACAGCTAGTAATTATATATAAACCATCATCTTGAATCAATCTACATATTAAAAAAACCGCTTCAAAATGCGTTGCGTAGTATTAAAGATTTAAGCATACATAGGGACGGACAGACAGCGACAGGGACTTAGTTTTATACTATGTAATGATAATAAGTGTAAGATATATGTGTACCTCTTTTCATGGCAACTGGCCGCTTACAGACACGATAGACGCGTTCCATAATTATTTCACCTATAAAATATTCTCACGTCATCCGTCACTCGCCATATACATACACCTATAATTCTATATAATATTTTCTAGAATCGATTTCTGTAACTGTTCTTAATATACATTTTATCATTAGTTGAGGGTCTATTTTAATTACATTAATATTACTACCGACCCCACAAATACGTACCATAAATCTATTTTTGTCGGTAATAGATTTACCATATTTCAGGCCCAGGAAAGTGTAATAATCGCCGTCTGGGGCTATAGCGCCTTTCACTAATCCTTGGGTTGTTTCAACTGTCCAACTTGATTGAGCATATGCTAACATTGCACTCTGTCCGATTATAATAACCACTATATAATACATAGTCACAATGTACTTGTATACATCGACAATACATAGGTACTAACCATTTTCATTCCACAAACTTTCTATGTGGATAGCAATTACTGATTAGAAATTTCCAAGTATATTAATCTATAATGTATTAATTTTATCAATCATATCAATATTGGATTGTTTTATATATCATAGATTTTAATTTTTAATAAAATTGTTGTTTGATTTGATTTGATAATTTGGTTTGATTAATTTATATTATTTTAATTGACTTGTATAGACTGGAATTTAGTTTTATATCTACCTCTTTGTTACTCAAATAACATGTTATGTTTAAAAACATCTTTGACAAAGAACGATGTCAAATTCAAAAATGAAGATGTAGAGACGAAACTGATGTCCGTTGTTCGGAGAAGGGATTGAATCGAGAGTGAACTCGGAGAGTATATTGGACGTGGATTTAGTAAGAATGTGCCAATATATATATTGTGTAATAAGCTAATTTGAAAATTGAAGTACTTATATTATTATTGTATAGTCACATATTATTATTTATACTACATTATTTCACTTTACTTCACACTGTTTAAAAACGCAACAGTAATTTGATTTAAAATATGTATTTTCGTATTAATTGTCACCCAATTGACAGATGTTATCTGGTTGTAGAACGCTCCTGAAATGATCCATTCGTTAATGAGCTCAGGCCGAGCAACATGTGTTATTGCTTGTCAAACTATATTGAAAAGGTCACTATTGTAAGTTACATAAAATTAAATAAAGTTTGTTAAAATCAAGTGCTTATAGGTATTATTATGCATGCAGTGAAAATAATACTTTCGGTTCTGGTGCATGGTAGAGAGAGTTGGGTATGTTAGAATAGAAAGAAAGGATATTAAATAACATTCAAATGCAAGCAACTGCAATAGAATATATTTCGTAAAAAATATAAAATTCTTAGTTTTGTAGTAACGCTTTAGTAGATTTTATATTCCATATCTGCATACTTTTCTATTTCTTTCTGATTCAATGTGATAGACGCAACACTTTATATTTATTACATTACATTATTACATATTTACATTATTACATGGGCCATTTGTTGCTATTTCAGTGATATAAAAAAAGAAATGAAATCATTATCTCTGACTCTCGATCTCGTTATCCAGGAAACCCAGTTTAAACGCTGAACCAGGGCAAGAATGGTTACCGGTGCACAACCAGAGATTCAACTATTTGTATTTTGGTGGAGCGTATAACGAACCGCACGGAGAAGTACCACAACTGGATCCTCACACACAGACGATGACTTTTTTGGAACAATATATATGACGATTATCAAAAAATTCCTAAGGGAGGATCAGCTTCACCTAAGTTGGAAGTTATGTTTTATTTAATTGGTTTTATTGTACCAATCTATGGTTATTATCACCTGTAACTTGTTAATAAATTACAAAAGTAATTCTGTTTGTAGTCGAGTATTATTACTCGACTACTACTCTCTACTCTATTCCATATATGATAATAATATGTATTTATATACATATTGTTATCATTTATGGAAATAAAAATAAATACAAATGCAGAATTAAAATTATACACTATGTATTACCGATTAAAAAATTTATTTATTTTATTTATATACTCTTTATTGCACCAGGAAAAATTACATTAATAGAGTAATTAAAATAAAAGGGTACAAAAGGCGGCCTTATCGCTTATGCAATCTCTTCCAGGCAACCTTTGGGTAGAGGAGAAAAAAACAAAAGGTGGGAGGTGGCATTAGAATAGGAGAGAAAAAAAAAAAAAACATAATAATAATAATGACAAATGAATAATAATGAATAACATAACATATTACATATATAAACAGTATACACCAATATTAATATTATATATATATATATATATATAAACACCTCTTTGGGCACTTTGTTGATCACGCCACAACCTAAACACTTGCCGATTCCACCTTTTGCACTGAATAACTTGACTCCTATCGCGTATATCTCAGGCGGTATGGCAACGTCGCATTCTATTTTGCGATGTGGCCATATATATTCGTCGATAGTACGATATACTCGACACTTTTTTTACTAATAATTCGTGACTGAATGGTTCCGAACGGCTAAATTTTTGGTATACACAAAGACTTTTTGGCTCTGAATATATTCCAAAAATCAATTAATTATGTTGATCACTTTATATACTCGTCCTTACTGCGATACTTACTTTCATCCGAATATATATAGATACCGTAACGGTCTATCAATTATGACTTTATTAATTTACTAATCTAGATATTTTATATTCGCAATGCTCCATACATGCAAGCTCCAGCAACGGTGGAGGCAGGGTCCCCCCTGCACCGTACACCGCACCCAGCGCACACAAACAAATTAGATATTTTTTGAATACACAAAGACTTTTTGGCTCTGTATATATATTTCAAAAATCAGTTAATTGTGTTGATCACTTTATATACTGGTCCTTACTGCGATACTTATTTTAATCCGAATATATATAGATACCGTAACGGTCTATCAATTATGAATTTACTAATCTAGATATTTTATATTCGCAATGCTCCATACATGCAAGCTCCAGCAACGGTGGAGGCAGGGGGAGCACCGTACACCGCACCCCGCGCACATAAACAAATTAGAATAAATTAAATTCATAAGATTATTTATATATTTCGACTGCCTCGGTGGTCACACCGCTTTACATCCGATGGTCGCGGGTTCGATTTCTCGCACGATGCAAACATTTGTACTCATCGGTCATCGATTGTTTTCATCGGTCTGGGTGTTTTATATGTATATTATATATGTATTTACAAAATAAAAATATCTATTTATATCAGTTCAGTATCAGTCTGTGTTAATTGTCCAGGGCTATTTATTATATTTTTATAAACGGTTATCTTTTTCCATCGCACCGCTCGCTATCGACAGTGAATTCATAGAAATGTCACTCTAAAAACAAAAATAGTTTTGTGTTTTGTATTTCAAATACTAAATGCAAAATAGGTATTTTCAAAATACTTTTTAAAAATTAAGTACCTTTTGAATTTTTGTCCAAACCTCAGATATTTTATTTATTTTAGGTATATCAATCATTACATAGTAATATAAAAACAAAGTCGCTGTCGCATCTAACAGTACATAAACAAAGAAAGAAGACTTTGGCTCTGATACCGTAACGGCCTATGAATTATGAATTTATTATACCTAATCTAGATATTTTATATTCGCAATGCTACGTACATTGTAATATCCGCCTCCATTCATTGTAACGGTGGAGGGACTAAATAGTTGATTAAAACTGAATAAGCAGTTGCTCCACTCTATAGGTACTGCGTCGTCGTCGTATGCTGTTCATTTTTTCACTCGTTTTGGCGCCAAGAGAGGGTCACATAGTCGTGGTCAAGTTAAGAACTTATAATTTAATTTTGATAACAATAGATACAAGTAAAAAGTAGGTATTATATTAATGTACGTAAGTACTGTACTTAAAAATATTTATTCTTTACTGTATGTACATTTGAAAAACTTAACACTTAAGGACTTGTACATATACACGTACATACTGCCATTTTCTCTTAAAGACATCCAGAGAAGCACTATTTATCAAATACGCGGGGTGCACCGACCTTTGACCTTATAACACCTGATTCGCGCGTAACGAATTACATTGCTACTTTTTGGTATTTTATAGTGGATATGTCACTATAAAATATTATTATTTCTTTAGATTATGACATAATAACATAGTTTACATGATTTTAAGGGAAACATACGATAAAAAAAATCCCGTAAAATGTAAAAGATAAAAAATGGTTATTGTTGGTTATCCTTAAGAGATAGACATATACCATCACGGACTTTTTGTTGACCTTATTTTGATACATCTCAAAGCACTAGACAACACGCATTTTCATTAAACAGTATTGTATTTTTTTATTTCTTTAACTTTAATGCACAAAAAAATTTGTACATGTGGCGGACTTAATATTTTGCCGCGTTATTTACCAGGCAACCATGAGTGGTGCAGCGAAAGATTATTGGCGGTGCACTAATATAAATAAGAAATGTCAAAAAAAGATTTATAAAGATAATAAAGATAAGCAAAATATAAATTTCTATAAAAAAATAACAATATACATACATAAATATATATCTAAATATAACCCATAAATGTATAAATATTATATATAAGTAAATACATAATGATCCGATAATCAAATTATAAGTACAGTCTCAAATTGAAAGTAAGAAAATCAGAAAATATAGAGAGAACTATATGGATATAACAGAAAGATGTGAAAAAAGGAGAAGGACAGTAAAAAAGTTACAAATTTAAATAATGTTCCCGCAATTTCTGTTTAAATGAATTTATTACATTATTATATATATTAGGCATACGACTAGCCTTATGACTGTTACTTTTTTTTTAATCTATACATCTATACATGTAAATAAAATTGGAGTGTCTGTTTGTAATATTGAAATAACCGTTTTTTACTACTTGCATATGAATATAAATACGGTACATACACCAAAATAACATATTTTACAAGTTTTGTCTGTCTGTCTGTCTGTTTGTTCCGGCTAATCTCTGAAATAGCTGGACCGATTTTGACAGGACTTTTTTTGGCAAGTAGCTGATGTAATAAGGAGTAACTTACGCTACTGTTATTTTAGAAAAATAAAATAAAATTTCACGCGGACGAAGTCGCTGGGGCCAACTAGTCTATAGATATACCGAGATTTAATGTTTAAGTTGCTATTATGTTGTTGACAAAATTTTACTGTAATGTTACTATTACGTTATCCTACACAATTTGTATTATTTTGGATGAATAAATAAATAAATAAATAATAATCTATACATCTATACATTTAATAAAAATTGGAGTGTCTGTTTGTAATATAGAAAAAACCGTTTTTTACTACATGCATATGAATATATATAGGGTACATATACCAAAATAACAATTTTTATAATTTTTGTCTGTCTGTCTGTCGGTCTGTTTGTTCCGGCTAATCTCTGAAATGGCTGGACCGATTTTGACGGGACTTTTTTTGGCAGGTAGCTGATGTAATAAGGAGTAACTTAGGCTACTTTTATTTTAGAAAAATAAAGTTAATTCCACGCGGTCGAAGTCGCGGGGACAGCTTGTTTTTAATAAAAACTTTGATAAAAAAACATCTTTTTTGTGGTACTTGAGAATGTTGAAGCCTGTTGTTTGTAATATTGAAATAACCGTTTTTTACTACTTGCATATGAATATAAATACGGTACATACACCAAAATAACATATTTTACAATTTTTGTCTGTCTGTCTGTTTGTTCCGGCTAATCTCTGAAATGGCTGGACCGATTTTGACGGGACTTTTTTTGGCAGGTAGCTGATGTAATAAGGAGTAACTTAGGCTACTTTTATTTTAGAAAAATAAAGTTAAAAACCACGTGGACGAAGTCGCGGGAACAGCTAGTGTATAATATATTAGAGATACCTACGTGTTTTTTTATTGATGACTAGCTGTACACGGGATTTCGTCCGTGTTGAATTTAACTTTATTTTTCTAAAATATAAGAAGTTAAATTCCACGCGGACGAAGTCGCGTGTACAGCTAGTTGTCGGTAGTCTAGCGATTTAGCTAGCACACTGCTTTGATTCCTGCTTGGTGGTCGAGGGTTCGATTCCTCGCACGCTGCAAACATTTGTATTCATGAGTATGATTGTTTGTAACGGTCTGGGTGTTTTCTATGTATAGATAATATATATGTATTTACGAAAAAAAATCTTTGTATTTATATCAGTACCCATAACATAATCTTCAGCTAGCTTAACTTTGGTCTAGATGAAGCTGTGTGAATTGTCCTGAGATTACTATTATTACTATAATAAATCTTTTCAAATCAGCCGATGTTTATTTTTGCCATAATACGTGCTGTTACCATGTGATAATATTACGTACGTACTTATTAAACTATTAACTTATTATTAAATTGTTTGTAACGGTCTGGGTGTTTTCTATGTATAGATAATATATATGTATTTACGAAAAAAATCTTTGTATTTATATCAGTACCCATAACATAATCTTCAGCTAGCTTAACTTGGGTCTAGATGAAGCTGTATGAATTGTCCTGAGATTACTATTATTATTAATTGGTACACAGGTAAACTACTAACTAGGCCATATTGGTGTTGTTTGTTATGGTGAAAAAACTAGTAGGTATATATATAAGTTACACGTACAATTTCAAAGACTTATTTCTTGAAAACTACTGGCTATTCTGAAATAAAACTTTAGTGTTTGTATATGTAATGTTTGCATATAAAATATGATTAAAGGTTACCAGTGTATTTACACTTTTACTGAACAAACAGAGTTGTTTAATACTGAAAATATTGTGTGGAAGGCATCAATTACTTTCAGTGCATGTATAGCTTTTCTCTTTTCCTAATTATTATTATTATTAAGTTTAAAGTGGTTGAATTTTACGTAAGGGGTTTTTATACATTATTTCTAATGTACCATTTATTTTAAGTTTTTTAAACTCTATTCATCGAGACCTATCTAATGAGTCCAAACACGATATTTCTGCTGTAAGTTTTCGAAGAGTATGTTCATCATCTGATAATACTGGTGCCAGCATGAAGTCAAGGTTAACAGATAACTAATTACTTTTATTTCGTCAAAATCTTTAGATTACGTATAATAAATTCATAATATCGCTACCTATTCAAATCAAAACAAGTATTAGGTACTTCATGTACTAGTATATAAATTCATCAACACACAAGTAAATGATTTTTAAATATATTCAGAGCCAAAAATCTTTGTGCATTTAAAAAAAATGCCGATACGGATTCACTATTGCAGGAAATTGTTGAAAAAATATATATCGAGTATAAGTATCTACTACTATCGACGAATACATTTGGCAACAACGCATGGTCTCGGCCGGAACGGCAACATCGCATATTAGAATACAAAGATAGTGATAGAAAGAGAGAGACAGTGGATCAGCAATATCTACGGATCGTGGCTGGATCAACTAAGTGTGCAAGTGTATATAAATATATATATATATATACATTTGTCTTTAATTCAAAGGAAATATAAATAATGAACGCATCACATTTAAAACAGTATAAATAGTTAATA